>NW_027507764.1:551162576-551485076 GCF_037356315.1 Lithobates pipiens
CTTTTTCACACAGGGCCATGATGGTTTGGATTTTTTTTCACCTTTAATAATAAACACCTTCATTTACGAATTGCATTTTGTGTTTACTTGTGTTGTCCTTGACTATTGTTTAAATTGGTTTGATGTTCCGAAACACTTAAGTGTGACAAACATGCAAAGGAACAGGAAATGAGGAAGGGGGCAAACACTTTTTCACACCACTGTACATGTCGAGTGTTTACCCACTCCACACATTAGCAAAGGATGTAGTGCATTATCATTAGCATGGAGAAGGAAGAAGTGGAAGGAGCTGGCAGTGTTGCTAGGTACCCGAGTTTTGGAGACCCAGGCACCAGGGCCAAGATTGCAGAGTAGTTGCAGTATGTACATTCCTATGTATGTAGCTGTCTGAAGGGCAAGCAGGTTTCAGGCAACAATAGACTGGATAGGTAAATATTTCCTGAATTTGACTAGTAACTTGACCATAACTCACTGTGTAGGGCCTCAGCCACTTGACTATTGTTCCCTTAAAGCGGTTCTGCACCTTTAAAAAAAATATTAAAAGCCAGCAGCTACAAATATTGCAGCTGCTGACTTTTAATAAATTCACACTTACCTGTCCCAGGGTCCAGCGATGTCAGCGGCAGATGACGAGCGATCGCTCATCTCTCTGGTGCCCCCACCACCATCCTCTGTCAGGGAATCGGGAAGTGAAGCGTTGCGGCTTCACTGCCCGGTTCCCTACTGCGCATGTGTGAGTCACGCTGCGCGTCTCTGCTGGTTCCCGCTGTGTCCTGGGAACTGTGTGTTTCCCAGAACACAACAAGGGGGGCGGGGCATCTGCGGCGGTCTGCGGCGGTCTGTCTCGGAAGTGGGTGCAGATACCTGGATTATCCAGGTAACTGCACCCCCCCCTGAAAGGTGCCGATTGTGGCACCGGAGGGGGGGAGGGATCAGATGAGCGGAACTTCCACTTTAGGGTGGAGAACTGCTTTAAGCCCCTGTACACACGGTCGGAGATTTCCACAAACCAAATCCGTCGGATTTTGCCCGTCGGATTTTGTCCGTCGGATTTTGTCCGAAACTGTTGCATACACACGGTCGGACTAAGTTGTCGAAAAATCCGATCATTCAGAACGTGGTGACATAATTTCGTTACGACGGGACTACGTTCAGGCTAGTAGCCAATAGCTTTGATGTAGGAATTTGATCTGAGCATGCGTGGCACTTGATCCGATCAAAATTCTCTACACATGATCGGAGTATGTCCGATCGAACCAGTTGGTCGGGAAATATTTCCAACATGTTGGAAAATTGGGTCCGACGGATATTCCGACGGAATCAGTCCGATGCATACCACACACAGTTGGATTATCCGACAACACGGTCCGATAGGACACATTCCGACGGATTCTCCAACCGTGTGTACAAGGGCTAATACTTTTTACTCTTTTTACTAGGTAATGATCTTCCACAAAGCACTATTGGCAGAATGACTGCAGATATGTTGCATTGTTTAAAGGATATGGAGCAAATCAAGGAGGCTGCCACTACTTTACAGCGAAGAATCAGAGATTTTGTGGACATGCTTGCCAAATTTTAATTTCCTCTTGCCTGTTCTGAAATTTTGTTGCACTTGTTGGCTCCTTTTTGCCATTTTAATATTTACCATGTTTTTCGGACTTGGAAATGTGAAAGTTTAAGGACAGAACTCAGTTTTTCTCCACTCCATTCTTCTAGGTGCACCACCAGGTTATGTTTTCTGTATTTTCCTGTCTAAAAATGACTGTATGAATTACTAACAGTGAACATGACAACATCCTCTGTGCCAAATTTTACAAGTATAGAAAACATGACCTGGGTTTGCATCTTGAGGAGGAGAGTTAGGAAACTCTCTGTTGACTTAGCATTATCTGTTATCTGTTGACTTAGCATTTTTGGGGGGGAGGGAGGGTTCCAAATGAGTTTGGGCCCAAAAAAAGGGTCTCTTGCACTTTGCCTGAATTTAAGGACAACAATAACATTTCTACACATTTTAGGGGTTGTTTAGGGTAAGCCCCAGAATGTTGCTGACAAAAAACTTTGTTAAGTTACTAGGCTAGGTGTGTATGGGCCCAGGATAGCATGCTGGGGAGGTTAGTGAAGTAAAACTATGCATGTAGGCCAAAAAAGGAGCCACACAGCATATTGCAATATTGATAATTATGTAATCAACTAATACAATACATTAGCAAACATTATTACATAGAATGTGATCTTAAAGTTAAAAACGTATCCTAATATAGTCCTTCTGCAGTACTTGAATAATGGCTGACCAAGTCTCTGGAATAATGAGTCCCAGAGCCTGGGGGAAGATTCCAGTGGTTCCCCTGATGAAGTCACGTGACTGTGACGAACACACGTCGGGACGCTACCGGAAGTGACGCAATCGAGCTCAAGGCTCGTTTATACACCATACAAAAACTCTGTCTGTTTGTGAGTACTAAATCTGTTTTTTATAAATAAACTTCAATACTGTTAAAAAATTACTATACTATGGGGCTCCCTTCCTCCTCATCTGTTTAACCCCTTACATAAAACCGCCGAGGTATACCACCACCCCCCCACGCTGAAGTACCGCTAAGGGACCACATAAAGAGTCCAATACGGCACAGTAGGCAGGAAACGCCAGGATCCGGGGACATATGAACAGGACCTCGAGGGATAGAGATCACCAGGAACCCTGAGGACACATATACCATATGCTGTTACCTTACAGCTGTAAGGTAAGGGGACACCCATATTTCGATCACACAGGACCACGTGGGAGATATCCACCATCACCATTATCACCGTTTAAATTTCTACCTTATAGTGCACATATATTTAAAGCACTAGCACTGAAGGCGATTGTCTTGTTACATGCGATTTTGGGCTAATCGCCACTCGTTGTTGCACAAGTTGAATGGACATTTTTTAACTAAGATTATTGTTCAATCTTTTCTTTATATAATAGTTTTAAATATTGTGCACATTTTCTTCTTTTTTGGACTATTCCCAGAGGGTTTTTTTCCCTCCCACCAACACCAGGATTGTTTATGCGTCTTTTGCTTAGATTCAACAATTTGATTTAATTCTTGTTCTATGCCATTATTTAGTTCACTGCACTGATACTTAAGTTTATGGTATAAGACACCCGCACAGAGTCACTTTGTTTAACCCTCCCTTGGCTTTGACACTATATGCGATTTCTTTAGCCACAAGGCAAGCATTATTTGCATCTTTTGTCCTATCCAGCTAGTGACTGTTTTTTGTACACTGTTACATATATACTTTGGTTCAGCAGATATTTTCACGGATTTATTTATTGTTCAGCACTGGCACTTTTATGCGATTTTGTCAGTTTGAACAAATCGCATGGTGAATCACTTTATATTTTATATTTCGTCCACTGCTTTATGTATATTATTTTAGTCACTTCAAGATGCAGTAGTAAGTTATTTTCACTGACCTTCTTTATACCCAGCACTGTCACTTTATACAACTTTGCTGCTTTTTTTAAAAATCGCATTGGGAATCACCAGCTTTAATTATTAGTATTTTTCCTTATCCACTTGTTCATTACTCAAAATACTACTACGGCATAGCAGTGAGGGTTCCTCACTATATATATATATATTTTTTTTTATACATATATTTTTTTTATACATATATTGTTTCTTCTTTCTCTACGTTCTATTTATTACCTTTTAGTGGGGACGACATTATATTTATCACCTAATCTTTTGAGCACTTATTGAATGTATTAAACCTGTTCTGACTAGATTCTTCACCATAGTACTGCGCACCACTACTCTTTTACCCTCAAGATTCCAGTGGTAAACTTGGGGTCCTGGAGACATCTCCCCATCGCCAAGTACCACAAGGTGGCTATGAGTCTTTGTTTTGGAGTGATGGCAAGCCTCATGCATGTGTCCTGCTTCTTAATTTAGGGGGTCACCAATGCCAAGAGTTGGTGAAAGCAGGGGTCCGTTATCCGGAGATAACTCCAAAAATCATCCGTATTTAACTCTGAAAATCATCCGGAATATTCTCCTGAAGCTCCCGCAGCAATGACATATGACATAATTGGTCCCGAGTAAGCAACCCATTTGTGATCCAAGAACTCCTCCTCCTCCTGTTCCTGGACTGGACTTGGGTCAAAGCAATAATTCCAAGTCCAATAATAGCACGTTCTCTCCTCCAATTCCGCAACATGGCTGGTTGACGAATGACCGTTCAAAAACGAACTGAAAAGCATGAACTGAATAGCGCAAATCAACACTCTCCAAACTTCTACTAACACAAAATTAGCAGTAGGAGCCTAAAGGGTGGCACTTGAGAAATGAACTTCCTCTTTGTAGTCACGTAGTACATCTAGTACGTCACTACGCACATATGCCCTTTTGACATAAGTCTGACGCCCGGTTGGCCAACAATCAGATCGTGTGTACGAGGTTTTTCTCTTTTTTTTAACAAACCCTGTTTGTCCCCAGCGGTGGCCTTGTTCCACTGACCACACTGTCATGCATTGATTCTGTACTTTTTCTAGTTGCTGTCAGCTGTTGCCATTACAGGTGTATCCAAGCGCCATAACCTGGGAATCATCCTGCAGCAAAGTCCATTCTCCCTTGCAGGGTATGCTGGTGAATACCAGGTTTTTTACTTAGATTGGGCACCTTGGCCTATTTTATGGCCTACATTAATCTAGAAACATGAAGGGTCCTCGCCGACCATGACATTTTCTCTTTGGAAAGGTTTCCTTTAACAATAAAGCTAGAACTCCTAATCTTGTTAATAAAATGTGTATCAACACAGCAGTCATCTTTAATTATATCGATCCATCCAGCACGGTTTAAGAGTTCCTCTTATTATTGAGATGCCTGTGGTTGGGTCACAACCTTTCATTATCTCTCTGAAGCTGAATTTTATTGCGAGTTGACATATCTTTGCAGGATAGCTCTTCAAATCTGTTCATTTGTGAGAAGAAAGGAGGCTGTAATCTCACCCTTTCATCTTTCATTTAGGGTTGGGCCCACCTGCAATAGTCTGAAATAACAACGGATGAGTCCATCAAAGGCTGTGCTGAGAATCACAGCGGATATTACTGTGTTCTGCACTGCACTCCACCAGTACATTTTCAGAAAACACCTACTGCGAACAACACCTACATATTTTCACCATATGAAAGCATTATTTTCACTTATTTAACTTTGACCTTTTTTTTTTAAACAATTTTTTTAAATGTTAAGAAAGTGCAATGAGATGACAAATACAATGTGCAACCTTCAAATAACAGTAAATACAAAAAATATACAAAACAAGAGGTACTGGAACACAACAGAATGCTCTTAGCTGTTAGAAAGATTCATCATAGAAAGGTAAGATACCCAGTAAGCATCAGAATCATATAATGTATATACAGCAAATTTTATTGCAGGAATGGAAGTGTGAATATACACAACCCAGAAAATAAATTTGAATAAGTCATAACAAAATAGGCAGAAACTATACTGTAACCTCAAAAAGGAAAAACATCAAACAGGAAAACCTTAGCACTATGCGCCTGAATCTGATAGAAGGGTAGGATCAAGGGGCTGTCCAAAGTCTCAGATCTTCAGTTTGCCTAATGTATTGTTGAGGTCATCTTTCAGATATCAATCTGTATACTGAAACGGTTTCATGAGAACAAGTGCCGCTGTTTTAAAGGAGCCCCCCATGAATCGTCTCCACGTGCAAAGAATCTCTTAGTGGATTTGAAGTTCCGAACAATTGTGTCCACCTTTTCCAGGTGACTTTGACTTCCTAATGGTTTCTTACAGAGTTCCACCCTGCCTAAAGCTAGCTATAGGGCCTAGATGTATAGGGGTCTTTAAACTCATTTCCATTAGAGGCATTATTGTATTACTGATGCAAAAACCAAAATGCTAGGTTCCAATTGCAATAGCAACAAAAAGGAAAAACATCAAACAGGAAAACCTTAGCACTCTGCATCTGAATCTGATAGAAGGGCAGGATCCAGGGGCTGTCCAAAGTCTTAGATCCTCAGTTTGCCTAATGTATTGTTGAGGTCAGCTTTCAGATATCAGTCTGTATACTGAAACGGTTTCATGAGAACAAGTAAGTTCCGCTGTTGTGAAGGAGCCCCCCATGAATCGTCTCCACGTACAAAGAATCTCTTAGTGGATTTGAAGTTCCAAACAATTGTGTCCACCTTTTCCAGGTGACTTTGAATTTCTAATGGTTTCTTACAGAGTTTCACCCTGCCTAAAGCTAGCTATAGGGCCTAGATGTATAGGGGTCTTTAAACTCATCTCCATTAGAGGCATTATTGTATTACCGATGCAAAAACCAAAATGCTAGGTTCCAATTGCAATAGCAACCATTCAGAATTAAAAGGGTTCCATGGTAAAGCATACGCTTTTATTTCATAATGTCAGCATTGTAATAGCAATATAACCAATAGATATTTTTGACAATCCAATATAAGTTTACTTAAAAAAATCTCCTTTTGTGAAGTGAGTGCTGCCTGACTGAAGCTTTGCAGCTTCTGTGCTGCTGCATGCTTTCAATTTCTAAGGACTATATATACCATGGTACCTTACTGCCAGCAAGCAGTGATTCCTGTACTGACTTCACCTCCTGAAACTCCTCCTCTAAGTACCCCTGTGGTTCAGAAGGCAGGTTCTGTGAAATGTGTGACACAGTAGCGCCTACTCACAGGACATAAAAAATGTGTGTCACAGAATTCGATATTATTATTTTTTTTTTATATTATTATTTTTCTTTTTTTTCTGTGGTTGAACTGGATGGACTTGAGTCTTTTTTCAACCTGACTAACTACGTAACTATGTAATTCAAAGAAGTAAATGTATGGGGATCTGAAAGGGGTTGTAAACCCTCGTTTGTTTGTTTTTTTTAATAACAAACATGCCATACTTACCTCCACTTTGCAGCTGGTTTTGCACAGAGTGGCCCGGTCCTCCTCTTCTGGGGTCCCTCAGCGCCGCTGATGGCTCCTCCCCACATTGAGTGTCCACGTTGGAGAAGCGCTCTCCTTGGTGGACACCCGTTCAGGCGCGCTCCTGAGTCCCGCATTTATGTCCGTTCACACAGAATGCAGGACTCAGCCCCTTCCCCCGGCAACGAGTCAATGGATTTGACTAACAGCAGTGGGAGCCAATGCACTGCTATCAATTTATCCAATCAGGACATGTGACACCAGCTAGAGCTGGTGTGCTCGTTCCCGGATGGAGGATGACAGCGTTCAGGTAAGTAAAACAGGGGCCTGCGGCACTACATAATGCATAGAATGCATTAAGATGAAAAACTATGAGAGTTTACAACCCCTTTAACAAAGTAAGTTTACACAATATTGTTCAGATTAATAAGAGCTATGTTCTAAACCTGAGTTATCCTCAGGCCTGAGTATATAACAACCTTGCACACCTGTGTACTCACACAGGCTGCAGGCACCTGGAAAAATCTGGAAACAGGATTAAAGGTTCCATTCCTTCCGACCCCAATCCAGGACTACGCAATACCAGAGAAAACCAAACACAGCGTCTCCACTCAGAAATGATAGTCTAGAACTTTGTATCAACTCTGTGTCATTTTCTCGTACATTTTCACAGTGGCAGGGCCCTCGCACTGTCACAACACCCTGTCATCAAACTGCTGCATCTAATTGCTGCAACTGTGCCTGCCCTCCATCTAAATTCTCAATTGTATCCAAAAGATAACATTTGAAGTGCAGTACTGTGACCACCCAGACTACAGACATATCTCCCCCCCCCCCCCCCCAAACTTTTACATATCATTCTCACTTCTACCCTCTCCCTTTTACTGCACTCATCACCTCTTGCACATGCCGACTCAAACACCAGGACAGGGAGATATTTGCACTCATATACATCCTCCTCCCATGTTACTTTCCTTACCCTCCTTCTTCTCCTTATCTCTGGGGATATCACCCCTAATCCTGGTCCTTCAGTATCTCACTACCACACCTGGCACCCTCCTTCCTCTGGCAATAGCCGCAATCCACTTAGTTTAATCTTCATCCCCTTGCTTCCAAAAACCACCCCCTTCTCATGTGCCCTCTGGAATGTTTGCTCTGTCTGTAACAAGCTCACTAATGTCCATGACCTTTTTTTTCTTCCATTCCATGAACCTTTTTGCAATTACTGAAACCTGGCTTCAAGCATCTAACTCTGCCTCTCTTGTTGCCCTCTCCCATGGAGACCTCCACTGGACTCAATCACCCTCTACTCCCACCCCCACTGAGTATCTTTCAATTCCCTCTTACCCCTCCCTACCTAATCCTTCTCTTCTCTTGAGACTCACTGTATTTGTCTGTTTTCTACAATTTCTCTAAGAATTGCAGTGATCTATCTGCCTCCTGGATTGGTATGGCGTTTCCTTGATGACTTCTGTGCCTGACTACCCTTTTTTCTCTCCTCTAAAATACCCACTATCATTCTTGCTGACTTTATCATCCCCACTGATGTTAACAGCCCTGCTACATTTCAAATTTTCAACTTAAACTGGTCTTTTGACTCAACACAATAGACACAGTCCTCCACTCACTCTCATGGTAACACCCTTGACATTGTTTTCTTCCATCTTTGCACTACTCACAACCTTACCAACACCCCTCTCTGATCACTTTCAGTGTCCCTGTCTTCAACCACCGATCTCTCCAAGCAGCAAACAATTATGCACAGAAACCTTCGCCACATTAATCCTTCTCTTTTCTACTCTGCAACTGACCACCACTATGACAAACGCTCACCCTTTTCCCGCCCTGACCTGGCCACTTCTGTCTATAATAGTTCACTATCATCCACACTAGACTCACTTGCTCCTCTTACTACATGGAGTATCACACTCTGAGCACTACAACCCTGGCAGACTGACAACACTAGAAATCAACATAGCCGTGCACTGATCCCACCATCTCCTTGCCCCTGAATACCTCAAAACTTTTTAAACGCTTAGTCTACAACCATCTGAGCTCACCGACAACAACCTTCTTGACCCATTACAGTCTGGATTTTGCTCACTACACTCCACTGAAACTGTGCTACTAAAACTCACTAATGATTTACTAACTGCTAAAACCAATGACCACTACTCTATACTCATACTACTAGAGCTTTCCGAGGCCTTTAACACTGTTGACCCTCCCCTCCTTCTCAAAAAACTCTCTTGGTCTTTAAGACTCTGCTCTCTCCTGATTCTCCTCCGACCTATCGCAGCGTCCATTTAGTGTTACCTACAACTCTGTCTCCTCCATTTCCTCTTTCTTTAGGGGTCTCCCAAGGTTCTGTCCTCTGACCCCTCCTCTTCTCGATCTACACCTCCTCCCTGGGTTGCTTGATAAACTCCCACAGCTTCCAGTACCATCTCTTTGCTGATGACACCCAAATCTTTCTCTCTATGCCCACCTTTCACTTTCAGTCTCTTCTAGCATTAATAACTTATTAACTGACATATCAGAATGGATGAGCTCATAATATTTCCTCCACCCTATACCCTCCTCCCCTGATATCTCCATCAAGTACAATAATACAAATATCAGTCCCTCCCCTCGTGCCTGGGTGCTAGGTGTAATACTGGACTTTGAGCTCTCCCTCAGCCCCAAATCAAATCACTGCCCAAATTTTGTAGACTTCCCCTCTGTAACATCTCCAATATATGCCCCTTTTTAACCAATGAAACAACTAAGCAACTTATTCACTCCCTTCTTTTCTCTTGCCTTGACTATTGTAACTCCCTTCTCATAAGTCTACATTTTCGCAAGCTACCCCCTCTTCAGTCAATCATGAATGCTGCTGCCGGACTTATCCATCTTACCAACTGCTCAGTTTCTGCCACCCCTCTCTGCCAATCCCTCCAATGGCTTCCTGTTGCCCAACAAATAAAATTCAAAATATTAACAACAGACAAAGCCATTTACAACTCTGCTCCAAGCTACATCACCAATCTCGTCTCCAAACATCACCCAAACCGCCCTCTATGCTTCTCCCAAGACCTCCTGCTCTCTAGGTCCCTTGTCACCTTTCATGCTTATCTCCAGGACTTCCCCAGAGCCTCTCCCATCCTCTGGAACTCTATATCCCAATATGGCTATCTCCTACTCTGTTCACTTTTCCCTGAAAACTCACCTCTTCAGGGAGGCCTATCCTACCTTCAGCTAACATCTGAATCTGTTATTTCTCCCATCAGTTCATCCCTCACAGTTGTCTTTTGTTCTACTTGCCCCTCCATATTAGACTGTAAGCTCCCAAGAGCAGGACCATCCTAACCCTTCTATATTGAACTGTATTGTTGCTGTATTGCTTCTCCTATATTCTAAAATGTTGTGCAAACTGTTGGTGCTATATACTGTAAATCCTGTATAATAATAATATTAATTGTCACTTAAGGTTTCTGGTGTCACTTTCCCTGTCCCTTGCAGCCAGGGAAGAAGATAATGTACTGATATTCATAGTCATATTGCTAACTTTAAAGCTTGTCATGTTGGGTATCTCCTTACGTAGCTCATCTTTTATATTTTACCAAAATTGGATAATATTTTATTTATTATAGGCACTTACAGTATACAGCACAGTCAATTTACGCAGAGTTTTACATAAATGGTGTACATGCACATCAGTCCCTGCCCACAAGAAGCTTACAATCTAAGATCCCTAACTCACATTCGTACATACACATACTGGGGACAAATAAGACAGGATACAATTAACCTACCGGCAAATCTACCTACCAGCAAATCTTTGGAGTGATATACTGAATACTATATACTGTATACAGTATTGCAGTTGTGTACCCTAAAGTTAATTTTTGTGTATTTTTTATGAGATTTTGATAAATTAATAATATATAATTTCTTAATTTTACAAAAATTTACAAAAAAAATTACAACTTCAAAAAACTCTCAATGCCTATTACTAAATACCTTGGACTGTCTACTTTCCAAAAGGGACTAACTTGTGAAATATTTTTAAGTCTAGCAATAGCTTGGTAAGTAATTTTCTTGCAAACTTTTCTTCAAACTTGCAGCACATTTGCTTGCTATCCTTCAACCTGGTCTGTATCAATATAATGATGGTTATTGTTATACCGTATGTTAGGTGCAGTAGTTCCTCGGCTCACAATTACATAATACAGGGCTAGACAAAACCCGGGTGCCAGGTCGCATTTGCGACTAGAATTAGCGACCTGGCGCCTGGGTCAGCACAGCTGGGGGTATCCTTTCTCCGTGGACCCCCCCGGCGTGATCGCGTCGGGCCGTTCCGCCGGCGGCCGGTAATTGAGGCCGCGGCTTTGAGGCCTTCTGCGGTCCTATGATTCCTTCTGGAATCTGGCGTCCTCTTGTGGTGGCCGTTGGTATGACAACCAGCAATCCTAATGGAGCTTCCTCTGTCTGTTTTTTTATTGCCTGCCTATCTCCTTCCCTTTATTTAGAACCCCCTAAACATTATATATATATTTTTTATTCTAACACCCTAGAGAATAAAATGGTGGTTGTTGCAATACTGTCTGTCACATCGTATTTGCGCAGCGGACTTACAAGCGCACTTTTTTGGGGAAAAATAATTTATTTAATAAGAAAATAAGACAACAGTAAAGTTAGCCCAATTTTTTTTTATATTGTTAAAGATAATGTTACGCCGAGTAAATTGATACCCAACATGTCACGCTTCAAAATTGCACCCGCTCATGGAATGGCGACAAACTTTTACCCTTTAAAATCTCCATAGGTGACGTTTAAAAAAATTCTACAGGTTGCATGTTTTGAGTTACAGAGGAGGTCCAGGGCTAGAATTATTGCTCTCGCTCTACCGATCACGGCGATACCTCCTATGTGTGGTTTGAACACCACTTTCATATGCGGGCGGGACCGGGCGCGTTTAAAAAAAAAATTATTTTTCTTATTTTAACTTTTTTATTTTTATTTTTTTCACTGTTCTTTTTTAAAAAAAAATTCACTTTTATTCTTATTACAAGGAATGTAAAAATCCCTTTTAATAGAAAAAGCATGACAGGTCCTCTTAAATATGAGATCTGGGGTCAGAGAGACCTCACATCTCATATTTACACTAAAATGCAATTTAAAAAAAAAATTGTCATTTGAAAAAAAGAAATAAAATGTCCCTCTAAGAGCTATGGGCAATGACTTGGAGACGGGGTGGGGGGGGGGGGGCGTCAGCGCTATCTTCTCCTCACTCGTCTCCATGTCAGGCCAGGGACAGATCCGGATCGCCGTTACCGATCTGGCTCCTAACTTTTTAAGCTGGCTCCTAGATTCCAAGCAAATTTGTCAAGCCCTGACATAATATTCTGCCCCGGGTGGAGGTACTGCCAAATGTATTAATAAACCCACTCTTCCTCTTGGCGAAGGCTCTGATCCTTCTAGTTACTTAGAGGTTTTAGTGCCACAGTCTGTGTGTGGGGGGGGGGGGGGTCATTTCCCATAACTTCCACCATCAGAAGAAGGTTACACTAAACCGTAAGGTTTCCAGTATAGAAGGGCCCCCAGACTTCTGCTACAGATTGAAATGAGCGCTATATATCGAATGCACTAAAAAATCACAGCGCTTTCCATGTGTTAAATCCTTAGAGGACAGCTGATTTTTTATTATTATTAATATTAGGCCCTGTTCATATCTGGGTATAGCAGAAACAACAACAAAAACACAAGTGTCTGCCATGTTTCTGCATGCATGTGAAAAACATGCAAAAATGCATGACGCGATTGTGGTGCCATTATTTGCTAATGACACCCCAAACAGTCATGCATTTTGCTGTGCATTTTCCGTGCAGGGTTGCCAACCTCCCACAGCATTTATTTACTGACAAAACATGGGAAATATACTGGCGGAGCACATTTTTTACTGACAACCTGAGAAATTACATAACTCCTATTGAAAACACACACGGTGAATATTTGAACAGTATAAACATGATATGGAAACACTGACAATACCTATAAAAAAAGTAATTTGCTTGATTTACACTTAAAATGTCAACACAGCATGAAATTATTAACCCCTGCTATTTATTGGCAGTTGTTAAAAAATCACAGATTTTTAGATGATTTTTAAAAACTGTCAGTAAATTTACTGGAAGTTGGCAACCCTTTTTCTGTGTCTCAAAAAACATGCAAAACGAGCTTGGCTCAGTGCTATCATTTGGTGCATAACCTTCTTTAGTGTGTTTGTGGAGTGGAGGGAGGACCATTCAAATGGATGGCGATGCTCCAAAAACACACTACAAAAACGTGTTAAAAATAAGATGCGGAATACATACAAGAATGTGTTTTGTCATCCTGGTAGCATTTGGAAATGCATATTTCATCTGTCAATATTTGCAAATCACATTTTTCTTTTTAAAGTAACTTGTAATGTGAAAATGCCTCCATATGCTAGATGTTGGTCTCACCATTTTTCTGAGGGGGTAGGAAATAAAAACAAGAAAAAATGACTACTTTGCAAAAAGACACTAATCTATGGTTGTGTGTGGGGGTGGGGGATGAACCAGATTACTGGTAATTAAATTATTATTTACACAAACGTTTATAAAGATAAACTAATGTAGTTAAATGATTCGGTTTTCTGGATTCAGAATCAGATAAATGTAAACTCTTACCTTTTTAACCACTTGGGATCCGCGCTATTGCAAAATGACGGCAATAGCGCGGACCCACATTTTCGGGACTACGTCTATTGACGTAGTCCCGGTTACGAGCGGCCTGCGCGCCCCCTGAGGGGCGCGCGCGGCGCGCTCTGTGATCGGCGAGTCCGTGAGACTCGCCTGATCACCGATCCGTGTAAGGGGTCGATCCCGACCCCTTATCACGTGATCAGCTGTCAGCCAATGACAGCTGATCATGTGATAAAACGGAGCCGGTAATCGGCTAGTATTCCTCCTCGCGCTGACAGCGCGAGGAGAAAAAAAAAAAGCCGATCGCCGGCGGCCGTGTTCGGGACATCAGTCCCGATCACGGCCAGCAATTTAAAAGGACACCTGCCCCCTGCCAGTGCCCACCTGCCACCCGCAGTGCCATCCTGAAATAAAGTAAGTGCCCCCCTGTCAGTGCCACCCAGCAGTGCCCATAGTGCCCACAGTGCCACCCAGCAGTGCCCACAGTGCCACCCAGCAGTGCCCACAGTGCCACCCACAGTGCCACCCAGCAGTGCCACCCACAGTGCCACCCAAAATCTGCCTCAGGTGCTGCACCCCAGTGCCGCCCATCAGTGCCCAGCAGTGCCGCCCATCAGTGCCCAGCAGTGCCGCCCATCAGTGCCCAGCAGTGCCACCTATCAGAGCCACCTATCAGTGCCACCTATCAGTGCCCATCAGTCCCATCTATCTGTGGTACCTATCAGTGCCCATCCGTGCCACCCATCCGTGCCACTTATCCGTGCCACCCATCCGTGCCATCTTATCTGTGCCCATCTTTGCCCATCAGTGCCGCCTTATCTGTGCCCATCGGTGCCATCTTATCTGTGCCTATTAGTGCCGCCTTAACTATGCCTATCAGTGCCCACCAGTGCAGCCTATCAGTGCCCACCAATGCAGCCCATCAGTGCCCACCAATGCAGCCCATCAGTGCCCACCAATGCAGCCTATCAGTGCCGCCTAATCAGCGCACTTCAATGAAGGAGAAAAATAACCCGTTTGCAAAATTTTATAACAAACTATTAAAACATGATTTTTTTTTTTTTTTTTTTTGCATCTTTTTTTGTTTGTTTAGCAAAAAATAAAACTCCGAGCTGTAACTAAATACCACCAAAAGAAAGCTCTATTTGTGGGAAAAAAATGATAAAAAATTCATTTGGGTACAGTGTTGTATGCCCGCGCAATTGTCATTCAAAGTGCATCAGCGCTGAAAGCTGAAAATTGGTCTGGGACTGAGGGGGGTTTAAGTGCCCAGTAAGCAAGTGGTTAAATTAAGTATATACTTTCAGGTCCTTCTTGTTGCTCTATATTTTCTTCCAATGCTTTTGAGGCCTAGTGAAGAGGACAGAACAAACCAAACACACCCACTAAAATGCGAAAGCAAAACTGAAACCTTTTTCTTGTTACAATAGCGGCACATCACCTCCTAAGACCCCATGCACACCTGAGCGTTTTGTAGCTTGACGCCTGAAGCTACAAAACGCTGGAGGGGAAAAAATCCATTATTCTCAATGGAGATGGTTCACATCTCCACTCCAAGTCGCCTGAAGCCCTACGCCTGAAGCTCAAACAAGTTCCGGACCCTTTTTTGTCGCGCGAATCGGGCTGATTTGGGCGTTTTTTCTTCTTTTAACATTGGTGACCTTTTGCCCTGCACAAATTTGCGACAAAACGCGGCAAAAAACGCAGCGAATCGCGGTAAAAAACGCTGCAAATCGCGGTAAAAAACGCTGCAAAAAACGCTTGAAAAGCTACGCTCAGGTGTGAATGCAGGCTAAAGGAAGAAAGGCATACTTTTCTTGCATTGGAGGGTTCAGTTTGTTACCTAGGACTTGCTTGTCCTCGCTCAGTGCACAGAAATTTGAATAATCTTATATCATAAATTTTTTTCATTGATTTGGAAAATATTTGAACACCCTGTCTTAAAATATTTTATTCATAATGTTAAAATAAAAGATTACACAATTTTTTTTCAATTTTTCCAAGTTTTGGGAAAAAAACATATTTTTCCTAATTTTTTCCAGGCCTTCACATCTCTAGTGGTGTGTCTACAATAAGAGCTCTGTAAGCCTATAGCATGAAAGTTCAGCCACAGTGACCCCTGTGGTGGGATGACTGTTGCACAACATAACTGAACCAAAACTTGCAGCAGACTTGCAGAAAGTTTGCAAAGAAAGTTGATCTGGAGTCATGCAATGCGGACTTGCTGCAACAAACTTGTGAAGCCTGGCAAGTCTATCGATAGCTTAGCGAGTCATTTTCAAAAGTCCAGCACAATTGCTTGCTATTCTGGGTACTGACTATGCTGATAGTTCTCCCATACCTCCCAACTTTTTTGAGATGGGAATGAGGGACACCTATCAGGAAAAAGTATGCAGGCATAGGACACACCCCTTACCACACCCCCTTAAAGGAGAATTGTACAAATACACAAGATTTGTTAAAAGCACAAATGCTTTTTTTACCCCTACTATTCCTTTATATTGGCATTTGGAATTTACAAATGCAGCCATTTAGAAATCAGATAAAAGGTTTAGTGCTGGAAAACACTTTTTGATAGATAAAAATTGCATTTTATATACAACTATATAGACCAGATCAAAATGAGGGACACATGAGGAGGGACAGAGCTCCAAATCAGGGACAGTCCCTCAAAATCAGGGACATTTGGGAGCTATGGTTCTCCTGCTGCCGTAGGGTCCTAAGGATGCCATTAGTTCATCTGCTGCCCTAGTATGCTGACCTTGCTGACAGCTTTATTGCTGCCCGTTTATGATTTAGACACACTTTATGTCAGGATCAATGACACTCATTGTCACAGATGACATTTCAAGCTGCTACAAAAGGGTTTGCCAGGGGACCCCATCAAAGTTTTGCTATAGGGCCCCAAAATGTATAGTTATGCCCTTGTATAGGGGTTATAAGGGAAGAAACCATGGCCATAAAGAACTTTGTTAATCTTCACAGCGTAAAAAATATTATTGATCCATTAGCCCCTGTACACACGGTCGGAGATTTTGCCAACCAAATCCGTCAGATTTTGTCTGTCGGATCTTGTCCGAAACTGTTGCACACACACGGTCGGACAAAGTTGGTGAAAAATCAGATCTTTCAGAACGTGATGACGTAATTTAGTTACGATGGGACTAAATTCAGGCTAGTAGCCAATAGCTTTGATGTAGGAATTTGATCTGAGCATGCGTGGCACTTGGTCCGATCAAAATGCTCTACACATGATCGGATTAGGTCCGGCCGGCCCAGTTGGTCGGGAAATTTTCCAACATGTTGGAAAATTGGGTCCGACGGAAATTTGGACGGAATCAGTCCGATGCATACCACACACAGTCGGATTATCCGATGACACGGTCCGATAGGACACATTCCAACAGATTCTCCGACCGTGTGTACAAGGCTTTAGAGCCGCCTTTTTCAAGCAGGGCGCCCAGGCACCCTGGGGTGTCTGGAGGCTTCTTCTACGGTGCCTTGGCAAAATGCCTAAAAATTGCAAAAAAATTGTATACAAGCCAGCAGGTGGATGAAGCCTGCCTTTTAGCTACATAAAGCCACAGGTTTTCATTAGACACCATTATGACATTCTAGACATTGGCATCCTAACAACCAATGATGTCATCAGTTGATAAGGAAGATGTCTGTTGCCTCCACAGCGTCCTTGTCTGACCCTCCTCTGCCTCTCTTCCTCAGCACTGGGGACACATTAGAGAAATTGAGGGAGAAGAGAAACATTGGAATACTAGTCAGTACCGGTGTGCAAAAGTGTATTTGCTTTGGAAGAAACAAAATAACACCTGGAATGTTGGATGCCCTACATGTGTGGATGGTGCTGCATTATGTCAAATAATTAGAATAGCTTTTTACATTTTAGAATGGGGTGCCTCAAGACTGTCCATAATTTTAAAGGGTGCCTTGAGATTGTCTCTAATTTTAAAGGGTGCCTTGACTGAAAAAAGGTTGAGAAGCACTGCATTAGAGAGACAACATACATAGTACATGTAAATTAAATGACTCCCCATCCAAGACCAGCTTTCCCAGTACAGTGAAGCAATGGAGTGTATGCACAGTCAGTGACACAGTGACATCTACAGGTAACTGGCCTGATCTGCACCTTCAGTAAGTATAGTACTGTGTGCGAAAGAAAGGAGAGAGATTGAGAGACCTACAGAATGTCTTTTATTCATGCGCTGCTCAGGCATCCAGAGCGCCCAATATTTTTGGACAAAGATAATTCTACTTGAGGGCAAAGAAATGCAAAAGAATTGTGGCCACAGGCAGTAATTAGGTGAACTAATAAATTATAATAATAATAAATTATAACATGTTAATTAAATAATCATATTGATATATGATTCATTATTCATAACTGTAATATACTACAATACATTATAAAATACATTATTTTATCATATATACAATTATTAATTGTAACATTTATACAATATATTATACAAGGTGGTATCAAAAAGTTTTGAGACTTTTGTAACACGCCAAAAGATGGCAGCACAGGGTTGCCAACCATCAGTAAATTTACTGACAGTTTCTAAAAATCTGCGATTTTTTACAACTGTTGATAGATAGAGGATGATATTTTATCTTGCTGTGTTGACTTTTTAAGTGTAAACCAGGCAAATTACCTGTTATGGGTATTGTCAGTGTTTCCATATTGTGTTTATGCTGTTTAACCACTTCAATACCGGGCACTTAAACACCTTCCTGCCTAGACCAATTTTAAGCTTTCAGCGCTGTCGCACTTTGAATGACAATTGCGTGGTCATGCTACACTGTACCCAAATGAAATTTTTATCATTTTTTTCCCACAAATAGAGCTTTCTTTTGGTGGTATTTGATCACCTCTGCGGTTTTTATTTTTTGCTAAACAAATAAAAAAATTCCGAAAATTTTGAAAAAAACATTTTTTTTTTGTTTCAGTTTTAAAACTTTGCAAATAAGTAAGTTTTCTCCTTCACTGATGGGCACTGATGGGGTTACACTGATGGGAAATGATAAGGCGGCACTGATGGGCACCAATGAGGTGGCACCAATGAAGTGGCACTGATAAGGTGGCATTGATGGACACCGCTTTATTGGCACTGATAGGCGGCACTGATGGGTGGCACTGATGGGCGACATGGATGGGCACTGATAGGTGGCACAAATTGGCACTGATAGCTGGCACGGATTGGCATGGATGGGCATGGATAGGTGGCACAGGTGGGCATGGGTTAGTCGGCACAGGTGGGCATGGGTAGGCGGCACAGGTGGGCATGGGTAGGCAGCACAGGTGGGCATGGGTAGGCGGCACAGGTGGGCATGGATGGGCACTGATAGGTGGCATGGATGGGCACTGATAGGCAGCACAGATGGGAACTGATAGGCAGCATTGTATTATAATATATTGTACTAATGGATGCCAATCAGTTCCAAACAATAATGCATGCCAATCAGTGATGCCCATTGTGGGCACTGATTGGCATCCATTATGGGCACTGATTGGCATCCATTGTGGCACTGACTGGAATCCCTGGTGGTCTAGGGTGGCATACCTTGTCCTGGGCATCCCTGGTGGTCTGATGGCGTCCCTGGTGGTCCAGTGTGGGCATCCTCGGGGGGGCTGTGCTGATAATCGATCAGCACAGACCCCCCCTGTCAGAGGAGCAGCCGATCGGCTCTCCTCTACTCGCGTCTGACAGACGCGAGTGAGGATAAGCCGATCACCGGCTTTTCCTATTTACACTGTGATCAGCCGTGATTGGACACGGCTGATCACGTGGTAAAGAGTCTCCGTCGGAGACTCTTTACCGAGATCGTAGTTGCCGGGTGTCAGACTGACAACCCGCAACAACGATCGCCTCGATGCGCGCCCCCGGGGGCGCGCAGCGGCTCATAATCCTGATCACGTCATATGACGTCCGATCAGGATTATGCAACCACTTTGCCACCGTCTATTTGTTATAGGGCGGGCGGCAAGTGGTTAAATATTGGTCGTCTCAGTTTTTATTAGGAATTCTGTAATTTTTTCAGGTTGTTAGTAAAAAATGTGCACTGTTGGTAAAATCTACCATGTTTTGCCAGTAAAAAATGCTGCGAGAGGTTGGCAACACTGTGGCAGCAGAAAGCTGCATGCACATTCACAGGGAGGACCGACCTTCAGAAGTCAGTGTGCCAAAAGACATCATCCTGTATACATGGGGAGGTGTCTGCGACTGGTGCTATTCTGACCACGTGCATTACCCTGGGGGTTATTTACGAAAGGCAAATCCATTTTGCACTGCAGGTGCACTTGAAAGTGCAGTCGCTCTAAATCTAAGGGGTAGATCTGAAATGAGTGGAAGCTCTGCTGATTTATCATCCAATCATGTGCAAGTTAAAATGCTGTTCTTTTATTTTCCTTCCATGTCCCCCTCGGATCTACAGTGACTGCACTTCCAAGTGCAAAGTGGATTTTCCGTTAGTAAATAACCCCCATGTCTGCTATTTCTTTATGGGCAGCACGTTAGAACAAAAAGCAAACGTGAAATTCTGTGTAAAACTTGGCAAATCTGCCACAGAGACGTTTGACATGATTCAGCAATTTTACCGAGTTGCTGCATTGAGTCGTATGAGGTGTTTTGAGTGGCACGCATGCTTCAAGAGAGGAAGAACATCACTGGAAGACGACGAGAGATCAGGAAGACCTTCAATGAGCTCAACCCTTGAAAATGTCTAAACCATTTGGCAACTTGTGCATGATGATCCCCTGGGGAGACCTCAATCTCAACTCATGTTTGCTCTTTATACTAACTTGCTGTCCATGATGAGATAGGAGACGTGATAATACATGTTGTCAGAATAGAACCAGTTGCTCAACTTCCAATGTACACAGGACAATATGGGTTATTTACGAAAGACAAATCCACTTTGCACTGCAAGTGTACTTGAAAGTCGCTCTAAATCTAAGCCCTTGTACACACGGTCGGAGAATCCGTCGGAATGTATCCTGTCGGACCGTGTTGTCGGATAATCCGACTGTGTGTGGTATGCATCGGACTGATTCCGTCGGAATATCCGTCGGACCCAATTTTCCAACTTGTTGGAAATATTTCCCGACCAACTGGGCCGATCGGACATACTCTGATCATGTGTAGAGAATTTTGATCGGACCAAGTGCCACGCATGCTCAGATCAAATTCCTACATCAAAGCTATTGGCTACTAGCCTGAATGTAGTCCCATCGTAACGAAATTACGTCATCACGTTCTGAAAGATCGGATTTTTCGACAACTTTGTCCGACCGTGTGTATGCAACAGTTTCGGACAAGATCCAACGGACAAAATCCGACGGGCAAAATCCAACGGGCAAAATCCGACGGATTTGGTTGTCGAAATCTCCGACCGTGTGTACAAGGGCTAAGGGGTTGATCTGAAATTAGTGAAAGCTCTGCTGATTTTATCATCCAATCATGTGCAAGCTAAGATGCTGTTTTTTTATTATCTTGCATGTCCCCCTCGGATCTACAGCGAATGTACTTCCAAGTGCACTTGTAGTGCAAAGTGGATTTTCCTTTAGTAAATGACCCCCAATGTCTTTTGGTACACTGACTTATGAAGGTCGGTGCTCCCTGTGACTGTTGCCATGTTATAAAACTAGACTCAAAACTTTTTGATACCACCTTGTATATTACATACGATAAATTATGAAAGGTATAGTTATTTAGTCTAACAAATAAAAACATATTTAATAGTATATAGAAAAGAGTGCACAAATCAGGCCTTCAATACACTACTCAGCGCCAAATTAACCCTTCAATCCTCAGTTTCCTTCTCTGTATGTACAAGCAGAACAAACTATGCGATAATATTAGTAGCAATAATGCTATAATCCCATTAGTCCCTTTTAAAGGAATATCTGTACCATACAGTGATAAACCAATCAAAAAAAGAAACATGTAAAAAACTGTCTAATCGATAAACAGTCCAATGTTAAAACAGAGCTAATGCTGGATAAGTGTCCAACTCCACAAGTGGGTATATTATACACTATGATGATGTAGCAAAGTGAGTCTACAATCAAGGCCAGGACAAGGGGTAGACAGGAGGGACGGCTGCCCCTGGCGCAATGGTCTATTGCAGGGGTAGAGGGCACCCTGACCCTAACCCTAAGGGAAAGGGGGCGCAGTTTGGCATCTTTGCCCTGGGCGCTGGGTGACCTTGTCCCTGCACTGTCTACAATAATAGGTGATCCTAGGTAGTGTATTGTACAGTATGTTCACCCTACACCGACTCCCAGTCTTCACCACATGAGGCACTCTCTCCCCTGATGGGGTTTGAACTCACCAAAAAGTTGAAAAAAGCAAGCCTTAATCAAACAATTCCTTCAACCAGACTCCCATCATCATCTTAGAAGGCAGGCAAATGTTGTACTCCAAAAGGGTTCATAAAAAACAGAAATGCTGACAAAGCATAATCCGGCTTTTATTCAAGATACCCATAAAATACAGCCAACCCTACTTCCAATCTACATAAATGAATAAGCTTTTAGATGAACATTTCAAAAATAAAGAGTGTGTAGTCACCAAAAGCCCTGGTACCAGACCCGCTCATGTTGCAGAAGCCAGGGTAGCCGCCGAAGCCGCTTGGGACCTGGATGGGGTAAGTGTGGGACTGGCGGACTTGTGATCGGGGCTGGTGAGCAGGCTTGTGAGCGTGGCTGGTGAGCCTGCAAGAGGGGCTGACGGGGGGTGGTAGAGGTGTTTGTTTGCGCCCTCTGAAAAAAATGGAGCACCAGCCGTCACTGTAGTGAGAAGAGAAGTGGTCAGAGGAGAGGATGTGAGGGGTGCAAAGGAGTAGGAAGTGGAGGAAAGGAGTGAGGAGAGAAGACTAGCCGTCAAGTGAGAGGATGTGAGGGGTGTAGAGGAATGGGAAGAGGATAGAAAAGGGGTACGATAGGAGGGGAGAGGAATGGGTTGAGGTGATGTCCATGGGATCACTTGCGGTATTTTCACCTGGTTTAATCAAGGTTCCGCATCTTCTTCCTTCTTGGTTAGCGGAACTCCAGTGCATGTGCATAGGAGTAAAATCATGATAGGAGGGGAGAGGAGAGGGTCGAGGGTAGAAGAAAAGCAGGCAGGGGAAAGGGTGGTGGATAGAAGAGAAGCGGGTAAGGGAGCAGTTGTAAGGGGTGCAGAAAAGTGGGAAGGGGAAAGAAAAGGAGTGAAAAGAGAAGGGAAGTGGGTTGGGGAAAGGTTGTGAAGGTTGCGCAAGAATGGGAAGGAAAAGAAAAGGACATGATAGGAGGGGAGAGTCAATGGTTGAGGATAGAAGAGAAGCAGGCAAGGGAGAGAATATGAGGGGTGCAGAGGATTGGGAAGGGGGATAGGAAAGAAGTGAGGAGAGACGAGAGGCAAGCAGGGGAGAGAATGTGAGGGGTTCAGAGGGGTGGGAAGGGGATAGGAAAGGGGCTTGATGGGAGGGGAGAGGAAAGGGTGGTGGATAGAAGAGAAGCCGGCAAGGGAGTGGTTGTAAGGGGTGCAGAAAAGTGGGAAGGGGAAAGAAAAGGAGTGAGAAGAGAAAAAAAAAGTCGTTTGGGAAAGGTTGTGAAGGTTGCGGAAGAGTGGGAAGGAAAAGAAAAGGACATGATAGGAGGGCAGAGGAAATGGTTGAGGATAGAAGAAAAGTGGGCAGGGGAGAGAATGTGAGGGGTGCAGAGGAGTGGGAAGGAGGATAGGAAAAGGAGTGAGGAGAGACGAGAGGCAGACAGGGGAGAGAATGTGAGGGGTGCAGAGGGGTGGGAAGGGGATAGGAAAGGGGCATGATGGGAGGTGAGAGGAAAGAGTGATGGATAGAAGAGAAGCGGGCAAGGGAGTGGTTGTAAGGGGTGCAGAAAAGTGGGAAGGGGAAAGAAAAGGAGTGAGGAGAGAAGAGAAGTGGGTTGGGGAAAGGTTGTGAAGGTTGTAGAAGAGTGGGAAGGAAAAGGAAAGGGACATGATAGGAGGGGAGAGGAAAATGTAGAGGATGGAAGAGAAGTGGGCAAGGGAGAGAATGTGAGGGGTGCAGAGGAGTGGGAAGAGGATAGGAAAGGAGTGAGGAGAGAAGAGAAACAGGCAAGAGAGGATGTGGGGGGTAAGGAGGAGAGCGAAGTGGATAGGAAAGGAGTGAGAGAAGAGAAGCAGGCAAGAGAGGATGTGGGGGGTAAGGAGGAGAGGGAAGATAGTGAGGGGAGAATAGGAGTGAAGAGGGATGGAAAAAGAACAATGACAGAATAAAACAGAAGACCTGACGGTAATAGAGAATCCCAACCCACCTGCCAAAAACACACTTTAACATGTAGCTCAACAACCATATACTGTATGTGGGGGGCCCGACTGAATGTTGAGCATGTGTCCTATTTTATATAAGCTGTAACATGCTGCACAATCATTAGCACTGTCATGATTTGTATTACACATAATCAAAAGATTAATTAACTTTCATTTAAAGCCACGCTGAAACTCTGCGGTTTTGTGAAATGCGATACACACAGGAGGCTAAATGATTTTGTGGAATGAACAACTCGCAGTGATAATCCCATTGAAGGCTGGACACATTGCATTCTTCCTTCTTATTTTATGATCCCAAAACACCGAACCCCCCCCAGGAACCCCCCCCAAAAAACACCACCGAGAGGGCCATTATCTGTAAAAATCAAGGACTTCCACCAGGGAGAAATGCCTGGGATGTGCTTTGCATTATACAGGAGGATGGTTGGGATGAAAAATGGAGTACCCTCAGCCATCAGTACGTCCAGGCTAATTAAGGGAGATCTTTTAACTTCCTCAACTGCAAACACATGTTGAAAATAATAACCCATCTATTCTTTTCCCTAACCTTATGGCCGCGTTCACTGCAGCAAGGGTATCAGTTACAGGGCTGAACTATGGTAAACCATTTCCTCGAGTTCTGTAAACTTGTGTGTCCCAGGCCAAGATGAATTGTCTCTGGGGTCACAGTTTCAGCCTTGATGAGAAAGCGATAGGTTTCTGTAGTTTACATGTGAATTGTTGTATAGAATTTCAGCACTCACAAGTCAGGGGACTCAGGTCTGAACTTCGTGATTGCTAGAAAGTGACTGTTGTTGCATTTGTTACTAGTTACCGAGTAATGTATAAAGTAATGTATAAGCACAGTATAGAGTATTGCTTGTATGTAATCTGACGTGTACCTATATGCTGGAGTATTAGTGGAAATCTATTCCGATCATAGTGGTCATTTATAAATATAAAAAGTAGCAACCCTGAATGGTTGGTACATTGGGTTTTAGCTGCCAGAAATCAATGCCTGAAGTTCTTAGCATAAAACTCCCAATTCACAGCTCAATTCCATGCACTAAAGCTGGCCGATGCACACATGTTATGTTGTGCTTAATATGTGTTGCATTAAGGCAGCCTGTAAACTTTGAATGGGCTGCCAAAGAAGCAGAACAGACAAAAAAAAATGGATGTGCAGCATTTTTTTCACAAGCAACACACCAAAACAAGCAGTAGTGGGATACCATGCATTGGGGTACGCTGCTGCGTGGGAGCTTTAGAGCTTCTTAGCCTTGGGGTGTCATGAATGGAAGCGAAACATGCTAACTTATGTTGTGGTATTACCAGTGGCAGCTGGTGCTCAACATTTTTTGGGGGGGCGCAAACACACTGAAAAATTCTGAAAAATACTTAAAAAAATAAATAAATTGCAGCCTCACTGTGCCTATCGAATTCAGCCACTTTGCCCATCAATTGCAGCCACTGTGCCAAGAAAATGCAGCCAGCGTGCCATCAAATGCAGCCACTGTGCCCATCATTTGCAGCCGCTGTGTCCATCAAATACAGCCACTGTGCCCATCATATGCAACCACTGTGCCCATCAAATGCAGCCACTGTGCCCAGCAAATGCAACCACTGTGCCCATCAAATGCAGCCACTGTGCCCAGCAAATGCAGCCACTGTGTCCAGCAAATACAGCCACTGTGCCCATTATGTGCAGCCACTGTGCCTAGCATATGCAGCCACTGTGTCCATCATATGCAGTCACTGTGCCCAACAAATGCAACCACTGTACCCATCATATGCAGCTACTGTGCCTAGCAAATGCAACCACTGTGCCCAGCAAATACAGCCACTGTGCCCATTATGTGCATCCTCTGTGCCCACCAAATACAGTCATTGTGCCAATCATGTGCAGCCACTGTGCCCACCAAATACAGCCACTGTGCCCATCATGTGCAGCCACTGTGTCCACCAAATACAGTCACTGTGCCCATCATATGCAGCCACTGTGCCCAGCATATGCAGCCACTGTGCCCATCAAATACAGCCACTGTGCCCATCATATGCAGCCACTGTGCCCATAAAATGCAGCCACTGTGCCCATAAAATGCAGCCACTGTGCCCAGAAAATGCAGCCACTGTGTCCAGCAAATACAGCCACTGTGCCCATTATGTGAAGCCTGTGTCCACCAAATACAGTCACTGTGCCCATCATGTGCAGCCACTGTGCCTAGCATATGCAGCCACTGTGTCCATCATATGCAGCCACTATGCCCAGCAAATGCAGCCATTGTGCCCAACAAATGCAGCCACTGTGCCCATCATATGCAGCTACTGTGCCTATAAAATGCAGCCACTGTGCCCATCATATGCAGCTACTGTGCCTAGCAAATGCAGCCACTGTGTCCAGCAAATACAGCCACTGTGCCCATTATGTGCAGCCTCTGTGCCCACCAAATACAGTCACTGTACCAATCATGTGCAGCCACTATGCCCACCAAATACAGCCACTGTGCCCATCATGTGCAGCCACTGTGTCCACCAAATACAGCCACTGTGCCCATCATATGCAGCCACTGTGCCCACAATCCCCCCACTCGTGGGGCTCGCAGCTCTGGCAGCACCCCCAACCTCCCCCAACCCCCCCCCCCCCCCCAGCACGGCTCTGACAGACCCCCTGGCAGCAGCTCCTCTCCAAGTGCACCAGAGTAGCGGCGACCTCCGCTCCAGTGTGTGTCTCCTCCGCTCCTCTTCCTAAGTGCAAGGCATCCAATAGTCTGGCAGCCTGCCTCCTGATTGGCAGGGAGGAAGGTTAGTGTGAAAATAGCGAAAATTTATTAGCTATCGTCACACAATAGGGTGGGATCAGGGCGCCCGGAGTCCACCCTAGAACATACATGTCTAGATAGTCTGAACAATTATGATTTTGGAAAATAAAATCTAAAAAATAGGGGCAAAAATTAAAATTATACTGTACATAGAAAAGATTCTAAAAATAGTAAAAATAAAGTGGCATATTCTGGGGTCAATAACCGAACTCCCCCCCCCCCCATTGCATCCAACTCATATCTGCATCCACGCACCAGAGTGGGAATGGTAACCCCCCAAACAATACAATGTATAATTAATGCAATGCACCCCAATGGCTGGACCTCAAGGGGGTCGGGACCCTTTGCAGGAGCATGGTCACTTTTCCCTGCATGGGCAAGGTGACAATGTCTATTAAAGGTCCCCATCATGGTAACTGTTAAGCCGCGTACACACGGGCGGACTGTCTGGCCAACTAAGTCCGTCAGACAATCCGACGGACAGTCCGTCCTACTTTTGAATGAACGGACTTGACCACACACGATGAACAGACAGTCCGTCGAAAGCTTGCGCGATGACGTGTACAGCACGTACGACGGGACTAGAAATACGACGTCCAATACACTGCAATGCAACCTTCGGCCGTGTAAATCCTTTCTGAGCATGCGCCATACTTAGTCCGTCCAACTTGCCTACTCACGAGCGGACTGTCCGCTGAAACCAAAGTTGGACGGACTGTATTACGGAAATTCCGAAAGACTTAGTCCGCCAGACTGTCCGCTGAAAAAGTCAGCTGAAGCCCACACACGAGCGGACTGTCCGCTGAAATGTGTTTCAGCGGACTAAGTTGGACAGACAGTCCGCCCGTGTGTACGCGGCCTAACACTAACCTTCCCTGTAACCATTAATTTATCATCCCTCTAGCCCTACCTGTACAGACAGTCCCCGAGTTACATAGACCCGACTTACATACAACTCATATAAACGGAAGGAGACAACAGGAAGTGAGAGGAAATCTACTCCTAGGAAGGGAAACTCACACCTGGAGGAGTTATCATGGGAAAAAGGTACCTCCACTGATGCTTTATAACCAAGGCTTGTTTCCACAACAACCCAAAATTTTCAAAATCCAATTGTCACAGGGACAGAAAGTGAGGTGTAATCTTCTGAACAGGGGCACAGACAGCAAAATAAAGATTACAGGGGTGTTAAACCTTCCTTATACTATCCAAAAAATTGTAAAAAATGTTTTTTTGTCTGTATTGGAGTTGCACTTAAAAAATGTACCTGTTCCAACTTGCATACAAATTCAACTCAAAGTGATATTAAAGTCTCATTTTTGTGTTTAAAAATAACAAACATGGTATACTTACCTGCTGTGTACAGTGGTTTTGCACAGAGCAGCCCAGATCCTCCTCTTTTCGGGTCCCTTGCCAGCATGCCTGGCCCCTCCCTACTCCTGAGTGCCCCCACAGTAAGCAGCTTGCTATGGGGGCACTCAAGCCGAGCCGCTGCTCTGTGTGTCAATTCAGACACGGAGCCACAGCTCGGCCCTACCCCCTCTCTCTCCTCATTGGCTCACTGACTTTTACTGGCAGCAGCAGGAACCAATGATGTCCGCTGCTGTGTCTTAGCCAATCAGGAGGGAGAGTCCTGGACAGCCAAGTAACTCGTGCAACATCGATTGGATAGAGATGGGGCTCAGATAAGTACTAGGGGGGGCTGCTGTACACAGAACTCTTTTTGTCTTAATGCGTAGAATACATTAAAATAAAAAATCTTCCGCCTTTAGAACCACACATGGGGGAGTGAAATAGACGTGGAGATAGACCTACTAACTGAGGAGGTTCTCACATTACATGCTTTATGGTCACTTGTTGGCCGAGGAATTCTGGTGAGTGCATTTTAAAGTCACTTCGGGTGAAGCACTATTGTGTCTGAGGTTATGGAGCACATATTATTTTAGAAGCACGGTGTTGGAGCATATATTGAAGAATTGTCTATATAGACATTTATTGACTTTGATGTAAATTGATGAATTGTGTTTTTCTGGTCACTTGTATTTATATAAGGAATTATTAATTTATCACTTATAAAGTTTTATTGAGCTAGCGCCCTTTATACACATGTTTTCAAGAATTATTAGTATACCACTAATTTTAGGTGCAGCACTGGGATATTTAGTTATTGGCGCCGTAACCTTTAATTTTTCACACACTTTAAGAACAAACCTACATAACCTTGTTTGTAACCCGGGAACTGCCTGTAGTACTTAAGCCGCGTACACACGGGCGGACTGTATGGCCAACTTAGTCCGTCAGACAATCCGACGGACAGTCCGTCCTACTTTCGAATGAACGGACTTGACCACACACGGATGCAAAACAGTCCGTCGAAAGTTTGCGCGATGACGTGTACAGCACGTACGACGGGACTAGAAATAGGAAGTCCAATACACAGCAATGCAACCTTTCGCCGTGTAAATCCTTTCTGAGCATGCGCCATACTTAGTCCGTCCAACTAGCCTACTCACGAGCGGATTGTCCGCTGAAACCAAAGTCTGACGGACAATATTACGGAAATTCCGAAATACTTAGTCCACCAGACTGCACGCTGAAAAAGTCAGCTGAAGCCCACACACGAGCGGACTGTCCACTGAAATGTGTTTCGACGGACTAAGTTGGCCAGACAGTCCGCCCGTGTGTACGCGGCTTAACACTAAAACATTCTATAACCCTAAACCATTGTACACACGGTCAGAGAATCTGTCGGAATGAGTCTTATCGGACCGTGTCGTCAGATAATCCGACTGTGTGTGGTATGCATCGGACTGATTCTGTCCAAATCTCCGTCTCACCCAATTTTCCAACATGTTGGAAAGATTTCCCGACCAACTGGGCCGGACGGACCTAATCCGATCATGTGTAGAGCATTTTCATTGGACCAAGTGCCACGCATGCTCAGATCAAATTCCTACATCAAAGCTATTGGCTACTAGCCTGAATGTAGTCCCATCGTAACGAAATTACGTCATCGCGTTCTGAAAGATCAGATTTTTCGCCAGCTTGGCCCGACCGTGTGTATGCAACAGTTTTGGACACAATCCGTCGGACTAAATCCGACGGGCAAAATCTGACGGATTTGGTTGGCAAAATCTCCGACCGTGTGTACAGGGGCTAACAGTAACATTCATGATACCCAATCACTAACCCTCCCTGTAATGCTAACACCAACACTAACCCTCCTTGTAACACTAACCCTCCCTGTAACTCTAGCACTAACATTAACCCTCTGTGTAACCCTAACACTAACCCTTCCTGTTACTCTAACATCAACACTAACCCTCCCTGTAATTCTAGCACCAACACTAACCCTCTGTGTAACCCTAAGCCCTTGTACACACAGTCGAACATTCAGACGGAAAATTTCCAATTGGACCGTGTTGTCGGATAATCCGACCGTGTGTGGGCTTCATCGGACTGTTTCTGTCGGAATATCCGTCCGAAAAGGTTTTAGAGCTGGGCTATAAAATTTTCCGACAACATGATCCGATCGGACTTTGTCCAATCGTTTGTAGAGAATTCCAATCGGACAAAGTGCCACGCATGCTCAGATCAAATTCCTAGACCAAAGCTATTGGCTACTAGCCTGAATGTAGTCCCGTCGTAACTAAATTACGTCATCACATTATGAACGATCTGATTTTCCGACAACTTTGTCCGACCGTGTGTATGCAACACCAGTTTCGGACAAAATCCGACTGATTTTGTTGTCGGAATGTCCAACCATGTGTACTAGGGCTAACACTAACCCTTCCTGTAACTCTAACACCAACACTAACCCTCTATGTAACGCTAGCACTAAACCTTCCTTTAACTCTAACACCAACACTAACCCTCCCTGTAATTCTAGCACCAACACTAACCCTCTGTGTAACCCTAACACTAACCCTTCCTGTAACTCTAACACCAACACTAACCCTCCCTGTAATTCTAGAACGAACACTAACCCTCTGTGTAACCCTAAAACGAATGCCCCGTTCACACGATCAGAAATTCCACCAGCAAAAAGTCAGATGAGAGCTTTTGGTTGGAAAATGCAATCGTGTGTATGCTCCATCGGACTTTTGCTGGCGGAATTTTGGCCAGCAAAAGACTGAGAGCAGGTTCTCAATTTTTCAGTCGGAAAAAGTCCCGATAGGAAATTTCCGATTGTCTGTACAAATTCCAACGCGTAAAATTCCTACGCATGCTCAGAAACAATTCGACGCATGCTCGGAAGCATTGAACTTTATTTTCTCGGCTCGTCGTAGTGTTGAACGTCACCGCGTTCTTGACGGTTGAAAGTTCAGAGAACTTTTGTGTGACTGTGTGTATGCAAGCCGAGCTTGAGCAGAATTCCGTCAGGAAAACCACCCAAAGCTATTGGCTACTAGCCGAATGATTGGATTTTCTGACAACTTTGTCCGACCATGTGTATGCAACACCAGTTTCGGACAAAATCCGTCAGACAAAATCCGACTGATTTTTTTGTCGGAATGTCCAACCGTGTGTACAAGGGCTAAGACTAACACTAACCTTCCCTATAACTCTAACACCAGTGCTAACCCTCCCTGTAACTCTTTCATAACTGTTGGTATAATGCCTGAAGTAGGTATTCAGGGAGAATTCGTATTGAAAAGAGGGTAGTATGGTTTGTGTAGGGTCCCATGGTATGCTGTTATGGCACTACCAGGCCAGGCACTGGTTAAAGAGCAGACAGCTCCCCTTCCACATAACATAGGTATGCCTTGTATCCCATGGGGTTTGTCATCCAAAGGCCAATCCCAAGCTCTTCCCCTTCTATAAAACAGTGAAACACTCCAAACCTGCCCGTCACATCCACATAAAGAGGTCCTGCCACCTCTCCACATTCTTGCCATGACAGGTTTGCCTTACGTGAAGCCGGAATAGATAGAAGGTATTTTCTGTATGTCACAGATGCTATGACTGCATCTTATAGAGCAGAATATAAAGGCTGAGAAAGTGAAATCCAGCACCAGCCTGCCAAGTCACTTTGGCTGGACAAAATCTGCTCTAAAGAACATAATAACTGTCTTCTCCTTGGAATGATATGGATACTTTGTGTCAAGGCCAGCTGTCTCTGTTGAAACTTCGGTGCCAGCAGTGATTTAGTGGAGCGACTGTGTTATGACTCCACCATTGTTTGAAAATTGTACTTTATTGCATTTTTTGGTCAACCACATTTACCTCATTGTTAATTAAGTTTATTTGTGTGCCAGATAATACATTGCTCAAAACTGTTTTTGTTCCTCCAACTGAATTTGCTACTTTTATTGACAAGAAGGCAATATACACGTACATTTCTTTCATTTTTTTTTTATTATTTATATAAATGTTCAGAAATCCATAAAGGCTTTTAGTTTTCTTTACAGATCAGTATATTTCACTGCCAAATTAGTAATCCGGTGCTTCCACACAATGAAAGATAGCTCCGCTGTGGACAGGTGGCAGTCCTCAGGTGGTCATGTGATGTCAACTTCCTTTATGCAGCAGTTGGTAAAGCTACAGATAAAAGAAGTCGCTGTCGTTGCTAATTTAAAAATGATGTAACTAATCTTCAGACATAAAAGATTACATGGAGATAGATTTCAGATTAGTCTTTAAAAACTGAAACAAGATTCTTGGCATTTTTGGACCTAGAATTAAAGTGGAGAAATGGACTTGAACTTCTCTCAAGTTGTAGCTAATCTGTACATTTGTGATTTGCCATTTTATATAAATAAATATGATACAATCAGATTTTCTTTCAGCTGTCCTGTTCTGTTCTTAGCTGTCCATATATATATATATATATATATATATATATATATACACATATATATATATACAGTAATACCAAGCTACTAACATCTTTTGAAGTCATTCTAGTACTTAAACAAGTAAACCGCGCCAAAGTTTATTTTTCTTATTAAAACCCTGCAAAATAAAGGCATAATGGGTTAGTATGCATTGCATACCAGCACATTATGGAATACTTACCTTAGAACAAATCCCTGCACCCCCATGCTGTAAGCTCTGACAGGCGCCTCCATCTTCATCCGGTCTTCCTTCCGGGTTCACATCCTCCGACTGTGTTTGACCATGCCGCGATTACGTCACTCCCATGCATGCGGACAGGAGTCATGAACCGAGGCATGGAGCTCTGAAGGGACGGCACGGGTATACCGTCCCTTCAGAGCGCATGTGCCGATGATGTTACCGGCTGCATATAGTGTGAATGTCTCCTATACCTTGAAGGTTTAGGAGATATGCATAGTACCTACAGGTAAGCCTTATTATATCTGTAGGTACAAGGATACAGAATGGGTTTACATCCACTTTAATAGGACTGGTGAGGATTATGATTTTGAAAGTCTTGGGGGATATGGAGACATATTGAGCAATCCATTGGGTGTTTGTAATCATCAAAAGGTTAAAAAAACGGATAGATAGATAGATAGATAGATAGATAGATAGATAGATAGATAGATAGATAGATAGATAGATAGATAGATAGATAGATAGATAGATAGATAGAGTGCCTTGAAAAAGTATTCATACCTCTTGACATTTTTCACATTTTGTCATGTTACAACCAACCTAGTGGAACCAGTTGCCTTCAGAAGTCACCTAATTTGTAAATAGAGTCCACCTCTGTGTAATTTAACTTCAGTATAAATACAGCTGTTCTGTTAAGCCCTCAGAGGTTTGTGTCAGGGCTAGCTTAGCCCTTCTTTCTCTGGGCTGACTGCTCAGCTTATTGCCAGCTCTCACCTCTCTCCACAGTTACCAGCTGTTCCTTATCTAGCTCGTCTGACCTGCCTACTTAAAGGTGTCCAGCTCACTTCATATCTGCCTTGGTCACATCACAAGAAACCATCTCCTGCAGTTCTGTTTAAAGACTGGCTTGCTGACATCCCTTCTGGCTCCTTATCCTGCTTGCTGTTGCTCCACTTGGATTCATGACTTCTGGCCTGGCTGATTACCCGATCTGGTTATTGAACTCTGGACTGGCTGACTACTCGATCCGGTTACTGGACTCTGGCTATTCTTTGGATACACTTTCTTTATTTACCTTTTTATTTTTATTAATAAACGAGTGTGACTTAATTGTACTTCTGTCTCGGTCTGATTCATGGTTTCTGACAGTTTGTTAGAGAACCTTAGTGAACAAACAGCATCATGAAGGACAATGAACACACCATACAGGTCAGGGATAAAGTTTTTGAGAAGTATAAAGCAGGATTAGGTTATAAAAAAATATCCCAAGCTTTGAACATCTCACGGAGCACTGTTCAATCCATCATCTGAAAATGGAAAGAGTATGGCACAAGTGCAAACCTTCCAAGACATGGCCATCTATCTAAACTGGAGACGCATGATTGGATGAGAAACGTGTAGAGGCTTCTGGGTAACGCCGACGTCACATCCTGTCACGGACTCGCACAAGATTGAGGCTTGTAATGCATGCCGGCTCCTATAGATGGAACGGCGAGCACAGGCTCTAAACAGATTGCTGGAAGGACTCAGTGTCGGTCTAAAGGCACCATACTTTGTGAGTGAAATACTTTTATATATTTTTAATGGAATAAAGTAAAAGAATGTTGCGTAATGGTGGCCGTTTGTTTCCTATGAGTTTTTAAGATCCCCATAAAGTGGAAATATTATGAAATGAATACTGAGATACCAGTTGGGAAACCCCAGATATATTCTGATGAGGAGTGGCTGATCCAGGCTTAAACAAGGCTTTTTTTAATATTGGTCTCTGGTGGATGTTCATTTTGGAAGGTAGGTGGTGGTGTATCACGGATTGGTGGAAGTTTAACACGGCATCTTGATTTGTTCAGGAGGGTTTGATTACCCATCTTTGAAGAAGAGCACTGGGACTTTCTTTTCTCTATATATATTATTTTTGTTGGACATACAGAGTTTTTTGCATATGTAGTTCAGTTTTTTTCCATGGTTTATTTATTAATGATTATAATTGCAGGATGTAAATGAATGCTCACTGTCGCAATTATTTTTTGGTAATATTTGGTTGAGGTTTGGCACAGTCATCCACTATAATTAACACATTGCACATCCCACTCCATTGGAAGGGAATTCATGATTGCAGCAGACCCAACATATACATTTAAAGAAACATTTATTTACTTGTTTATTTATTTGTTTATGTAATTTTTTTTTCGTGCCAGTGACACAAAACTTACACAATTGAAAACATACCAAGACTTGACCATCCACCCAAACTCAAAGGCTGGGCAAGGAGAGCATTAATCAGAGAAGCAGCCAAGAGGCCCATGAAACCTCTGGAGGAGCTGCAGAGATCCACAGCTCAGGTGGGAGAATCTGTCTGCAGGACAACTATTAGTCGTGTGCTTCACAAATCTGACCTTAATGGAAGAGTGGCAAGAAGAAAACCATTGTTGAAAGAAAGTCATAAGAAGTCCCGTTTGCAGTTTGTGAGAAGCCATGTGGGGGACACAGCAAACATGTGGAAGGTGCTCTGGTCAGATGAGACAAAAATTAAACTTTCTGACCTATAAGCAAAACGCTATGTGTGGTGGAAAACTAACACTGCACATTACCCTGAACACACCATCCCCACTGTGAAACATGGTGGTGGCAGCATCATGTTGTGGGGATGCTTTTCTTCAGCAGGGACAGGGAAGCTGGTCAGAGTTGATGGAAAGATGGATGGAGCCAAATACAGGGCAATCTTAGAAGAAAACCTGTTATGCCGCATACACACAATCAGAATTTTGGTCGGAAAAGCTCTGATGGTTTTTCCGACAGAATTCCAACGGGATTACGCTCAAGCTGTCTTGCATACACACGGTCACACAAAAGTTCTCTGAACGTTCGACCGTCAAGAACGGGGTGAGGTACAACACTATGACGAGCCGAGAAAATGAAGTTCAATGCTTCCGAGCATGCATCAAATTGTTTCCGAGCAGGCGTAGGAATTCTGTGTGTCGGAGTTTGTACAGACGATCTGTATTTCCGATTGGACCTTTTTCTGACCGAAAAATTGAGAAAATGCTCTCAATCTTTTGCTGGCCGAAATTCCGCCAGCAAAAGTCCGATGGAGCATACACACAATCGCATTTTCCAAACAAAATATCTCATCGGACTTTTGCTGGCCGAATTTCCAATCATGTGTATGGGTCATTAGAGTCTGCAAAAGGCTTGAGACTGGGGCAAAGGTTCACCTTCCAGCAGGAAAACGACCCTAAACATACAGCCAGAGCTACACTGGAATGGTTTAAGTGAAAGCATGTTCATGTGTTAGCCCTTGTACACACAGTCGGATATTCCGATGGAAAATGTCCGATCGGACCGTGTTGTCGGATAAATCGACCGTGTGTGGGCTCCATCGGACTGTTCCTGTCGGAATATCCGACCGACAAAGTTTTAGAGCTGGGCTATAAAATTTTCCGACAACAAAATCCGATCTGACTTTTTCCGATAGTTTGTAGAGAATTCCGATCGGGCAAAGTGCCACGCATGCTCAGATCAAATTACGACACCAAAGCTAGTGGCTACTAGCCGCAACATAGTCCTGTCACAAGGCATGAACGTCATCACGTTCCGAACGATCGGATTTTCCGTCAACTTTGTCCGACTGTGTGTATGCCACACCACTTTCGGACAATATCCGTCGGATTTTCTTGTCAGAATGTCCAACCATGTGTACACAGGCTTACAATGGTCCAGTCAAAATCCAGACCTAAATCTAATTGAGAATCTGTGGCAAGAATTAAAAGTTACTGTTTACAGATGCTCTGCATCCAATCTGACAGAGCTTGAGCTATTTTGCAAAGAAGAATGGGCAAAAAATGTCACTCTCTAGATGTGCAAAGCTGTTAGAGACATCCCCAAAAAGACTTCCAGCTGTAATTGCAAAGAGAGGCGGTTCTATAAATTATTGACTCAGGGGGGCAACATACAAATGCCCCCCCACACTTTTCACATATGTATTTGTAAAAAACATTGAAAATCATTTATCATTTTCTTTCCACTTCACAATTATGTGCCATTTTGTGTTGGTCCATCACATAAATTCCCAATAAAATACATTTATGTTTTTGGTTGTAACATGACAAAATGTGGAAAATTTTAAAAGGGGTATGAATACTTTTTCAAGACATGATGGATAGATAGATAGATAGATAGATAGATAGATAGATGATTGATAGAAGATAGATAGATAGATAGATAGATAGATAGATAGATAGATAGATAGATAGCTAATAGATAGATAGATAAATAGATGATAGATAGATAGATAGATAGATAGAGGGATAGATAGATAGATAGATAGATAGATAGATAGATAGATAGATAAAAAGATGATGGATAGATAGATAGATAGATAGATAGATAGATAGATAGATAGATAGGATACAATAGAAAGGTTTGCATATGGATAAATTAGACTTTTAAGGTGTCATACAAAAAAATTGATTTAAAAACATTTTATTCAAAAATACTGTATATTAATATATATTAAAATACATATTATTAAATAGAGGATTGTTGGTAGTCATCGATACATCGTTATACACAAAATTCCATCCACGCCAAACTTCTAATGTACATAAAAGATACTACTAATATAGGTTACATGAACCCTTAATAGGAGTGTAGATTGTTTACAGCTGGTGTATTGATCTTCAAAGTGTTTCGCTAAGAGCTTCATCGGGAAGATATACTACATGGCAGTGACTTGCCCAATACACTTAGAACCTACGATTGGGATGCGGTGCCTGGGGATTAACCATTAATCCTCCTTCTTGATGCTCATTGATGAAAGAAGGTATTTATTAAACCTTCTCCAGTATACAGCCATGTAAAGTATTTTAAAGGGACCCTCTCACCAACTTAAAAAGTGAATTTAAAAGCACAGAAAATCAAGTATTTTAAATGTGTTCTTGTAGTATTTTTTACTTATATTAAAGTGAAACTCTCTTAATCAACATTAACAATGTTTAAACCTTATGCTGCTAGCATTAGTAAATACATAGGAAAGTAGATTGCATTTACTTGTTTTACATTTTAGATTTTTTAGATTTTTTTTATATTTCTTCGGTTACCTCCTGGTTTCCAGGCCTGGGCAAAATTATCTCATACATCCTAAGAGTCTTCAGGGGAGGAGGAAGGGTTTTCTTAGATAAACACGCCCTCCTGTCTGCAAGCCTGAGCTAAGGGCAGATGGATTAAGGGAAGTAAATGCTACACGAATCATCTGCCCTCACTCAAGATGGCCAGAAATACTAGGGGGGTGTTTTTCAAAGTGATTTCTCAGCAGAATAAATCACGGAATCATGGATAGATGGGCGAGTTTTCTTTTTAATTAAATAGCACTTTTGGTGCTCAGATGCAGGGTAGTTCCGCTTTAGTTTTTAGTTTTTTTTTTATTCACATGTGCCTTTGAACTTGCTAATTAATTTGACTTCTTAAAGTAAAGTCAGTTCTCTAGCACAACCCCTTCCCTCCCTGCATGTCATAGCCATCTCATCCTTTGGGAATGCCTAATTACCATCTGTACTGGATCCTCTACCCCGCCTCGCACCTGCCTACATGTCTGTGCTGGCCTAGCTCCTCTGCCCCTCCTCTAACCTGCCTACATAAACTTTTATGTAGCTGTTGGGGGAGAAGTGAAGGGGAATACTATAGAATGTCAATAGAGTGACAGCTCTGGGTCTGTTGAGGCTGCTGACATCTCAAGATGGCATTGCCCAGCATCAGTTTCGGGGCTTTTGGAAGACACAAAGGAGGCTTTCACGGGTAAATAACATGCCTAAAATACATTACATGCAAATATCATCTTATGGAAATATTGTTGTTGAAATACATAGACTGGAAACAGGGTCTAAGTATATTTAAAGCAGTTGTATCCCAAAAAAAAAAGCAAAAAAAAAGCTCATGTTTCTTTAAAACAGTGGTCTCCAAACTGCAGCCCGGGGGCTGGATGCGGCCCTTAGCTTTCTTTTATCCACCCCTTTGCTTGCTTTTACCAGTGACAGTCCCAATGACACCAGTTAAGGAAGATTGTTTACTCCCACTGACTCCCGCTGGGAAATTTTGTACTCCTGATGTCCACAGTCTTTCACCCCTAAAGTCTGAAGGACAGTAAACTGGCCCTTTGTTTGGTAAGTTTGGAGACCCCTGCTTTAAAATATGAATAACAGCATAGTGGTGTTGTAGTTTAATTTGGTCATTTCTATGTTCTAAAATGCTTGGTTGATCCCACCCATTCCTCTGTCCCCCTATGTGAGCTGACCACGATAATCATGGCTGCTGATCCATGATACCGTGGTCAGTTTACCTGCCTTCGTCATCCCGTAGTCTCTCCCTCTCCCTCCCTGCCTGTCATCTCAGTCTGTGTGTGAGAGCAATTCTCCCCGCCCCTCCACTCTCTTCCTGTCTCTATCTCCGCTGCAATACATACCCCCATTACTTGTATCCTCTCTGTTTTATGAAGATCTAAAGTCCTGCGGTCACAAGACCTGCCTCTGCTGGGCAGCTGATGTCAAAGGGCAATCTCAGCTCCTCTTGCTGCTCTCCTTATATCGGGGAAGGAAAGCGGAGGGGGATCATGTGGCTGCAGAGCGGAGATGTGAGAAAAGGAAATTAGGATTATAATAAAAATAAAAACACACACACACACACAGTACTTTAGATGTTCATAAAATAAAGAGGATATAAGTAATGGATGTATGTGATGTAAAATCTTAGTGCTGGCACCTCCCAGCCCTTAAAGAGGTTTATGATATCGGGAGGTGGGGTGCTGCTTGCTGTCATGGTGGTCACATGGCCCGAAAACTCCTGATCGCAACGAGTGATCGGGAGCTTTTGGTTAGTCAACGGCAAAAGTGCATAGACAGTAATTCACACAAATATGTGCCCCCTCGGCGCTAAGGACCAGGCGCCAAGAGGCCGCATATTTGTGTACGACTGGAGCCAAGGGGTTAACAACCACTTTAAGCCAGCCGTACATGGATCAAACTTCAGCCGTTTCTGCAGGAACCAACCAAATTTTTATCCGTGTATAGGCAGGCTGATTATATCCAAGTCAATTCATCAATCGACTTGGGTACAACCAGCCTGTGGAGTTTTTCTACATATGGTTCTGCCAGCCAGAAATGCTCCCCATTGGCAGAATACAATAGCACTGCGGAAGGCATCAAGTGATTTTTGGGTGGAAGAAATAAAAAAAATCAAGTAATCTATGGCCGGCCTTACAACTCACATTCAATGTGTGAGGCACACCAGTTATTCGTGGTGTCAACTCTAACATTAAAATTTTTTACCCTCAGCCCAGATTAAGATAGATAAGGTATTGTTGAGACTACCAGAAGAAGGATATTGAATGAGGCAATCTCATTAGTGAGATGCCAGATAAGATTCTCCAGGGATATCAAACCTACAAGCCTAGGTTATGGAGTCACCTCATATAATCTGTGATATCTGGAGACATCTGATCTCTTTCGTTCGGTCACTAGCTGAAGCTCCTGACTGCTCTTGACAATCATGAGTTGTGCATGAACATACACTTCTGGGAAGGTAATTCTTTCCAGACATGTTAAAGTGGCACCGAGAGTGCATTCTATGAACAGTTCTCTCTGGTTACGACAGACTACACATCCTTGTTGGTGAGTCACACAATTTCAGAGAATGTGAGTAATACTGGGATAACCTGATACAATTATTGACACTGGATATGAGTGTGTAGCTATCATATTCAGGGATAGAGGACTATCTGGGCTGTCTGAATTGTCATATATTTCTTTGAAAATGGTTTAGACAAAGTGGAGTCCTAGGCAAGTTAGTAGTTTTGCCACAACTTTTCCAGCAGTCCCTTCCATTGACAGAGATTAAGATTGGAAAAGACACAGAGAAGCTGCACCATGACCATTGCCCATAGAGTTTGCCACCTCCCCATCAGACACCAACTGCTTACAAGTACATCCTTCCTTGTGAACTGCCGTCAGGTGCTCAGCTTTGACCAAACATGCAATCCGCTAGTTTACTGCAGGAGTAGAGGGTTGCAACTGAGCCCACTGAACATCCATCAGGCCCTAAGCTACCACCTTCGTTGTAGACTTTTGGATGATCCAATTTTGCTTTTTTTTCCACTATTAACTGTAGAGAGACCAATATAACATTTACAATTAATTTTAAGCACAGTAGCTAAGTGCACTATCGCCTAGCAGCACTATGGTCGTTGGTTCAAATCCCAACCAGGGCCCTAATTGCCTAGAGCTTGCATGTGCCTGTGTGGGTTTCTTCCTGGTACTTTGCTTTCCTCCGGCACTACAAAGTCATGCTGGTAGGTTAATTGGCTTCTGTCTAAACTGGCCTTAGTATGTACGAATGAGAGTAAGGCCGCGTACACACGCGGGGACTGTTCGCCCAACTTTGTCCGTCAAACAGTTTCAGCAAACAGTCCGCTCAAAATTAGCATGGACGGACATGGCCACACACGACGAACGAACAGTTTGCTGAAACCGTGCGCGATGACGTGAACGGCACGTACGACGGGACGAAAAATACGACGTCCTATACACTGCATTATAACTTTCGGCGTGTAAATCCTTTCTGAGCATGCGCGGAACTTAGTTTGACGAACAAGCCTACACACGAGGGGACTGTTCGCTGAAACAAAGTTTCAGCGGACAGTTTTTCGGAATTTCCGAAAAACCTTGTTCAGCGGACTGTTCGCTGAAACTGTCCGCTGAAAGCCCACACACGGGCGGACTGTCCGCCGAAACACTGTTCAGCGGACAAAGTTGGGCGAACAGTCCCCGCGTGTGTACGCGGCCTTAGGGATCTTAGATTGTAAGCTCCTTGAGGGCAGGAACTGATGTGAATGTACAATATATGTGTATAAAACTCTGCTTAAATTGATGGCGCTATATAAGTACCTGTACCAAATAAATAAAAACATATTCTCTCCATCTTCTTGTTCATCTAATGAGCAGACATTACAGAAAACTGTCTTATCTCTCAGTTTTGACCAATTGCACTATCCCCCTGGTTTTCTGCAGTTGGTTGCAACTGGGCCCCCTGGACATCCACCAGGCCCTAGGAAACTGCCTATGTAGTAGATTGGATGATGATCCAGTTTTGCCTCCTATTTCCCCAATAACTGCAGAGAGACAATTTGAATTTTTTTCAATTAATTTAAACATATCCCCTCAATCCCTTTGCAGAAGCCCACCTCGTGTAATGAGCAGACATCACTATACACTGTCCTTTCTGTTGATGGACTATTGATAAAAAGTCCAGGTTTTGCTTTATGATTCGATCTTTATGTTTTGTAGTTCTAGGACCAAAGTCTACTTGAAAAATAAGACAATTTTTATATCCTCATTATAAACAGCAAGAAAGTTCTAGATGCCCAAAATGGTTGAGGATCCCTTTAGCCTAGCTTTTCTCAACCAGGATCCTGTGGAACCCCAGGGTGTCTCCAGAGGTTGCAATGGGTTCCTTGAGCAGCAAGCAATTTTTGCCTCTCTGATATATAACCACTGACACCAATGATCTTTTTGCTATCTGTAGGAGAAGAGCGTTCTTTCCACTAACCATTAAGCTAAAGTATCATGACCTCTAGCTATAGTAATTATTAGCAGGGGTTCCCTGAGACCGGAAAGTTATTCCAAGGGTTCCTCCATGTTAAAAAAAAGTTAGAGACAGTCCGCTGTAGACACTTTCTATATTGGTGTGTTAAGAGAAAAATTCAAAACTGTTCGAACTGTCCACCTTGAAGAAAGGTCATGGATGCTGCTCTGTTGGAAAGCTTCTCCCAGTAGTAGTCATGAGATGCCTACACCTTCAAGGAGCGAAAAAAGAAACTTGTTTCCTAAAGTACATCCTGCGATGCCTGAAACATTGCTGTTTTATGCTGTGATGCGATCATTTAATACATTTCTTGGATGCTTTTTTTAGAGATCCTTGGTGTGCTGGCAACTTATCTTCTGTTCCGTGTTGTTTCCAAGCTCTAGCCAGTGGTCCATGCAGCACCCACTTACCTTACAGCCATTTCCATTTATGTTTGGAAAGTTCTTTGGAATAGCCCACGCTCAACAGGCAATATGCCCGTCATAAGCGTCAAGAGGTACAATTTCTGCCAAAGCTGCAAAGCAAATCAAAGTGGCCATGGCCATGAGTAATGAGTACTCCACTGGCTGCTGCCTCTGCAGCTAAAGGGGGTAGTAGTTGGGGGACTGTAAAATCGCAGGATTTTACCATCCCCCATACACTAGTGTAAGCAAGCCCTGACACAAATGCTGCAGTCTTTCAACTTGTAGCTAGGAGAGGAGACTGAGGAAATGCCTCCTGCCTGCAGTAAACTGAGGACATCATCTCAGACTAAGTAAGGTTACATCGCTGGATCTCGAGGAACAGATTTTTAATGATAAATGGCACATTGTATACTGTTGCTGTATATGGTGACATGTCAGGAATTTAATAATGCAGAAGGATTTTAAATCCATAGTAGCCAAAATAGTGACATAGACTCTCCAGCTTTGTACTCTAATGCCGCGTACACACGATCGGAATTCATGACAGAAAAAGCTCTGATGGTTTTCCCGAAGGAATTCCGATGGAATTCGGCTCAAGCTGTCTTGCCTACACACGGTCACACCAAATTCCGATAGTTTATAACGCGGTGACGTACAACACGTACGACAGGACTAGAAAAAGGAAGTTCAATAGTCAGTAGCCAATAGCTTCTGTCTCGTAGTTGAATCTGAGCATGCGTGATTTTTGGGATATCAGAATTGCATATACACGATCGGAATTTCCGATAGAAAGTTTTTCCGTCGGGAAAATTGAGAACATGCTATCAATTTTTGGCTGGCGGAAATTCGGACAGCTAAATTCCGATGGATCATACACACGGTCGCATTTTCCGATGAAAAGCTCTCACCGGTCTTTTTCTGTCCGGAATTCCGATCGTGTGAACGCGCCATAAAAGCATGAGAAGTATATATAGTGAGAATGGGCCAAAGAATGAGAGAATGAGAACAAGACAAAGAGAGAGAGAAAGAAGAGAGAGAGGGGTATAGGCCCACCATGACTATAAATTACAGGCAATCTAAAAGTAGGGCTTTTCTAATAGTACAAATCTAATGAACGTCCCCCTTTGAAATGTATTCTTTGCATTACTTCCAGTCTTTATTTTTAAGGTAACGCAGTATACATAAATTACTGTCTCTTTATCTCAAGGAACATAAAGCATATAGTAAAAGAGTGGAGCCTCTGTGAGTATGGAGAAAGTCGTCTCTCCTTTCGACTACATAGAAACATATGGAAACCATTAAGAACCATGACCGGCAATACATTGCATTTACATTTCACTTTTATGTGTCACATCTGTTCCTCATAAATCATTGCAGCTAGCAAGCTGGTAAAATGTACCCATACCGGCTCTACTAACTGTAATAGTACAGAATAATACAGGCTAATGCCCAATGACAGATGGACGCACCCAGGAACAGGTAACGCAGAGGGGACAACAGAGCTGAAAATGAATGTCCTAGGTTTACAGGGACCATTTTAGTTTTTAAAGGTTGTCCCTGATCATATTTGCTGCTTGAAACGTGCCTGGTTTTGAGCAATGGACATCGGCAGCATAACATCGATGTTTCTCAAATCTTATCTTTTGATCATACTCTTTATCCCCGGTGAATTCATCTAATATTTATGTTTCCTGCCTGTTGGTGGGCAGGCAGTCCAAGCAGATCAGACTAGGAGAAGCTATCATACACACTCCAGCAGTGTATCAGTATTTCTACTTTTTAGCACTATAGGTTTAGAAGGTTACTCAGTAAGGGATGCCAATAGATGGATTCAAGAGGTCTGATCAGTGGCAACTGGGGGGGGGGGGGGGTAGCGGAAAACAAACCTAAGACTCCATCACCAATGGGGTCTCATGACCCCCTTCCTGATTGGCTGGGAAGAGAAGCAAAACGACAGTAGCAAATATTAATTCGCTAATGTCACACAACTGGGTACCCTTTACCCTGAGCCCACCTTTTTTTTAAGCCAATTACAGCCTCAGGCTCTAATCATTTGCTTCAAAAAAAAAAAAACCCCCATTGAAATCAATCAATGCGTCCGACGCCCTGCATGCAGATTAGGGGCCAGTCGCATATATTAGGGGGGGGCGGCCGCAACTGGGTCTGATTGTACATAATATAACTGGGTACTAACATTTATAGGTAAAGTTGATCCGGGGAATATCCGATTGCCTCTCGGGGAATCTGAGGGAATTTTTTCCCCTGCAGGAGCAAATTGGATCATGCTTTATTGGGGTTTTTTCACCTTCCTCTGGATCAACTATGGGTATAGGACTGTGTATATGGGATTGTATGATATATATATTATTTTATTTTTTATTTTTTTCTCTTTTATTGGTTAAACTAGATGGACTTCTGTCTTTTTTCATATCTCACAAAAGTGAGTACACCCCTCAGTCACATATTTGTAAATATTTTATTACATCTTTTCACGTGACAACACTGAAGAAATGACAGTGTAAACAGTCATGACAGTGTAAATTTGCTGTCCCCTCAAAATATCTCAACACACGGCCATTAATGTCTAAACCGTTGGCAACAAAGGTGAAAAGTGAAAATGTACAAATTGGGCCCAAAGTGTCAATATTTGGTGTGGCCACCATTATTTTCCAGCACTGCCTTAACCCCCTTGGGCATGGAGTTCACCAGAGCTTCACAGGTTGCCACTGGAGTCCTCTTCCACTCCTCCATGACGACATCACGGAGCTGGTGGATGTTAGAGACCTTGAGTTCCTCCACCTTTCGTTTGAGGATGCCCCATAGATGCTTAATAGGGTTTAAGTCTGGAGACATGGTGATGGACTGGCTTGGCCAGTCCATCACCTTTACCCTCAGCTTCTTTAGCAAGGCAGTGATCATCTTGGAGGTGTGTTTTGGGTCGTTAACATGTTGGAATACTGTCCTGTGGCCCAGTCTCTGAAGAGAGGGGATCATGCTCCTCTTCAGCAATACATGTACCCTAAAGTGGAACTTCCGCTGATCGGAACCCTCCCCCCCTCCGGTGTCACAATTGGCACCTTTCAGGGGGGAGGGGGGTGGAGATACCTGTCAAAGACAGGTATTTACACCCACTTCCTGTCCTGCCGCGCTGTCTGCTGGGACACACACGGGTCCCAGAGACAGCACGGACAATTCCTATTGCGCTGCGCGACTCGCGCATGCGCAGTAGGGAACCGGGAAGTGAAGCCGATTCGCTTCACTTCCTGATTCCCTCACCTAGAATGGTGGCGGCAGCAGCCGAGAGCTGAGCGATCGATCGGCCTCGGCATCGCTGGACCCCGGGACAGGTGAGTGTCCATTTATTAAAAGTCAGCAGCTGTAGTATTTATAGCTGCTGGCTTTTAATATTTTTTTTGTAGGTGGAATCCCTCTTTAAGGTGCGTAGATGCAGGTTTTTAGGGGTTTAAATAGGCAGTGAGGAAGCAAAAAAACGCCTCCTCACTACCTATTAAACACCCTCTGAAAAGTCACTCATAGACTGCGTTCCTCACAGTGAAGTCCAGGGTAGCTCTAGTAACACAGGTGAACAGCTGGAGGGGTCCAAGAACAAAGGGCCACCAGTTGCGCTTACCCCTATCATAAGTGGTCAAACACTATAGCTGGCCTTTTTGTTCTTCAGCTATAGCAGCTCCCTTTTTCCATAAGGCAAGCAGGCCTACCAGTACTCCCAGGACTTATACACAATGCTATAGTGCCTGGCCACCATGCTAGGGCAGTTGGGAACTGAGCACAGCAAATAATTACTTGCTTCTGACAGACAAGCAGAGTGGTTTAATGACAGTCTAGGTACAAGGCAAGCTAGGTTCAATAGTCAGGGTCAAATCCGTAGTCAAAAGGCTAGCAGAGTTTAGAAAGTAGTCGATATCTGATCCGAGGTAATCAACAAGGGAATCCAATCTAGCAGAGCAGGACAGACAAACAGGGAGCTTGAAGCATGTGGTACAAAATGCAAAATCACAAGCATGAGCCTGCAGGCTTGGCTGGCTTAAATCATGTTTGGTCTCCATCCAGAGACTGGTCACATCAATCACCTTGCAGGAGGACAGACAGACAGGAATGCATCATAGCCAAAACCAGGATGGTGGAATGAGACTAGCAGCTGTAAAAAGACCAGGAGCATTTACATGCTGACACCACCCCTATAGTACTCTGGCAGCAATTGGGTAGCTGAGTCTTCCAGAGAAGCTCAATGCGTTTAGACTCCTGTCCAGCTGGCTTGCATGCCAGTTCCGATAGTGGAGGGTCTCTCACCTGGCTAAGGATCACTTGCCCAGCTACCTCTGCATTATTTAAGTGTGGCCTCTCTGAGCTGCTGAGGAAGGGAAGCAGAGAAATGACCTTCCCTGAGCATTTCCAGGAAGCCATGAAGTTGTGGGATAAGGAGGCCTGCGCCTGCATCCGTACATGGTAATTAAATGGGCACTCTGCATAGTACATAGTTACATAGTCAGTAAGGCCGAAAAAAGACAATTGTCCATCCAGTTCAACCTGTGTAGGTACATGTGTATCAGCGTTTATATCACTCTGATTATTATTTTGGGTGCCAATGGCTGTGTGCCTACAGGTCCAGTGGTGGAAATCCAGCCCTGCCTATCATAAAGTCCAAACGAACAGTGTATGAAGCTGACCACACATACTACAATGAATTCAAGGGAGGCCCGGGAACCTTTGGCCTGGTTGGCAAACAGAACTGTCCTTTTCCTAGTAGGATTTCATCAGCTGTTGAACATTATAATTGCTGCATGCTTTGGAGAAAAGGGGACCAAAAAATATTGTTTAGCCAACATCTATATATATATATATATATATATATATATATATATATATATATATATATATATATATATATATTGTTGTCAAATATTCTGTACCATCTCCATTAATTTCAGGGGCAGTTATCGTACACAAAAATCTCATAAAATATATATTTTATTTTAACATCATACAAAAACAATATTATTAAAACCGGCTGACACATTTTTCACATTATAACAAATTTTATTTGTTTGTAAACCGCAATGGAGATGGTACTGAATATTTGAACTGCTGAACATTGCCAAGAGCTTGCAATACAGAGTTTAAATAATAGTTTTTAGCCCATAGCAGAAGATATTGTATGTTTTAAGCCCTCATGAAGGGGACGATGTGTGGTCCCCAAAACGTGTTGGCTTTAGTCTCTAGTATACATTTGGAATAAAACCTCATTTTGGACTAACAATCCAATCACATCTCAGAGCCACAAAGGAAGTTGGTGTTGGAGAGCTCCCTTGTGCCAGACAATGGGGTTGCAGGTATAGACAGGGAGCAGGTAGGTATACAGCGCCCAACATGTGTCTCTGACTGCAGATCCCACTTCAAACAATATCTCAATAGTGAAGGATCACTACTCAGGGTTATCCCCAAGACTACCTGCGGAGGGGAACCCTAAGCCCTTGTACACACGGTCGGACATTCTGACAACCAAATCCATTGGATTTTGTCCAACAGATTTTTTCAGACGGATTTTGTCTGAAACTGTTGCATACACACGGTCGGACAAAGTTGTCGGAAAATCCGATTGTACATAACGTGATAACGTTATTTCGTTATGGCGGGACTACGTTCAGGCTAGTAGCCAATAGCTTTGGTCTAGGAATTTGATCTGAGCATGCGTGGCACTTTGTCTGTCGGAGTAGGCTACACATGATCGGAGTATGTCCGATCGGAGCATTTTGGCAGAAAATTTTACGGACAAGTTGGAAAACTTGGTCCGTTGGATACTCTGACGGAAATAGTCCGATGGAGACCACACACAGTCGGATTATCTGACAAAACGGTCCGATAGGACACATTCCGTCAGAATCTCCGACCGTGTCTACAAGGGCTAACACCTGGGTTAAGCCAGTTCCCAGATTTACATACAGGACCTTCCCTACATCAGAAATTTTACTGGGATGGTGTGCCGAACACCCCCACATCCCTCTCATTACCATTACAATGTAAAGGGATGAGGTACTGTGTGAAATCGGGAGGGATGAAGCACTGCATATAATACACAGGTATGAGCCACAGGATTGTATAGAGAACTATGAGGCTCTATGTGTAATAGAGATAATAGATAGATATGAGGCATTGCACATAATGCAGAGGTACACTATATTACCAAAAGTATTGGGACGCCTGCCTTTACACACACACACAAACTTTAAAGTGGTTGTAAACCCTATTTTTAAACTTTAGATTATATTAAGTCTTACCTGTAGCTAACCAGGATATCTCCTAAACCTGCACAGTTTAGGAGGTATCTCCGGTCCCCTGCATGTGCTGATGACATCGGCACATGTGCACTAGAGCAAACTGACGCAATGGCACCTATGTGCCGCTGCCTCAGTCTGTGTGCCGTTACTGGCGTCTCCTACACGCATGTGCGGGAGTGACGTCATCGCGGCTCCGGCCAATCACAGCGCCGGAGTCGTGATACCCGGAAGTAACATGTCGACATGTCGGCAACATGTCGACGGCCAGAGGGGGAGACAAGGAAGGCTTGGGGGGCTTCAATCTGAGGTAAGTAATACATAATGAGCTAATACACTATGCATACTAGCTCATTATGCTTTTATAACAGCTTCAACTCTTCTGGGAAGGCCGTCCACAAAGTTTAGGAGTGTGTCTATGGGAATGTTTGACCATTCTTCCAGAAGCACATTTGTGAGGTTGGGTACTGATGTTGGACAAGAAGGTCTGGCTCACAGTCTCCACTCTAATTCATCCCAAAGGTGTTCTATCAGGTTGAGGTCAGGACTCTGTACAGGCCAATCAAGTTCCTCCACCCAAACTCGCTTATCCATGTCTTTATGGACCTTACTTTGTGCACTGGTCCAAATCATTTGGTGGAAGGGGGATTATGATGTGGAGTTGTTTCTCAGGGGGTTGGGCTCTGCCCCTTAGTTCCAGTGAAGAGAACACTTAAAGCATCAGAATACCTAGAAATTTCAGACAATTCCATGCTACCAACTTTGTAGGAGCAGTTTGGGGATGGCCCCTTCCTGTTCCAACATGACTGCACACCAGTGCACAAAGCAAGATCCATAAAGACATGGATGAGTGAGTTTGGGGTGGAGGAACTTGACTGGCCTGCACAGAGTCCTGACCTCAACCCAACAGAACACCTTTAAGTTGAATTTAAGCGGAGACTGCAAGCCAGGCCTTCTCACCCAACATCAGTGCCTGACAAATGCGCTTCTGGAAGAATGGTCAGACATTCCCATAGACACACTCCTAAACCTTGTGGACTGCCTTTCTAGAAGAGTTGAAGCTGTTGCAAAGGGTGGGCCAACTCAATATTGAACCCTATTAAAGTTCATGTGCGTGTAAAGGCTGGTGTCCCAATACTTTTGGTAATATAGTGAATGTATAAAGCTGGCCATATACACGTTGAATTTTATTTGAATGTTTGTGGAGAAATTCTGAACATTTGATGGTACTATTATGGACTCAACAATATTCATATGAAAATCCAATACTTTTGGTACTATAGTATATAGTGTATGTCAAATATTCGGTACCATCTCCATTGACTTTATAGGCAGTTATCACACAAAAATCTCATAAAATATATATTTGATTTTTACATCATACAAAAACAATATTATTAAAACCGCCTGACGGCTGACATATTTTTTGCATTAAAACTATTTTCACTTGTTTGTAAACCCCAATGGAGATGATACTGAATATTTGAACTGCTGAACATTGCCCAATGCTTGCAATACAGAGTTGAAATAATAGTTTTTAGCCCATAGGAGGGGATACTGTATGTTTTAGGCCAGTGGCGGCTGGTGGGTGTTTTTGGGTGGGGCACAAACAACCACCCATTTCCCCGAGCGGCACCCACCCCCCACTTACCCCATCATGGCGGGAAGTGTGGTGCAGCGGCTCGGCTCTGAGTGTCCTCTCCTCCATGGCGGCTTCCAGCTCCTCCCCTCCTCCTCCTTGTTGTCCAATAGGATCGCCTTTCCTTTCAGCCAATCAGGTGACCAGTGTCAAACCCTGCTTCCTGATTGGCCGGGAGGAGGATCAGTGTTAAAACAGCAAATATTGTTGTAACACACCTGGGTGGGCTGAGAACACACTCTCTGCGACCTGAGCCCACCCTTTATTGAAGCCTAGCAGAGCCTCTGACTCTAATTGGTGCTTCAAAATAACAGCCCCTCCGCATTGGAATCCATGTGCCGGTGTCCTGAAAGGGGCCGGACAGAAGGAATGTGGGGGGGGGGGCGTCGATGGACAGGGTGGGGGGTGGCGCCCATGCACCCTTAATGGACGGACCGCCCCTGTTTTAGGCCCTGATGAAGGGGACAATGTGTGGTCCCCAAAACGTGTTGGCTTTAGCCTCTAGTATATGTTTGGAATAAAACCTTTATTTGAACTAACAATTCAGTGACATGTCAGATCCACAAAGGAAGTTAGACATCATACCTCTGTACATAATATAAAGGTATGAGGCACTGCACATAATACAGAGGTATGAGGCACTGTACATAATAGAGAGGTATGAGGCACTGCACATAATACAGAGGTATGAGGCACTGTACATAATACAGAGGTATGAGGCACTGCACATAATACAGAGGTATGAGGCACTACACATAATACAGAGGTATGAGGCACTGTACATAATACAGAGGTATGAGGCACTGTACATAATACAGAGGTATGAGGCACTACACATAATACAGAGGTATGAGGCACTGCACATAATACAGAGGTATGAGGCACTGTATATAATACAGATGTATGAGGCACTGCACATAATTCAGAGGTATGAGGCACTGTACACAATAGAGAGGTATGAGGCACTGTACATAATACAGAGGTATGAGGCACTGCATGACCTAGGTGTAGTGGGTAGCACTCTTGCCTAGCAGCAAAAAGGGTCGCAGGTTCAAATCCCAACCATGACACTACCTGCCTAGAGTTTGCAGGTGCTCCCTGTGCCTATGTGGGTTTCCTCCGGGTACTCCGGTTTCCTCCCACACTCCACAGACATGCAGGTAGGTTAATTGGCTTCTGTCTAAATTGGCCTTAGTATATGAATGGGAGTTTGGGACCTTAGATTGTAAGCTCCTTGAGGTTAGGAACTGATGTGAACATATATGTAAAGCGCTGTGTAAATTGACGGCGCTATATAAGTACCTTTAATAAATAAACTACAGAAGGATGAGGCATCCCATTGGCAGTATAGATAGTGGGACAAGAGATGTGGTGAAGAGCTCTCTGGTCTCTTCTCCGGTACTGATGTAACGCTATCTATGGGTTTCAGTAATTCATTATAAAACAATATCCGGCATTTTGCTCAGAGAGGACTTTTTTTTGTAAGTGGTACATTTAGTCAGATTGTATTTATATATATATACACATACATAATAATTATGTCCAATTCTCCTTCTGACCGAATGTCTGCCTTAGACACACACAAGTAAAATAATAACACATTAGATATGACATGAAGCGGCCCACGGATGGAGTAACATGAGTATGGAGTCACCAGTCTCATTGATGGTAGTCCTCCCATGTTCTCATTAGTACCACGCCTTGTCATTAGTGGACATGATAATATTTGCTGCTTGAAACGTGCCTGTTTTTGAGCAATGGACATCGGCAGCATAACATCGATGTTTCTCAAATCTTATCTTTTGATCATACTCTTTATCCCCGGTGAATTCATCTAATATTTATGTTTCCTGCCTGTTGGTGGGCAGGCAGTCCAAGCAGATCAGACTAGGAGAAGCTATCATACACACTCCAGCAGTGTATCAGTATTTCTACTTTTTAGCATTATAGGTTTAGAAGGTTACTCAGTAAGGGATGCCAATAGATGGATTCAAGAGGTCTGATCAGTGGCAGCTGGTGTGGGGGGGGGTAGCGGAAAACAAACCTAAGGCCGCGTTTCAGCGGACAATCCGCTCGTGTGTGGGCTTCAGCTGACTTTTTCAGCGGACAATCTGACGAACAAAGTCTTACGGAATTTCCGTAAGACAGTCCGTTCAAACTTGGTTTTGTCCGTCCAAACTTGGTTTCAGCGGACAGTCCGCTCGTGTGTAGGCAAGTTGGACGGACTAAGTATGGCGCATGCTCAGAAAGGATTTACACGGCCGAAGGTTGCATTGCAGTGTATAGGACGTCGTTTTTCTAGTCCCGTCGTACGTGCTGTACGTCATCACGCACGCTTTCAGCGGACTGTCTGCTCATCGTGTGTGGTCAAGTCCGTTCATGCAAATTTTGAACGGACTGTCTGTCGGATTGTCTGATGAACTTAGTTGGCCAGACAATCCGCCCGTGTGTACGCGGCCTTAGACTCCATCACCAATGGGGTCTCATGACCCCCTTCCTGATTGGCTGGGAAGAGAAGCAAAACGACAGTAGCAAATATTAATTCGCTAATGTCACACAACTGGGTACCCTTTACCCTGAGCCCACCTTTTTTTTAAGCCAATTACAGCCTCAGGCTCTAATCATTTGCTTCAAAAAAAAAAAAACCCCCATTGAAATCAATCAATGCGTCCGACGCCCTGCATGCAGATTAGGGGCCAGTCGCATATATTAGGGGGGGGCGGCCGCAACTGGGTCTGATTGTACATAATATAACTGGGTACTAACATTTATAGGTAAAGTTGATCCGGGGAATATCCGATTGCCTCTCGGGGAATCTGAGGGAATTTTTTCCCCTGCAGGAGCAAATTGGATCATGCTTTATTGGGGTTTTTTCACCTTCCTCTGGATCAACTATGGGTATAGGACTGTGTATATGGGATTGTATGATATATATATTATTTTATTTTTTATTTTTTTCTCTTTTATTGGTTAAACTAGATGGACTTCTGTCTTTTTTCATATCTCACAAAAGTGAGTACACCCCTCAGTCACATATTTGTAAATATTTTATTACATCTTTTCACGTGACAACACTGAAGAAATGACAGTGTAAATTTGCTGTCCCCTCAAAATATCTCAACACACGGCCATTAATGTCTAAACCGTTGGCAACAAAGGTGAAAAGTGAAAATGTACAAATTGGGCCCAAAGTGTCAATATTTGGTGTGGCCACCATTATTTTCCAGCACTGCCTTAACCCCCTTGGGCATGGAGTTCACCAGAGATTCACAGGTTGCCACTGGAGTCCTCTTCCACTCCTCCATGACGACATCACGGAGCTGGTGGATGTTAGAGACCTTGAGTTCCTCCGCCTTTCGTTTGAGGATGCCCCACAGATGCTTAATAGGGTTTAAGTCTGGAGACATGCTTGGCCAGTCCATCACCTTTACCCTCAGCTTCTTTAGCAAGGCAGTGATCATCTTGGAGGTGTGTTTTGGGTCGTTAACATGTTGGAATACTGTCCTGTGGCCCAGTCTCTGAAGAGAGGGGATCATGCTCCTCTTCAGCAATACATGTACCCTAAAGTGGAACTTCCGCTGATCGGAACCCTCCCCCCCTCCGGTGTCACAATTGGCACCTTTCAGGGGGGAGGGGGGTGGAGATACCTGTCAAAGACAGATATTTACACCCACTTCCTGTCCTGCCGCGCTGTCTGCTGGGACACACATGGGTCCCAGAGACAGCACGGACAATTCCTATTGCGCTGCGCGACTCGCGCATGCGCAGTAGGGAACCGGGAAGTGAAGCCGATTCGCTTCACTTCCTGATTCCCTCACCCAGAATGGTGGCGGCAGCAGCCGAGAGCTGAGTGATCGATCGGCCTCGGCATCGCTGGACCCCGGGACAGGTGAGTGTCCATTTATTAAAAGTCAGCAGCTGTAGTATTTATAGCTGCTGGCTTTTAATATTTTTTTTGTAGGTGGAATCCCTCTTTAAGGTGCGTAGATGCAGGTTTTTAGGGGTTTAAATAGGCAGTGAGGAGGCAAAAAAACGCCTCCTCACTACCTATTAAACACCCTCTGAAAAGTCACTCATAGACTGCGTTCCTCACAGTGAAGTCCAGGGTAGCTCTAGTAACACAGGTGAACAGCTGGAGGGGTCCAAGAACAAAGGGCCACCAGTTGCGCTTACCCCCCTCATAAGTGGTCAAACACTATAGCTGGCCTTTTTGTTCTTCAGCTATAGCAGCTCCCTTTTTCCATAAGGCAAGCAGGCCTACCGGTACTCCCAGGACTTATACACAATGCTATAGTGCCTGGCCACCATGCTAGGGCAGTTGGGAACTGAGCACAGCAAATAATTACTTGCTTCTGACAGACAAGCAGAGTGGTTTAATGACAGTCTAGGTACAAGGCAAGCTAGGTTCAATAGTCAGGGTCAAATCCGTAGTCAAAAGGCTAGCAGAGTTCAGAAAGTAGTCGATATCTGATCCGAGGTAATCAACAAGGGAATCCAATCTAGCAGAGCAGGACAGACAAACAGGGAGCTTGAAGCATGTGGTACAAAATGCAAAATCACAAGCATGAGCCTGCAGGCTTGGCTGGCTTAAATCAGGTTTGGTCTCCATCCAGAGACTGGTCACATCAATCACCTTGTAGGAGGACAGACAGACAGGAATGCATCATAGCCAAAACCAGGATGGTGGAATGAGACTAGCAGCTGTAAAAAGACCAGGAGCATTTACACGCTGACACCACCCCTATAGTACTCTGGCAGAAATTGGGTAGCTGAGTCCAGAGAAGCTCAATGCGTTTAGACTCCTGTCCAGCTGGCTTGCATGCCAGTTCCGATAGTGAAGGGTCTCTCACCTGGCTAAGGATCACTTGCCCAGCTACCTCTGCATTATTTAAGTGTGGCCTCTCTGAGCTGCTGAGGGAGGGAAGCAGAGAAATGACCTTCCCTGAGCATTTCCAGGAAGCCAGGAAGTTGTGGGATAAGGAGGCCTGCGCCTGCATCCGTACATGGTAATTAAATGGGCACTCTGCATAGTACATAGTTACATAGTCAGTAAGGCCGAAAAAAGACAATTGTCCATCCAGTTCAACCTGTGTAGGTACATGTGTATCAGCGTTTATATCACTCTGATTATTATTTTGGGTGCCAATGGCTGTGTGCCTACAGGTCCAGTGGTGGAAATCCAGCCCTGCCTATCATAAAGTCCAAACGAACAGTGTATGAAGCTGACCACACATACTACAATGTATTCAAGGGAGGCCCGGGAACCTTTGGCCTGGTTGGCAAACAGAACTGTCCTTTTCCTAGTAGGATTTCATCAGCTGTTGAAAATTATAATTGCTGCATGCTTTGGAGAAAAGGGGACCAAAAAATATTGTTTAGCCAACATCTATATATAGATATATATATATATATATATATATATATATATATTGTTGTCAAATATTCTGTACCATCTCCATTAATTTCAGGGGCAGTTATCGTACACAAAAATCTCATAAAATATATATTTTATTTTAACATCATACAAAAACAATATTATTAAAACCGGCTGACATATTTTTCACATTATAACAATTTTTATTTGTTTGTAAACCGCAATGGAGATGGTACTGAATATTTGAACTGCTGATTATTGCCAAGAGCTTGCAATACAGAGTTTAAATAATAGTTTTTAGCCCATAGCAGAAGATATTGTACAGTGGTGTGAAAAAGTGTTTGCCCCCTTCCTCATTTCCTGTTCCTTTGCATGTTTGTCACACTTAAGTGTTTCGGAACATCAAACCAATTTAAACAATAGTCAAGGACAACACAAGTAAACACAAAATGCAATTTGTAAATGAAGGTGTTTATTATTAAAGGTGAAAAAAAATCCAAACCATCATGGCCCTGTGTGAAAAAGTGATTGCCCCCTAAACCTAATAACTGGTTGGGCCACCCTTAGCAGCAACAACTGCAACCAAGCGTTTGCGATAACGTGCAATGAGGCTTTTACAGCGTCCTGGAGGAATTTTGGCCCACTCATCTTTGCAGAATTGTCCTACCGTATATACTCGAGTATAGGCCGACCCGAGTATAAGCCGAGGCCCCCAATTTACCCCCAAAAAACTGGGAAACCTATTGACTCGTGTATAAGCCGAGGGTGAGATATGCCTGTCCATCCCTGTGTGTGTCCGTCCATCCCTCTGTGTCCGTCCATCCCTGTGTGTCCGTCCATCCCTGTGTGTCCGTCCATCCCTGTGTGTGTGTCCATCCATCCATCCCTGTGTGTGTGTCCATCCATCCATCCCTGTGTGTGTGTCCATCCATCCATCCCTGTGTGTGTGTGCGTCCATCCATCCATCCATCCCTGTGTGTGTGTGTGTGTGTGTGTGTGTCCATCCATCCATCCCTGTGTGTGTGTGTGTGTCCATCCATCCATGTGTGTGTGTGTGTGTGTGTGTGTGTGTGTGTGTGTGTGTGTGTGTGTGTGTGTGTGTCCGTGCAGCCTTGTGTGTCCAGCCTACCTGTGTCCCGAGCCTCCGTCCGGTCCCGTCCCGAGCCTCCGTGTCGTCCCGTCCCGAGCCTCCGTGTCGTCCCGTCCCGAGCCTCCGTGTCGTCCCGCCCCGAGCCTCCGTGTCGTCCCGCCCCGAGCCTCCGTGTCGTCCCGCCCCGAGCCTCCGTGTCGTCCCATGCCAGGATCGCCGCTCTTCGTCGGCGCCCTGGCGGCCATTCCCCTGTTCAAAAGCCGCGCCTCCGCCTCCGCCTGTGATAGGCGGAACACTCAATTTCCCAGCAGTCAGTGTTCCGCCTATCACGGACATCGGCTCATCCGAGGATGAGCCGATGTCCGTGATAGGCGGAACACTGACTGCTGGGAAATTGAGTGTTCCGCCTATCACAGGCGGAGGCGGAGGCGCGGCTTTTGAAAGGTAGAATGGCCGCTGTCTGTCTGCTCGACACGCTGTTCGGGCAGTCAGACAGCGGTGACTCGAGTATAAGCCGAGGGGGGCACTTTCAGCCTCAAAAAAGAGGCTGAAAATCTCGGCTTATACTCGAGTATATACGGTAATTCAGTTACATTAGAGGGTTTTCGAGCATGAACGGCCTTTTTAAGGTCATACCACAACATCTCAATAGGATTCAGGTCAGGACTTTGGCTAGGCCACTCCAAAGTCTTCATTTTGTTTTTCTTCAGCAATTCGGTGGTGGACTTGCTGGTGTGTTTAGGATCATTGTCCTGCTGCAGAACCCAAGTTCGTTTCAGCTTGAGTACACGAACAGATGGTCGGACATTCTCCTTCAGGATCTCTTGGTAGACAGCAGAATTCATAGTTCCTTTTATCACGGCAAGTCATCCAGGTCCTGAAGCAGCAAAACAGCCCCAGACCATCACACTACCACCACCATATTTTACTGTTGGTATAATGTTCTTTTTATGAAATGCAGTGTTCCTTCTACGCCAGATATACTTGGACACACACCTTCCAAAGAGTTCCACTTTTGTCTCATCGGTCCACAGAATGTTGTCCCAAAAGTCTTGGGGATCATCAAGATGTGTTGTGGAGAAATTGAGACAAGCTTTGATGTTCTTTTTGCTCAGCAGTGGTTTTCTCCTTGGAACTCTGCCATGCAGGCCATTTTTGCCCAGTCTTTTCCTGATGGTGGAGGCATGAACGCTGACCTTAACTGAGGCAAGTGAGGCCTGCAGTTCCTTGGACGTTGTTGTGGGGTCTTTTGTGACCTCTTGGATGAGTCGTCGCTGCGCTCTTGGGGTAATTTTGGGTGGCCGGCCACTCCTGGGAAGGTTCACCACTGTTCCATGTCTTCGCCATTTGTGGATAATGGCTCTCACTGTGGTTCACTGGATTCCCAAAGCTTTGGAAATGGCTTTATAAGCCTTTCCAGACTGATAGATCTCAATTACTTTCTTTCTCAATTGTTCCTGAATTTCTTTGGGTCTCGGCATGATGTGTAGCTTTTAAGGATCTTCTGGTGGACCTTACTGTGTCAAGCAGCTCCTATTTAAGTGATGCCTTGATTGTGAACAGGTGTGGCAATAATCAGGCCTGGGTGTGGCTAGAGAAATTGAACTCAGGTGTGGACAACCACAGTTATAGTATGTTTTAACAAGGGGGGCAATCACTTTTTCACACAGGGCCATGATGGTTTGGATTTTTTTTCACCTTTAATAATAAACACCTTCATTTACAAATTGCATTTTGTGTTTACTTGTGTTGTCCTTGACTATTGTTTAAATTGGTTTGATGTTCCGAAACACTTAAGTGTGACAAACATGCAAAGGAACAGGAAATGAGGAAGGGGGCAAACACTTTTTCACACCACTGTATGTTTTAAGCCCTCATGAAGGGGACGATGTGTGGTCCCCAAAACGTGTTGGCTTTAGCCTCTAGTATACATTTGGAATAAAACCTCATTTTGGACTAACAATCCAATCACATCTCAGAGCCACAAAGGAAGTTGGTGTTGGAGAGCTCCCTTGTGCCAGACAATGGGGTTGCAGGTATAGACAGGGAGCAGGTAGGTATACAGCGCCCAACATGTGTCTCTGACTGCAGATCCCACTTCAAACATTATCTCAATAGTGAAGGATCACTACTCAGGGTTATCCCCAAGACTACCTGCGGAGGGGAACCCTAACACCTGGGTTAAGCCAGTTCCCAGATTTACATACAGGACCTTCCCTACATCAGCAATTTTACTGGGATGGTGTGCCAAACACCCCCTCATTCCACCCATTACCATTACAATGTAAAGGGATGAGGTACTGTGTGAAATCGGGAGGGATGAAGCACTGCATATAATACACAGGTATGAGCCACAGGATTGTATAGAGAACTATGAGGCTCTATGTGTAATAGAGATAATAGATAGATATAGTGTACCTCTGCATTATGTGCAATGCCTCATATTACCAAAAGTATTGGGACGCCTGCCTTTACACACACACAAACTTTAAAGTGGTTGTAAACCCTATTTTTAAACTTTAGATTATATTAAGTCTTACCTGTAGCTAACCAGGATATCTCCTAAACCTGCACAGTTTAGGAGGTATCTCCGGTCCCCTGCATGTGCTGATGACATCGGCACATGTGCACTAGAGCAAACTGACACAATGGCACCTATGTGCCGCTGCCTCAGTCTGTGTGCCGTTACTGGCGTCTCCTACACGCATGTGCGGGAGTGACGTCATCGCGGCTCCGGCCAATCACAGCGCCGGAGTCGTGATACCCAGAAGTAACATGTCGACATGTCGGCAACATGTCGACGGCCAGAGGGGGAGACAAGGAAGGCTTGGGGGGCTTCAATCTGAGGTAAGTAATACATAATGAGCTAATACACTATGCATACTAGCTCATTATGCTTTTATAACAGCTTCAACTCTTCTGGGAAGGCCGTCCACAAGGTTTAGGAGCGTGTCTATGGGAATGTTTGACCATTCTTCCAGAAGCACATTTGTGAGGTCGGGTACTGATGTTGGACAAGAAGGTCTGGCTCACAGTCTCCACTCTAATTCATCCCAAAGGTGTTCTATCAGGTTGAGGTCAGGACTCTGTACAGGCCAATCAAGTTCCTCCACCCAAACTCGCTTATCCATGTCTTTATGGACCTTACTTTGTGCACTGGTCCAAATCATTTGGTGGAAGGGGGATTATGATGTGGAGTTGTTTCTCAGGGGGTTGGGCTCTGCCCCTTAGTTCCAGTGAAGAGAACACTTAAAGCATCAGAATACCTAGAAATTTCAGACAATTCCATGCTACCAACTTTGTAGGAGCAGTTTGGGGATGGCCCCTTCCTGTTCCAACATGACTGCACACCAGTGCACAAAGCAAGATCCATAAAGACATGGATGAGTGAGTTTGGGGTGGAGGAACTTGACTGGCCTGCACAGAGTCCTGACCTCAACCCAACAGAACACCTTTAAGTTGAATTTAAGCGGAGACTGCAAGCCAGGCCTTCTCACCCAACATCAGTGCCTGACAAATGCGCTTCTGGAAGAATGGTCAGACATTCCCATAGACACACTCCTAAACCTTGTGGACTGCCTTTCTAGAAGAGTTGAAGCTGTTGCAAAGGGTGGGCCAACTCAATATTGAACCCTATTAAAGTTCATGTGCGTGTAAAGGCTGGTGTCCCAATACTTTTGGTAATATAGTGAATGTATAAAGCTGGCCATATACACGTTGAATTTTATTTGAATGTTTGTGGAGAAATTCTGAACATTTGATGGTACTATTATGGACTCAACAATATTCATATGAAAATCCAATACTTTTGGTACTATAGTATATAGTGTATGTCAAATATTCGGTACCATCTCCATTGACTTTATAGGCAGTTATCACACAAAAATCTCATAAAATATATATTTGATTTTTACATCATACAAAAACAATATTATTAAAACCGCCTGACGGCTGACATATTTTTTGCATTAAAACTATTTTCACTTGTTTGTAAACCCCAATGGAGATGATACTGAATATTTGAACTGCTGAACATTGCCCAATGCTTGCAATACAGAGTTGAAATAATAGTTTTTAGCCCATAGGAGGGGATACTGTATGTTTTAGGCCAGTGGCGGCTGGTGGGTGTTTTTGGGTGGGGCACAAACAACCACCCATTTCCCCGAGCGGCACCCACCCCCCACTTACCCCATCATGGCGGGAAGTGTGGTGCAGCGGCTCGGCTCTGAGTGTCCTCTCCTCCATGGCGGCTTCCAGCTCCTCCCCTCCTCCTCCTTGTTGTCCAATAGGATCGCCTTTCCTTTCAGCCAATCAGGTGACCAGTGTCAAACCCTGCTTCCTGATTGGCCGGGAGGAGGATCAGTGTTAAAACAGCAAATATTGTTGTAACACACCTGGGTGGGCTGAGAACACACTCTCTGCGACCTGAGCCCACCCTTTATTGAAGCCTAGCAGAGCCTCTGACTCTAATTGGTGCTTCAAAATAACAGCCCCTCCGCATTGGAATCCATGTGCCGGTGTCCTGAAAGGGGCCGGACAGAAGGAATGTGTGGGGGGGGGGGCGTCGATGGACAGGGTGGGGGGTGGCGCCCATGCACCCTTAATGGACGGACCGCCCCTGTTTTAGGCCCTGATGAAGGGGACAATGTGTGGTCCCCAAAACGTGTTGGCTTTAGCCTCTAGTATATGTTTGGAATAAAACCTTTATTTGAACTAACAATTCAGTGACATGTCAGATCCACAAAGGAAGTTAGACATCATACCTCTGTACATAATATAAAGGTATGAGGCACTGCACATAATACAGAGGTATGAGGCACTGTACATAATAGAGAGGTATGAGGCACTGCACATAATACAGAGGTATGAGGCACTGCACATAATACAGAGGTATGAGGCACTACACATAATACAGAGGTATGAGGCACTGTACATAATACAGAGGTATGAGGCACTGTACATAATACAGAGGTATGAGGCACTACACATAATACAGAGGTATGAGGCACTGCACATAATACAGAGGTATGAGGCACTGCACATAATACAGATGTATGAGGCACTGCACATAATTCAGAGGTATGAGGCACTGTACACAATAGAGAGGTATGAGGCACTGTACATAATACAGAGGTATGAGGCACTGCATGACCTAGGTGTAGTGGGTAGCACTCTTGCCTAGCAGCAAAAAGGGTCGCAGGTTCAAATCCCAACCATGACACTACCTGCCTAGAGTTTGCAGGTGCTCCCTGTGCCTATGTGGGTTTCCTCCGGGTACTCTGGTTTCCTCCCACACTCCACAGACATGCAGGTAGGTTAATTGGCTTCTGTCTAAATTGGCCTTAGTATATGAATGGGAGTTTGGGACCTTAGATTGTAAGCTCCTTGAGGTTAGGAACTGATGTGAACATATATGTAAAGCGCTGTGTAAATTGACGGCGCTATATAAGTACCTTTAATAAATAAACTACAGAAGGATGAGGCATCCCATTGGCAGTATAGATAGTGGGACAAGAGATGTGGTGAAGAGCTCTCTGGTCTCTTCTCCGGTACTGATGTAACGCTATCTATGGGTTTCAGTAATTCATTATAAAACAATATCCGGCATTTTGCTCAGAGAGGACTTTTTTTTGTAAGTGGTACATTTAGTCAGATTGTATTTATATATATATACATAATAATTGTGTCCAATTCTCCTTCTGACCGAATGTCTGCCTTAGACACACACAAGTAAAATAATAACACATTAGATATGACATGAAGCGGCCCACGGATGGAGTAACATGAGTATGGAGTCACCAGTCTCATTGATGGTAGTCCTCCCATGTTCTCATTAGTACCACGCCTTGTCATTAGTGGACATGATAATATTTGCTGCTTGAAACGTGCCTGTTTTTGAGCAATGGACATCGGCAGCATAACATCGATGTTTCTCAAATCTTATCTTTTGATCATACTCTTTATCCCCGGTGAATTCATCTAATATTTATGTTTCCTGCCTGTTGGTGGGCAGGCAGTCCAAGCAGATCAGACTAGGAGAAGCTATCATACACACTCCAGCAGTGTATCAGTATTTCTACTTTTTAGCATTATAGGTTTAGAAGGTTACTCAGTAAGGGATGCCAATAGATGGATTCAAGAGGTCTGATCAGTGGCAGCTGGTGTGGGGGGGGGTAGCGGAAAACAAACCTAAGGCCGCGTTTCAGCGGACAATCCGCTCGTGTGTGGGCTTCAGCTGACTTTTTCAGCGGACAATCTGACGAACAAAGTCTTACGGAATTTCCGTAAGACAGTCCGTTCAAACTTGGTTTTGTCCGTCCAAACTTGGTTTCAGCGGACAGTCCGCTCGTGTGTAGGCAAGTTGGACGGACTAAGTATGGCGCATGCTCAGAAAGGATTTACACGGCCGAAGGTTGCATTGCAGTGTATAGGACGTCGTTTTTCTAGTCCCGTCGTACGTGCTGTACACGTCATCACGCACGCTTTCAGCGGACTGTCTGCTCATCGTGTGTGGTCAAGTCCGTTCATGCAAATTTTGAACGGACTGTCTGTCGGATTGTCTGATGAACTTAGTTGGCCAGACAATCCGCCCGTGTGTACGCGGCCTTAGACTCCATCACCAATGGGGTCTCATGACCCCCTTCCTGATTGGCTGGGAAGAGAAGCAAAACGACAGTAGCAAATATTAATTCGCTAATGTCACACAACTGGGTACCCTTTACCCTGAGCCCACCTTTTTTTTAAGCCAATTACAGCCTCAGGCTCTAATCATTTGCTTCAAAAAAAAAAAAACCCCATTGAAATCAATCAATGCGTCCGACGCCCTGCATGCAGATTAGGGGCCAGTCGCATATATTAGGGGGGGCGGCCGCAACTGGGTCTGATTGTACATAATATAACTGGGTACTAACATTTATAGGTAAAGTTGATCCGGGGAATATCCGATTGCCTCTCGGGGAATCTGAGGGAATTTTTTCCCCTGCAGGAGCAAATTGGATCATGCTTTATTGGGGTTTTTCACCTTCCTCTGGATCAACTATGGGTATAGGACTGTGTATATGGGATTGTATGATATATATATATATATATATATATATATATATATATATATATATATATATATATATTTATTTATATATTATTTTTTTTTTCTCTCTTTTATTGGTTAAACTAGATGGACTTCTGTCTTTTTTCATATCTCACAAAAGTGAGTACACCCCTCAGTCACATATTTGTAAATATTTTATTACATCTTTTCACGTGACAACACTGAAGAAATGACAGTGTAAATTTGCTGTCCCCTCAAAATATCTCAACACACGGCCATTAATGTCTAAACCGTTGGCAACAAAGGTGAAAAGTGAAAATGTACAAATTGGGCCCAAAGTGTCAATATTTGGTGTGGCCACCATTATTTTCCAGCACTGCCTTAACCCCCTTGGGCATGGAGTTCACCAGAGATTCACAGGTTGCCACTGGAGTCCTCTTCCACTCCTCCATGACGACATCACGGAGCTGGTGGATGTTAGAGACCTTGAGTTCCTCCGCCTTTCGTTTGAGGATGCCCCACAGATGCTTAATAGGGTTTAAGTCTGGAGACATGCTTGGCCAGTCCATCACCTTTACCCTCAGCTTCTTTAGCAAGGCAGTGATCATCTTGGAGGTGTGTTTTGGGTCGTTAACATGTTGGAATACTGTCCTGTGGCCCAGTCTCTGAAGAGAGGGGATCATGCTCCTCTTCAGCAATACATGTACCCTAAAGTGGAACTTCCGCTGATCGGAACCCTCCCCCCCTCCGGTGTCACAATTGGCACCTTTCAGGGGGGAGGGGGGTGGAGATACCTGTCAAAGACAGATATTTACACCCACTTCCTGTCCTGCCGCGCTGTCTGCTGGGACACACATGGGTCCCAGAGACAGCACGGACAATTCCTATTGCGCTGCGCGACTCGCGCATGCGCAGTAGGGAACCGGGAAGTGAAGCCGATTCGCTTCACTTCCTGATTCCCTCACCCAGAATGGTGGCGGCAGCAGCCGAGAGCTGAGTGATCGATCGGCCTCGGCATCGCTGGACCCCGGGACAGGTGAGTGTCCATTTATTAAAAGTCAGCAGCTGTAGTATTTATAGCTGCTGGCTTTTAATATTTTTTTTGTAGGTGGAATCCCTCTTTAAGGTGCGTAGATGCAGGTTTTTAGGGGTTTAAATAGGCAGTGAGGAGGCAAAAAAACGCCTCCTCACTACCTATTAAACACCCTCTGAAAAGTCACTCATAGACTGCGTTCCTCACAGTGAAGTCCAGGGTAGCTCTAGTAACACAGGTGAACAGCTGGAGGGGTCCAAGAACAAAGGGCCACCAGTTGCGCTTACCCCTATCATAAGTGGTCAAACACTATAGCTGGCCTTTTTGTTCTTCAGCTATAGCAGCTCCCTTTTTCCATAAGGCAAGCAGGCCTACCGGTACTCCCAGGACTTATACACAATGCTATAGTGCCTGGCCACCATGCTAGGGCAGTTGGGAACTGAGCACAGCAAATAATTACTTGCTTCTGACAGACAAGCAGAGTGGTTTAATGACAGTCTAGGTACAAGGCAAGCTAGGTTCAATAGTCAGGGTCAAATCCGTAGTCAAAAGGCTAGCAGAGTTCAGAAAGTAGTCGATATCTGATCCGAGGTAATCAACAAGGGAATCCAATCTAGCAGAGCAGGACAGACAAACAGGGAGCTTGAAGCATGTGGTACAAAATGCAAAATCACAAGCATGAGCCTGCAGGCTTGGCTGGCTTAAATCATGTTTGGTCTCCATCCAGAGACTGGTCACATCAATCACCTTGTAGGAGGACAGACAGACAGGAATGCATCATAGCCAAAACCAGGATGGTGGAATGAGACTAGCAGCTGTAAAAAGACCAGGAGCATTTACACGCTGACACCACCCCTATAGTACTCTGGCAGAAATTGGGTAGCTGAGTCCAGAGAAGCTCAATGCGTTTAGACTCCTGTCCAGCTGGCTTGCATGCCAGTTCCGATAGTGAAGAGTCTCTCACCTGGCTAAGGATCACTTGCCCAGCTACCTCTGCATTATTTAAGTGTGGCCTCTCTGAGCTGCTGAGGGAGGGAAGCAGAGAAATGACCTTCCCTGAGCATTTCCAGGAAGCCAGGAAGTTGTGGGATAAGGAGGCCTGCGCCTGCATCCGTACATGGTAATTAAATGGGCACTCTGCATAGTACATAGTTACATAGTCAGTAAGGCCGAAAAAAGACAATTGTCCATCCAGTTCAACCTGTGTAGGTACATGTGTATCAGCGTTTATATCACTCTGATTATTATTTTGGGTGCCAATGGCTGTGTGCCTACAGGTCCAGTGGTGGAAATCCAGCCCTGCCTATCATAAAGTCCAAACGAACAGTGTATGAAGCTGACCACACATACTACAATGTATTCAAGGGAGGCCCGGGAACCTTTGGCCTGGTTGGCAAACAGAACTGTCCTTTTCCTAGTAGGATTTCATCAGCTGTTGAAAATTATAATTGCTGCATGCTTTGGAGAAAAGGGGACCAAAAAATATTGTTTAGCCAACATCTCTATATAGATATATATATATATATATATATATATATATATATATATATATATATATATTGTTGTCAAATATTCTGTACCATCTCCATTAATTTCAGGGGCAGTTATCGTACACAAAAATCTCATAAAATATATATTTTATTTTAACATCATACAAAAACAATATTATTAAAACCGGCTGACATATTTTTCACATTATAACAATTTTTATTTGTTTGTAAACCGCAATGGAGATGGTACTGAATATTTGAACTGCTGAACATTGCCAAGAGCTTGCAATACAGAGTTTAAATAATAGTTTTTAGCCCATAGCAGAAGATATTGTACAGTGGTGTGAAAAAGTGTTTGCCCCCTTCCTCATTTCCTGTTCCTTTGCATGTTTGTCACACTTAACCACTTGCCGACCGCCTCACGCCGATGTACGTCGGCAGAATGGCACGGGCAGGCATAAGCACGTACATGTACGTGATTTGCCTCCCGCGGGTCGGGGGCCCGATCGGGCCCCCGCCCGGTGCCTGCGGCGGTCGGTTTTCGTTCGGGAGCGATCCCGGACGAGGGGACGGCCATTCATTCATGGCCACCCCCTCGCGATCGCTCCCGACGAATGGAAATCCCCGGTGACATCACTTCCTCTCCTGTAATGTAAACACAGGAGAGGAAGTGATGTATTCTCTCCTCCGTGTCGGTATTTTTCGTTCCGACACGGAGGAGAGCGGATCAGTGAGTTGCACCAACACATCCCACACACAGTAGAACATGCCAGGCACACTCACACCCCCCCTTTACCCCCCGATCACCCCCCCAATTACCCCTGCCCCCCCAGTCACAGTGACACCAATGTCATTTTTTTTTTTTTTTTTTGCATTGGTGTCATTTGTGACTGTAATAACTGTTAGGGCAGTTAGGGTTAGCCCCCTTTAGTTCTAATGTACCCCCCTAACCCCCCCAATAAAGGTTTAACCCCGTGATCACCCCCCGTCGCCAGTGTCACTAAGGCTGGGTTCACATTGCAGCGGTTTATGAGAACGAATGTGATTCGCACCGCACTGCAGTGCAAATCACATCCGATCTCTGTGCGATTCGAGTTCAGCCATTCGCCGCACCCGCCGCACCCGCCACACCCGCCGCACCCGCCGCAAATTCGCACGGGACCCTTTTTTTGGCCCGCAGCAGAATCGGATCGCATGGGTGTTCACACCATGCGATCCGAGTTTGCAGATCGCACTGCGATATGCGAACTGATCTGGGGGTGTCAGTAACATTTCACTGACACTCCCAGCAGTTCGCATAGGGCAGTGTGAACTGCCGCCGGGAGGCATGCGATGCGGGAACCCGCCGCGGATTCGCGGCGTTTCCGCATCGCTCCAGTGTGAACCCAGCCTAATAAGCGATCATTTTTCTGATCGCCGTATTAGTGTCACAGGTGACGCTAGTTAGGCAGGTAGGTATTTAGGTTCGCCGCAGCTTTTTATAGCGCTAGGGACCCCCATATACTACCGCATAAAGCCCCCTGATTGCCCCCTAGTTAACCCTTTCACCAGTGATCACCATATAACTGTTACAGGTGACGCTGGTTGGTTAGTTATTTTTTTATAGTTTCAGGGCACCCGCCATTTATTACCTAATAAAGGTTTAACCCCCTGATCACCCGGCAGGTGTCATTTGTGACTAATAACTGTTAGGGCAGTTAGGGTTAGCCCCCTTTAGTTCTAAGGTACCCCCCTAACCCCCCCAATAAAGGTTTAACCCCGTGATCACCCCCCGTCGCCAGTGTCACTAAGGCTGGGTTCACATTGCAGCGGTTTATGAGAACGGATGTGATTCGCACTGCAGTGCAAATCACATCCGATCTCTGTGCGATTCGAGTTCAGCTATACAGATAGTATGGCTGAATTCGTGTCGCACCCGCCGCACCCGCCGCAAACTCGCACGGGACCCTTTTTTTGGTCCGCAGCAGAATCGGATCGCATGGGTGTTCACACCATGCGATCCAAGTTTGCAGATCGCACTGCGATATGCGAACTGATCTGGGGGTGTCATTAACATTTCACTGACACTCCCAGCAGTTCGCATAGGGCAGTGTGAACTGCCGCCGGGAGGCATGCGATGCGGGAACCCGCCGCGCATTCGTGGCGTTCCCGCATCGCTCCAGTGTGAACCCAGCCTAATAAGCGATCGTTTTTCTGATCGCTGTATTAGTGTCACAGGTGACGCTAGTTAGGCAGGTAGGTATTTAGGTTCGCCGCAGCTTTTTATAGCGCCAGGGACCCCCATATACTACCGCATAAAGCCCCCTGATTGCCCCCTAGTTAACCCTTTCACCAGTGATCACCATATAACTGTTACAGGTGACGCTGGTTGGTTAGTTATTTTTTTATAGTTTCAGGGCACCCGCCATTTATTACCTAGTCTCACTAGTGTACCCCTAAATTTAGGGGTGTCTACTTTCTAAAATGGGGTCATTTGGGGGGGGGGTTTGTGCCATCTTGGCATTTTATGGCCTTCAAAACTGTAACGCCCTTAGAAAGCCTGAAGGCGGTGCTTGGTTTTTGGGGCCCCGTACGCGGCTAGGCTCCCAAAAAGTCCCACATATGTGGTATCCCCGTACTCAGGAGAAGCAGCAGAATTTATTTTGGGGTGTCATTTCACATATGCCCATGGCATGCGTGAGCAATATATCATTTAGTGACAACTTTGTGAAAAAAAAAAAAAGTTTGTAATTTTCCCGCAACTTGTGGCAAAATATAAAATATTCCATGGACTCAACATGCCTCTCAGCAAATAGCTTGGGGTGTCTACTTTCTAAAATGGGGTCATTTGTGGGGGTTTTGTGCCATCTTGGCATTTTATGGCCTTCAAAACTGTAATAGGTAGTGAGAAGTGAACTCAAAAAATTACGCCCTTAGAAAGCCTGAAGGCGGTGCTTGGTTTTCGGGGCCCCGTACGCGGCTAGGCTCCCAAAAAGTCCCACATATGTGGTATCCCCGTACTCAGGAGAAGCAGCAGAATTTATTTTGGGGTGTCATTTCACATATGCCCATGGCATGCATGAGCAATATATCATTTAGTGACAACTTTGTGAAAAAAAAAAAAAAAAAAAAAAAGTTTGTAATTTTCCCGCAACTTGTGGCAAAATATAAAATATTCCATGGACTCAACATGCCTCTCAGCAAATAGCTTGGGGTGTCTACTTTCTAAAATGGGGTCATTTGTGGGGGTTTTGTGCCATCTTGGCATTTTATGGCCTTCAAAACTGTAATAGGTAGTGAGGCGTGAAATCAAAAATTTACGCCCTTAGAAAGCCTGAAGGCGGTGCTTGGTTTTCGGGGCCCTGTACGCGGCTAGGCTCCCAAAAAGTCCCACATATGTGGTATCCCCGTACTCAGGAGAAGCAGCAGAATTTATTTTGGGGTGTCATTTCACATACGCCCATAGCATGTGTGAGCAATATATCATTTAGTGACAACTTTGTGTAAAAAAAAAAAAAAAATTTTTTTTTTGTCATTATTCAATCGCTTGAGGCAAAAAAATAAAATATTCAATGGGCTCAACATGCCTCTTATCAATTTCCTTAGGGGGTCTACTTTCCAAAATGGGGTCATTTGGGGGGGTTTTGTACTGCCCTGTCATTTTAGCACCTCAAGAAATGAGATAGGCAGTCGTAAACTAAAAGCTGCGTAAATTCCAGAAAACGTACCTTAGTTTGTAGATGTGACAACTTTTGCGCAAACCAATAAATATACAATTATTGACTTTTTTTTTACCAAAGACATGTGGCTGAATACATTTTGGCCTAAATGTATGACTAAAATTGAGTTTATTGGATTTTTCTAATAACAAAAAGTAGAAAATATCATTTTTTTTCAAAATTTGCGGTCTTTTTACGTTTATATCGCAAAAAATAAAAATCGCAGAGGCAATCAAATACCATCAAAAGAAAGCTCTATTTGTGGGAAGAAAAGGACGCAAATTTTGTTTGGGTACAACATTGCATGACCGCGCAATTACCAGTTAAAGCAGCGCAGTGCCAAAGTGTAAAAAGACCTCTGGTCATTTACCAGCAAAATGGTCCGGTCTGAAAGTGGTTAAGTGTTTCGGAACATCAAACCAATTTAAACAATAGTCAAGGACAACACAAGTAAACACAAAATGCAATTTGTAAATGAAGGTGTTTATTATTAAAGGTGAAAAAAAATCCAAACCATCATGGCCCTGTGTGAAAAAGTGATTGCCCCCTAAACCTAATAACTGGTTGGGCCACCCTTAGCAGCAACAACTGCAACCAAGCGTTTGCGATAACGTGCAATGAGGCTTTTACAGCGTCCTGGAGGAATTTTGGCCCACTCATCTTTGCAGAATTGTCCTAATTCAGTTACATTAGAGGGTTTTCGAGCATGAACGGCCTTTTTAAGGTCATACCACAACATCTCAATAGGATTCAGGTCAGGACTTTGGCTAGGCCACTCCAAAGTCTTCATTTTGTTTTTCTTCAGCCATTCGGTGGTGGACTTGCTGGTGTGTTTAGGATCATTGTCCCGCTGCAGAACCCAAGTTCGTTTCAGCTTGAGTACACGAACAGATGGTCGGACATTCTCCTTCAGGATCTCTTGGTAGACAGCAGAATTCATAGTTCCTTTTATCACGGCAAGTCTTCCAGGTCCTGAAGCAGCAAAACAGCCCCAGACCATCACACTACCACCACCATATTTTACTGTTGGTATAATGTTCTTTTTAGGAAATGCAGTGTTCCTTCTACGCCAGATATACTTGGACACACACCTTCCAAAGAGTTCCACTTTTGTCTCATCGGTCCACAGAATGTTGTCCCAAAAGTCTTGGGGATCATCAAGATGTGTTGTGGAGAAATTGAGACGAGCTTTGATGTTCTTTTTGCTCAGCAGTGGTTTTCTCCTTGGAAATCTGCCATGCAGGCCATTTTTGCCCAGTCTTTTCCTGATGGTGGAGGCATGAACGCTGACCTTAACTGAGGCAAGTGAGGCCTGCAGTTCCTTGGACGTTGTTGTGGGGTCTTTTGTGACCTCTTGGATGAGTCGTCGCTGCGCTCTTGGGGTAATTTTGGGTGGCCGGCCACTCCTGGGAAGGTTCACCACTGTTCCATGTCTTCGCCATTTGTGGATAATGGCTCTCACTGTGGTTCACTGGATTCCCAAAGCTTTGGAAATGGCTTTATAAGCCTTTCCAGACTGATAGATCTCAATTACTTTCTTTCTCAATTGTTCCTGAATTTCTTTGGGTCTCGGCATGATGTGTAGCTTTTAAGGATCTTCTGGTGGACCTTACTGTGTCAAGCAGCTCCTATTTAAGTGATGCCTTGATTGTGAACAGGTGTGGCAATAATCAGGCCTGGGTGTGGCTAGAGAAATTGAACTCAGGTGTGGACAACCACAGTTATAGTATGTTTTAACAAGGGGGGCAATCACTTTTTCACACAGGGCCATGATGGTTTGGATTTTTTTTCACCTTTAATAATAAACACCTTCATTTACAAATTGCATTTTGTGTTTACTTGTGTTGTCCTTGACTATTGTTTAAATTGGTTTGATGTTCCGAAACACTTAAGTGTGACAAACATGCAAAGGAACAGGAAAGGAGGAAGGGGGCAAACACTTTTTCACACCACTGTATGTTTTAAGCCCTCATGAAGGGGACGATGTGTGGTCCCCAAAACGTGTTGGCTTTAGCCTCTAGTATACATTTGGAATAAAACCTCATTTTGGACTAACAATCCAATCACATCTCAGAGCCACAAAGGAAGTTGGTGTTGGAGAGCTCCCTTGTGCCAGACAATGGGGTTGCAGGTATAGACAGGGAGCAGGTAGGTATACAGCGCCCAACATGTGTCTCTGACTGCAGATCCCACTTCAAACATTATCTCAATAGTGAAGGATCACTACTCAGGGTTATCCCCAAGACTACCTGCGGAGGGGAACCCTAACACCTGGGTTAAGCCAGTTCCCAGATTTACATACAGGACCTTCCCTACATCAGCAATTTTACTGGGATGGTGTGCCAAACACCCCCTCATTCCACCCATTACCATTACAATGTAAAGGGATGAGGTACTGTGTGAAATCGGGAGGGATGAAGCACTGCATATAATACACAGGTATGAGCCACAGGATTGTATAGAGAACTATGAGGCTCTATGTGTAATAGAGATAATAGATAGATATAGTGTACCTCTGCATTATGTGCAATGCCTCATATTACCAAAAGTATTGGGACGCCTGCCTTTACACACACACAAACTTTAAAGTGGTTGTAAACCCTATTTTTAAACTTTAGATTATATTAAGTCTTACCTGTAGCTAACCAGGATATCTCCTAAACCTGCACAGTTTAGGAGGTATCTCCGGTCCCCTGCATGTGCTGATGACATCGGCACATGTGCACTAGAGCAAACTGACGCAATGGCACCTATGTGCCGCTGCCTCAGTCTGTGTGCCGTTACTGGCGTCTCCTACACGCATGTGCGGGAGTGACGTCATCGCGGCTCCGGCCAATCACAGCGCCGGAGTCGCGATACCCGGAAGTAACATGTCGACATGTCGGCAACATGTCGACGGCCGGAGGGGGAGACAAGGAAGGCTTGGGGGGCTTCAATCTGAGGTAAGTAATACATAATGAGCTAATACACTATGCATACTAGCTCATTATGCTTTTATAACAGCTTCAACTCTTCTGGGAAGGCCGTCCACAAAGTTTAGGAGTGTGTCTATGGGAATGTTTGACCATTCTTCCAGAAGCACATTTGTGAGGTCGGGTACTGATGTTGGACAAGAAGGTCTGGCTCACAGTCTCCACTCTAATTCATCCCAAAGGTGTTCTATCAGGTTGAGGTCAGGACTCTGTACAGGCCAATCAAGTTCCTGCACCCCAAACTCGCTCATCCATGTCTTTATGGACCTTACTTTGTGCACTGGTCCACATCAGTTGGTGGAAGGGGGATTATGATGTGGAGTTGTTTCTCAGGGGGTTGGGGTCTGCCCCTTAGTTCCAGTGAAGAGAACACTTAAAGCATCAGAATACCTAGAAATTTCAGACAATTCCATGCTCCCAACTTTGTAGGAGCAGTTTGGGGATGGCCCCTTCCTGTTCCAACATGACTGCACACCAGTGCACAAAGCAAGATCCATAAAGACATGGATGAGTGAGTTTGGGGTGGAGGAACTTGACTGGCCTGCACAGAGTCCTGACCTCAACCCAACAGAACACCTTTAAGTTGAATTTAAGCAGAGACTGCAAGCCAGGCCTTCTCACCCAACATCAGTGCCTGACAAATGCGCTTCTGGAAGAATGGTCAGACATTCCCATAGACACACTCCTAAACCTTGTGGACTGCCTTTCTAGAAGAGTTGAAGCTGTTGCAAAGGGTGGGCCAACTCAATATTGAACCCTATTAAAGTTCATGTGCGTGTAAAGGCTGGTGTCCCAATACTTTTGGTAATATAGTGAATGTATAAAGCTGGCCATATACACGTTGAATTTTATTTGAATGTTTGTGGAGAAATTCTGAACATTTGATGGTACTATTATGGACTCAACAATATTCATATGAAAATCCAATACTTTTGGTACTATAGTATATAGTGTATGTCAAATATTCGGTACCATCTCCATTGACTTTATAGGCAGTTATCACACAAAAATCTCATAAAATATATATTTGATTTTTACATCATACAAAAACAATATTATTAAAACCGCCTGACGGCTGACATATTTTTTGCATTAAAACTATTTTCACTTGTTTGTAAACCCCAATGGAGATGATACTGAATATTTGAACTGCTGAACATTGCCCAATGCTTGCAATACAGAGTTGAAATAATAGTTTTTAGCCCATAGGAGGGGATACTGTATGTTTTAGGCCAGTGGCGGCTGGTGGGTGTTTTTGGGTGGGGCACAAACAACCACCCATTTCCCCGAGCGGCACCCACCCCCCACTTACCCCATCATGGCGGGAAGTGTGGTGCAGCGGCTCGGCTCTGAGTGTCCTCTCCTCCATGGCGGCTTCCAGCTCCTCCCCTCCTCCTCCTTGTTGTCCAATAGGATCGCCTTTCCTTTCAGCCAATCAGGTGACCAGTGTCAAACCCTGCTTCCTGATTGGCCGGGAGGAGGATCAGTGTTAAAACAGCAAATATTGTTGTAACACACCTGGGTGGGCTGAGAACACACTCTCTGCGACCTGAGCCCACCCTTTATTGAAGCCTAGCAGAGCCTCTGACTCTAATTGGTGCTTCAAAATAACAGCCCCTCCGCATTGGAATCCATGTGCCGGTGTCCTGAAAGGGGCCGGACAGAAGGAATGTGTGGGGGGGGGGGCGTCGATGGACAGGGTGGGGGGTGGCGCCCATGCACCCTTAATGGACGGACCGCCCCTGTTTTAGGCCCTGATGAAGGGGACGATGTGTGGTCCCCAAAACGTGTTGGCTTTAGCCTCTAGTATATGTTTGGAATAAAACCTTTATTTGAACTAACAATTCAGTGACATGTCAGATCCACAAAGGAAAGGAAGTTAGACATCATACCTCTGTACATAATATAAAGGTATGAGGCACTGCACATAATACAGAGGTATGAGGCACTGTACATAATACAGAGGTATGAGGCACTGTACATAATAGAGAGGTATGAGGCACTGCACATAATACAGAGGTATGAGGCACTGCACATAATACAGAGGTATGAGGCACTGTACATAATACAGAGGTATGAGGCACTGCACATAATACAGAGGTATGAGGCACTACACATAATACAGAGGTATGAGGCACTGCACATAATACAGAGGTATGAGGCACTACACATAATACAGAGGTATGAGGCACTGTACATAATACAGAGGTATGAGGCACTGCACATAATACAGAGGTATGAGGCACTACACATAATACAGAGGTATGAGGCACTGCACATAATACAGAGGTATGAGGCACTGTATATAATACAGTTGTATGAGGCACTGCACATAATTCAGAGGTATGAGGCACTGTACACAATAGAGAGGTATGAGGCACTGCACATAATACAGAGGTATGAGGCACTGTACATAATACAGAGGTATGAGGCACTGTACATAATAGAGAGGTATGAGGCACTGTACATAATACAGAGGTATGAGGCACTGCACATAATACAGAGGTATGAGGCACTGTACATAATACAGAGGTATGAGGCACTGCACATAATACAGAGGTATGAGGCACTGTACATAATACAAAGGTATGAGGCACTGCACATAATACAGAGGTATGAGGCACTACACATAATACAGAGGTATGAGGCACTGTACATAATACAGAGGTATGAGGCACTACACATAATACAGAGGTATGAGGCACTGTACATAATACAGAGGTATGAGGCACTGCACATAATACAGAGGTATGAGGCACTGCACATAATACAGAGGTATGAGGCACTGTATATAATACAGATGTATGAGGCACTGCACATAATACAGAGGTATGAGGCACTGTACACAATAGAGAGGTATGAGGCACTACATGACCTAGGTGTAGTGGGTAGCACTCTTGCCTAGCAGCAAAAAGGGTCGCAGGTTCAAATCCCAACCATGACACTACCTGCCTAGAGTTTGCAGGTGCTCCCTGTGCCTGTGTGGGTTTCCTCCGGGTACTCCGGTTTCCTCCCACACTCCACAGACATGCAGGTAGGTTAATTGGCTTCTGTCTAAATTGGCCTTAGTATATGAATGGGAGTTTGGGACCTTAGATTGTAAGCTCCTTGAGGTTAGGAACTGATGTGAACATATATGTAAAGCGCTGTGTAAATTGACGGCGCTATATAAGTACCTTTAATAAATAAACTACAGAAGGATGAGGCATCCCATTGGCAGTATAGATAGTGGGACAAGAGATGTGGTGAAGAGCTCTCTGGTCTCTTCTCCGGTACTGATGTAACGCTATCTATGGGTTTCAGTAATTCATTATAAAACAATATCCGGCATTTTGCTCAGAGAGGACTTTTTTTTGTAAGTGGTACATTTAGTCAGATTGTATTTATATATATATACATAATAAGTGTGTCCAATTCTCCTTCTGACCGAATGTCTGCCTTAGACACACACAAGTAAAATAATAACACATTAGATATGACATGAAGCGGCCCACGGATGGAGTAACATGAGTATGGAGTCACCAGTCTCATTGATGGTAGTCCTCCCATGTTCTCATTAGTACCACGCCTTGTCATTAGTGGACATTGGTGTCACACTAAATAAATCAGTCAGAGCTGAAAATGATTCTTTCTCCTTGTGCTCAACCTGTAATATTCAGTCTCAGGGATCCTAGTCTCCTTTCACTGAGCACACATTCTGATTATATTTAACCAGGTGTCAGAATTTCAGCCAACCCTAAAGTGCTCATTAAGGTCTGCTTTGATGGGTAGACATTCATGACAGACCAGGTTTAAAGTGATTGCAAACCCTCATTTTGTATAACAACCCACTCAGTTTAAAATAGAAATTAAAGGCAAAATATTTAAAGGAAAAAAAAAACAAAAAAAACATGAATACATTTTTCTCCCTTTTTAAAAGTGATCAGATTCCCTCTGTTCTCAGTTGCATAAAAGCTAGGGGAGTAGAAACAGCAGAACACTAATCTTCCCAGTGAAAGGCTGCGCAGGGTTGGGGGGGGGGGGGTGTCAGGACAAGTCTGATCATTGGAGGAGAGCAGGTGTTTCGTCACATATGGTGACCCATCACAGTTGGCTACCCACTGGACTGCGCATGTGTGACGCCGCCGTATGCGTTCCACCCCTGAGTCCAAGTTCATGCCCCACCATCCAAGTGGACATATAGTCTGATTATATTTATGTTGAGCGAAGCGAGGCACGTGCCCAGGGCGTGGAGAGCGAAGCGTGCCCCACGAGGTGCCCTCTGTTGGAACCCATATGGCGGTGTCGCAAATGCACACTCCAGCGGGTAGCAAAATGTGATGGGGTAGCCGATTGTGATGTGACACAGACTGAGTTCCCAGCATAGCTAGAGAACTGACCACACTGTGCTTTCATGCCTAGTGCAGTCTGTTTTTAACCTCTTCCAGCCAATAGTACGCATATATGCGGCCTCCCGGTGGGTGAGTTTTAAAGCAGTGTAAGGCCCCTTTCACACGGACGATCCGTTCAGGTCCGCCTGTCAGTTTTTTTCAGGCAGACCTGAACGGATGCTCCATAGAGGTCTATGGAGCATCGGATGTCAGCGGTGACATGTCCGCTGACATCCGACCCGTTCCGATCCGAAAAAGTGTGACGGAGGAAAAAGCTATTTTTCCATCCGTCATCGGATTGGGTGACGACAGACACTCCGGCGATCCCCGCTGAGCAAGTGGATTTCCACGGGGCGGATCAGCACTGATCCGCCCCGTGTGAAAGGACCCTAAGGCCGCGTACACACGGGCGGACTGTTCGCCCAACCTTGTCCGCTGAACAGTGTTTGGGCGGACAGTCCGCTCGTGTGTGGGCTTTCAGCGGACAGTTTCAGCGGACAGTTGGACGGACAAAGTCTTTCGGAAATTCCGAAAAACTGTCCGCTGAAACTGTGTTTGAGCGAACAGTCCGCCCGTGTGTGGGCCTGTCCGCTGTACTTTCGAAATGAGCGGACTGTTCCCGCTCGGAAAGTCCGCCCATTTCGAGCGCGTGTACAGGTAGGCGGGGCCCGCGAAGGAGACGTCGCGGGCTCCGCCGCCTGGAATGGGCTTAAAGGGGAACCCCAACGCCGAAAAAAATCGGCGTGGGGGTTCCCCCAAAGTCCACACCAGACCCTTGTCCGAGCACGCTACCCGGCCGGCCAGGAAAGGGGGGCGAGCGAGCGCGCCCCCCCTCCTGAGCCGTACCAGGCCGCGTGCCCTCAACATGGGGGGGTGCCTTGGGGAAGGGGGGGCCGCGCGGCCCCCCCACCCCAAAGCACCTTGTCCCCATGTTGATGAGGAGAAGGGCCTCTTCCCGACAACCCTGGCCGTTGGTTGTCGGGGTCTGCGGGCGGGGGGCTTATCGGAATCCGGGAGCCCCCTTTAAGAAGGGGGCCCCCGGATACCGGCCCCCCACCCTATGTGAATGAGTATGGGGTACAATGTACCCCTACCCATTCACCTGTGAAATAAAGTACAAAAAAAAACACAACACAGGGGAAAAAATATTTTATTGCACAGCTCCGGGGGTCTTCCGTCTTCGGGGGTCTTCTCGCCGGACTCCTCCGCTATGTGTGTGTAGCTCTTTTACTAGCGGAGGAGTCCGGCTTTCTTCCTCCCCGCCGCCGGCCTCTTCTCCCGACTTCGGGGGTCTTGTCCCCCTCTTCGGTTCTTCTGCCGGGCCACCGCGCCTTCTTGTAGCTCTTTTACAGGCGGTGGCCCGGTCTTCTGTCGCCGCTGCCTTCCGTTCTTCTGTCGCCGCCTTCGGTTCTTCTGCCGGGCCACCGCGCCTTCTTGTAGCTCTTTTACAGGCGGTGGCCCGGTCTTCTGTCGCCGCTGTCGCCGCCTTCCGTTCTTGTTCTTCTTCTTCTTCTTCTTCTTCTTCTCCAGGCGATGTTGACACGTCGCTCCCTCCGGCCGGAATGCCAGGGACACGCTCCGCTGCCACTTATATAGTGACAATGGGGCGGTGTCACATGGTATATGTCACATGGGTTGGTCACATGGTGACCCCGCCCCCTTACGATGTCATAGTCCCCATGTGACATCAACCCATGTGACCAACCCATGTGACATATACCATGTGACCCCGCCCCATTGTCACTATATAAGTGACCGCACAGCGCGGCTCTGGCATTCCGGCCGGAGGGAGCGACGTGTCAACATCGCCTGGAGAAGAAGAAGAAGAACAAGAAGAAGAACAAGAACGGAAGGCGGCGACAGCGACAGCGGCGACAGAAGACCGGGCCACCGCCTGTAAAAGAGCTACAAGAAGGCGCGGTGGCCCGGCAGAAGAACCGAAGGCGGCGACAGAAGAACGGAAGGCAGCGGCGACAGAAGACCGGGCCACCGCCTGTAAAAGAGCTACAAGAAGGCGCGGTGGCCCGGCAGAAGAACCGAAGAGGGGGACAAGACCCCCGAAGTCGGGAGAAGAGGCCGGCGGCGGGGAGGAAGAAAGCCGGACTCCTCCGCTAGTAAAAGAGCTACACACACATAGCGGAGGAGTCCGGCGAGAAGACCCCCGAAGACGGAAGACCCCCGGAGCTGTGCAATAAAATATTTTTTCCCCTGTGTTGTGTTTTTTTTTGTACTTTATTTCACAGGTGAATGGGTAGGGGTACATTGTACCCCATACTCATTCACATAGGGTGGGGGGCCGGTATCCGGGGGCCCCCTTCTTAAAGGGGGCTCCCGGATTCCGATAAGCCCCCCGCCCGCAGACCCCGACAACCAACGGCCAGGGTTGTCGGGAAGAGGCCCTTGTCCTCATCAACATGGGGACAAGGTGCTTTGGGGTGGGGGGGCCGCGCGGCCCCCCCTTCCCCAAGGCACCCCCCCATATTGAGGGCACGCGGCCTGGTACGGCTCAGGAGGGGGGGCGCGCTCGCTCGCCCCCCTTTCCTGGCCGGCCGGGTAGCGTGCTCGGACAAGGGTCTGGTGTGGACTTTGGGGGAACCCCCTCGCCGATTTTTTTCGGCGTTGGGGTTCCCCTTTAAGCCCATTCCAGGCGGCGGAGCCCGCGACGTCTCCTTCGCGGGCCCCGCCTACCTGTACACGCGCTCGAAATGGGCGGATTTGCCTCCGCCTTACGTGGGCGAGTCCGTTCATTTCAAAAGTTGAGCGGACTGTTTGGCAAACAGTTCGTTGAAACAGTCCGCTCGTGTGTGGGCAAGTCCGCTCATGCAAATTTTGAGCGGACTGTTTGCCGAAACTGTTTGACGAACAAGGTTGGGCAAACAGTCCGCGCGTGTGTACGCGGCCTTACAGTCATTTTTTTCCCCCTAAAAAACACCCCCTGCGATTGGTTGCAGCTTATATAATCCATTCCGGCATATGTAGTAAATGTAGTCTTATTGCGTGTATAATTATGCAAATTACTCACAGTATTCTCACTAAAAAGGACGCTCCCATCTTCAGTGTGGGCACCTGAAGCCCGCTCATAGCTTCCTCCGGCATACAGTGCTGCTGTCTACCCAGCGTGCATTTCCCGGTCTCATGCATGCGCACTGTGTACATAGCTTGGCACACTCATTGAAATACCACAATGCTAGAGCCAGGAGCAGTGAAGGAGTGGTGTATACAACGCTCCTTCACCACTCCAAAGATGCTGCTAGCAGGACTTTTTTTACCGTCCTGCCAGCGCACCGCTCCAGTGTGAAAGACAGCAGCGGCTGTTTCAGGGCGCTTTGCAGGCGCTATTTTTTTTAGGGCTGTAGCGCCTGCAAAGCGCCCCAGTGTGAAAGGGGTCATACAAGTACATGGTACAGCAGGCACACCTCATAATGTAAATGAATTATACCTCTCCATCAGTGACAGACTGGCAGCCCATAATGCAGGGCACAGTGGCACCGCCCCCCTATCCATGCCCACTAATCTACATGCAGAGCACCGGACACTAGAGGCTCTAACAGGCTTCAAAAAAGGATGGGCCCGGAGGGGGGGGGGAGCACTGCGTCCCAAGCCCACCCAGTTGTGTGACACTAGTGAATGAATATTCGCTATTGTCTTCCCGATTCTCCTCACAGCCTATCCTGAGACCCGTCGCTCAATTGGCCGAAAAGAGAAGTGATCCTATTGGCCGTCCAGGAGAAGGAGGAGGAAGGAAAAGCACGGTGGAAGCCGTCGCTCTGAGGAAGCGCTGCCCGATAGATGAGGTAAGTGCGGGACTGGTAATTCAACCCCCCCCCAAAAAAAATATACCACCAGCCACCACTGCTCTCCACGATGCTATGGAGATAAGGAAAGAAGGAGGGGCTCTGAAGTCACCAGGCAGACCTGACAATGCTGCTTGAGCTTTAGTACAGCAGAGGCCGTGTTGACAGATCACTGGAGGAAGTTAGGAGCGCTCTGGATTTCTGGTAAGGCCAATTGTGCACTGATGAGGTTGCTCTAACGGGCACTGATGAAGCTACACTTATGGGCTGCACTGGTGGGCACTGATGAGGCAGCACTGATGGGCACTGATAGGTGGCACTGAAGGGCACTGATAGGCAGCACTGATAGGTGACACGGATGAGGAGGCTCTGATTGGCAGCACTGATGGCCCCTGATAGGCAGCACTGATGAGCACTGATTACCAGTACGTCCCCTTTAAATCGTGGGCTAGCGGGTGTGTGCGCGTTGCCTGTTTGCGCCGCGGGAGCATGCCCGCGGGTCACGCGGACTCAATGTCCACTGGTGGCCCGTGATCCTGACACGGAGAGGCAGAACGGGAAGATGCCTATTTAAACAAGGCATTTCCCTGTTCTGCCTAGCAACATGACAGGGATCTACTGCTCCCAGTGATAGGGAGCAGTGATTTCTGTCATGTTCTGTCCTAGCCCCCTAATGTTTAAACCCTTCCATGCCTGTGACATTTACACAGTAATCAGTGCATTTTTATATCACTGATCGCTGTATAAATGTCAATGGTCCCAAAATAGTGTCAAAAGTGTCCGATTTGTCTGCCACAATGTCGCAGTCATGATAAAAAGATCGCCGTCATTAATAACCACTTAACGACCGGCGCACGACGATGTCCATTTTTTGAAGAGGAATATCTCGGTAACGGCAGCAGCTGCTGCCCCAACCGAGATATCCATCTCTTCAGGTGCCGGTCGAGTGTACGATAATGGTGGTCTCTGCGGCGGGTTCGCCGCGAGATCACCGTTATCGGCGGTGGGAGAGGTGCCAACCCCCTTCCTGCCGCTCTCCCCTGCCCTCCGCCGCTTACCGGAGCCGTCGGTAGCGGTGGAGGCGATCGGGTCCTGCACACTGCTGGGTACAGAGACGAGTGAGGCTAAGATTGCCCCCACTTGTCTCTATACCATAGGAAGGCGGTAGCGACATCAAAACGTCACTTCTGCCCATACCTCTTAAAGGTATATTTTTTCAATGTCATTTTTTCAAATGACATTTTTTTTTATTGCATTTAAGTCCAAATATGAGATCTGAGGACTTTTTTTTTTTAAAACACCCCGTCCCGACGAGCTTGCCCGCAGAAACGAACGCAGACGTGAGTAGCGCCCGCATATGAAATCGGTAGTCAAATCACACATTTGAGGTATCGCCGCGATTGGTAGAGCGAGAGCAATAATTCTAGCCCTAGACCTCCTCTGTAACGCAAAACATGCAACCTGTAGAATTTTTTAAATGTCGCTTATGGAGTTTTTTGAGGGTAAAAGTTTGACGCGGCGACAGAAGACCGGGCTGTAAAAGAGCTAGAAGAAGGTGCGGTGGCCCGGCAAGAAGAACCGAAGATGGGGACAAGACCCCTGAAGAGGGGGACAAGACCCCCGAAGTCGGAAGAAGAGGGCGGCAGCGAAGAAGAAAGGAGAGGAGTCCAGCGAGAAGACCCTCGAAGACAGAAGACCCCCGGAGCTGTGCAATAAACTATTTTAACCCTTGTGTGTTTTTTTTTACTTTTTTTTTTTACAGGTGAATGGGTAGGGGTACATTGTACCCCATACTCATTCACATAGGGTGGAGGGCCGGGATCCGGGGGCCCCCTTATTAAAGGGGGCTCCCAGATTCCGATAAGCCCCCCGCCCGCAGACCCCGACAACCAGCGGCCAGGGTTGTCGGAAAGAGGCCCTTGTCCTTATCAACATGGGGACAAGGTGCTTTGGGGTGGGGGGGCCGCGTGGCCCCCCTTCCCCAAGGCACCCCCCCATGTTGAGGGCACGCGGCCTGGTACGGCTCGGGGGGGGGGCTCGTCCCCACCCCCTTTCCTGGCCGGCCGGGTAGCGTGCTCAGACAAGGGTCTGATGTGGACCTAGGGGGGGACCCCCATGCCGATTTTTCGGCGTAGGGATTCCCCTTTAAGTCCATACCAGGTGACGGTGCCAGCGACGCCTCCTTCGCTGGCCCCGGCTACCTGGAGACGTGCTCAAAATGAGCGGACTTTCCTCCGCGTGTGTGGGCGAGTCCGTTCATTTCAAAAGTACGGGATAGTCCGGCGGACTTAGTACGCCGTATTAGTCCGCTGAAAAAGTGCTGTGTGTGAGTAAGTAGCTCGTTCGGACAGTCCGGCGGGAAGTCCATCAGACTAAGTCCGCTGGATAGTTGGCTACCTTGTGTAGGCATTAGACTGTCTCTGTACTCCCCTAGTGCTGGACTTGGATTATATGCATCATATTTCCGAGCCAAGCGTGAAGCATTGTGGGAACTGTAGTCTCCTGAACAGACATCCTGGATCTGTAGAACTATCCATGAATTACATCTCCCAGCAAGCCATCTGCTCCAGGGAGAGGCATTAAAGGAATCAGCAGACCAGGACCAGGACCAGTCCTGGGTTCAATCAAGTAATCTGTCACGTACCTGGTGGTTGAGCCCACGGATGCTGGGAGCGGCTTCTCGTATTCCTCTGGCTCAAGAACTCCTGGTAGAGCAGACAGATGTCCAGGAACACAGAAGGGGCACAATTGCCTGGCAGGTCACAGATGTAAGGCTGGTCCGGACTCCAAGAAGCAGACGGGTAACCAGATGCAGGCTGGAACTGGGGTCAGCGGTGAGCAGGAGCAGCAGGAACACTCACACCGGATCAAGGAGGGAGGTGTCTTGTAGATCAGGACACTCAGCGGATCTTCAAGCAGGCCGGGTGGACCCTGGTAAACAGGTACACACCAAGGCGGCAGGCAAGGCGTAGTCGTAGTCAAGCCGGGTCAAACATGGGCGGGCAGGTATGGTACCAAGACAGCAGGCAGAAGAATAGTCAGACAAGCCGGGGTCGGTGGCAGGCAGCAAACAGAGAGCAGTCAGAGGCAAGCTGGGTAACAGAAATCAGGTAGCAACAAACTAGTAACAGGGGGTATCTCAGGAACGCTGTAGACCGGACAGTAGGGAGGCAAGGTGACAGGTCCCTTTAAATAACCCCTTTGGCGCCAAAATTTGTCATACTGCGCGTCCGCGTGCGTTCATGCGCACCCGCGCATGCCTGTGCGCACGCGCGCATACTCGTGCGTGTACGCACGCATACATTAACTTTACCGCACACCCGCGTGCGCCTGTCAGCATTAGCGCACACCCGCGTGCGCCCGACAGTGTTAGCCCACACCCGCGTGTGCCCATCAGCGTTAGTGCACACCCGCGTACCCCCATCAGCTCTAGCGCGCACCCGCGTGCGCCCACCAGCGTTAGCGCGCAACGGCGTGCGCCCATCAGCGTTAGTGTGCGCCAGTTGGCTCTTCTTCTGGGGATTCCGCAAGTAAGACTTCTGGGAACAGCCAGGAGATCAGAACGTCCTTCTTGACATAATCACTACTTAATGTTGTCAGAGAGGACTGTGGCCTACACGACAACACGGCTCCCAGCTCCAACCCAGGCGGGTCAGACGCCACTTGCTACACAAGGGGCACTTCCGCAGCACCTCTGTAAATAGAGGGATCGGATGACTCACTGTTCCAGCAGCCAGACCTTCATCTCAGTCCATTTGCAGATGGAAAAATCTACTTGGATCACTCTTCAGGAAGTTCCTACGCTGTTTCTCCAAATTGATTAGAAGGCACCGGCCCACAAATCCGCTACCAGCCACTAGCATATTTCACAGGACACTGTATACAGACACCTTATACCTGGATTACCCTAAGGTAAGGTTACTACTGGCCAGTCTCAGCTGCTTTGCCTTGACTGCATGTCACTGTGCCACACTTAGAATTCTTGTTTCTTTGAGCTTCAACTGCCAGTGAAAATAATTGCAAGACCTTGCATTTCTGAACACTGTTATTCTATCGCTATTTAAAGGGAACACACCACTATTACCTATTTTACTTAATCTCTTTAGGATTAAAGGTATTATAAACCAGCCTGAGGCTCCCTTTAGCAGTGGTATTATAGAAGGTAGCCAGTAACCTTTTTAGCGATCCATTAATTTATTGTCTGTTACTGTGTGCATGTATATATCTGTCATTTGAGTCCAGCAGATGCTCTGATAGCTAGTTACTTCTTTCATATTTTAAGATGGAGCCTGAGTTCCCAGGATGCACCTGCCTCTCTTCCATAGACTGAAGAATGATAGGGATTTTTTTTACAGGGGAACAGTCTCTAGTATCTGCAAAAACAGTCAATTTGCAAGTGGTTTCATCTTGTGGTCAAATCTGATATTGCAGGCAACAACTTAAAGTGCAGTAAAAAGGAAAAATAACACAATAAGGGAGCCCCCAAAGCTGCATAACCCATAAGTATACAACAAAAACACAGGAAATTTCCCCAGGGTTTTTTTAGCAGCAGAGAGTTCTCCTCATCCTCCTCTCTGGGTCCCATAACGTGGCCCCCTGTAAGCTCAGTGGACTATGCACCCACCCAGAGGGCACGAGGGGAACATGTGGCAGCAATGGGATCACTGGATGGCTATAATCCTGCAATGCCGGTTCATGCGACACGTCCTCATGTCCTCATGTCCTCATACACCCATTGGTAACTATATCTCTATATGCATGGAGACATATTTTTGCTTAATTTGAAATATTATACCTATATATTTTTTTTTTATATTGTCCAAAGTCTTTAATTAGATATTTTGACATTCCCCTAGAATATAAATCCCCCTGAAGAGACCGGAAATCGCAAGGGTCGAAATGCATCGGGGTTTTTCATGTGGATACATATGTTACGAATACAATTGGCAAACCATGCTTGTACATAGAGTTTTTTGCTATGAGTGATGTTCCATGTTTGTATTTGTCGCACTACCTATATGGGTGATGTATTATTGTTCATTTGGAATTACTATTGTCTGTCAAATAAATTATATTTTTTTACATCAACTATTTTCACACCAACTCTCTGCTGCTAAAAAACCCCTGGGGAAATTTCCTGTGTTTTTGTTGACAACTTAAAGTGCAGTTCCACACAAAAAATGGAACTTCCATTTTTCGGAATCCTCCCCCACTCCGGTGTCACGTTTGGCACCTTTCAGCGCCTCCACCGATACCAAAAATTCAAAAACCCCAAAATTTTTAAATCTGAAAAAATAACTAACTAATAATAATTTAACTATTACTAACTACTAAATTATAGGTATTGGAATTTCCATTCAAATTTGGCTGTTAGTGAATGTAACGAATACGAATTTAAGTTACGAATTATCCGTAATAATGACTGCCATATCTAAACTAATGGAACGTAACAAATTATTAATAATAAATAACAATAATAATAATACTAAAAAAGTATTATTATTATTTATTATTTTGTTCCATTCCATTTGTTTAGATGTGGCTTTCTCTATTTCGGATAATTCGTAACGTCAGATAAATTTGTATTTGTTACGTTCCAATACCTAGAATTTATTTATTTAGAGTTAGTATTAGTTATTATTTCGAATTTTTGGATTTTTGTTCTTTTGAATTTTCTGATTTTTCTTTCTTATTTTTGGATTTTCGAATTTCCTAATTATGAATTTTCGAAATTTTGAATTTCGAATTTACAAATTTTCGAATTTACGAAGAAAACAAAAAACGATTGAATCTAAAACAAACAAATTTTTCAGCAGTGCACATGTCTAATTTCTGTATACTTCATATACTGATTATATGTATCTGTAGTTGTTTTTTCCTCAATAGGTTCACACACCCTGTTTTGTGAATAAAGCTTCAAAATTACACTAATGCTGGCCATACTCTATACAAAAAAATCGGCCGAAATTCGGTCATTTAGATTGTTCCTTTGTTTTTCGGCCAGTTAATGGGCACAAAATCGATAATCTTTGGGACATTTTTGAGCCGAAAAAAAGAAGGACAAGTTTGGAAATTTTCTGCCGAATGAACGATAAATTGAAAGGTTAATGTGTTTCCCGTCCGAACTGTCTGCACTAGGTATATGTAAAAAAAAAAAAAAAAAAATGTATTAATTTATGTCCACTGAACGATTTATCAGACATTACACAATGGCATTATTGTTTGTGCTCACGGTTAAATGTTTGTTTTTCTAAAACGGGTTTGGCCGATTTTTTTCTATATTGTTAGACCAGCTTAAGTCTGGCTTTTTGCAGAATAAGAGGGTTTAGCTGCATGTCGAGCTACACACAGGGAAACGTGTTGGAGCAACAGAACACTTCTCTCCCCCTAGACTGGCAATGTTGCTGTCCAAAGGTGTCCCCTGTTCTCCTGCATCCAGAGTGGAGGCATTTTAAGCCCTTGTACACACGGTCGGAAATTCCGACGGAAAATGTCCGATTGGACCGTGTTGTCGGATAATCCGATCGTGTGTGGGCTACATCGGACTGTTTCCGTTGGAATATCTGACCAACAAAGTTTGAGAGCTGGAAATCAAATTTTCCGACAACATGATCCGATGCGCGTCAGTTCCGATCGCGTGTAGCCTAGTCCGACGGACAAAGTGCCACGCATGATCAGAATAAATTCTGAGACTGAAGCGCTCGGTCACTTAAAACTACCGTTTGTAATCGATATAACACATTCGTTACGCTGCAATGTTAAAAATTCTTGAATGCAGCGCATTCTCTTTTTCTTTATAATGCTACAAGAATGAAGTTGTTTTGCTGCTCATATTCACACACACTTCTCCCAAACTTATTTCTTTATTCTTTTTACTCATTTCATGAATACAATATTTTAATTTTTCACATCTCCCCAATCATTTTATTTTATTTTTTTGTTAAAATTTTGTGTTTTTTTTTTTTTTTTAATCAAGATCTCCTTTTTTGACATTTTGCTCATCTTTGGAATTTTTTTGGTGTGTTTTGCCCCTGATGATGCACTTTGAGTGATGAAACATTGGGCAGAGCCTGGGTTAACGTGGGACCTGGACAGACTGCATTACAGCGACTATCACTGAAGCGCTGGACGCTTCAGTTGTTTTGCCAATTTGAATCAACTTAAATGTAAGTGGAATTGTTTTTTCTTAATAAATTGGGCATCGTTTTTTAAGATATCTGCGCAATGAGCGTTGTTATTTTTCTCTATCCACATGACTGCTGAACTGCATGGGAATCTTAATACCTGTTGATGATTGTAGAGATTTCTGGTTCCAGTGTACTGCTTGTGAGGAGTAGTGGAGCAAAGTGGCTTTTCTATTTGTGCATTATCGTTGCACTAATGGTAAGGGTCTGTCGTGTTGGGTGATGGTGATGGGACCCCTACTATCCTTATCTCTGCTGAATGAGGTGGAGGGAGATCTGTTGTGGATTCACTGAACTTTCAGTACCAGTTTTGGACTTTTACACATGAATGTGTTACTTTAAATGCATTTATATATTTTTTGCTTTGTGCGCCGCATTTTCTTTGTTTATTTTGCGTGTCAACTTACCTTAACACCATTATTATCTTTTTCTCTAGGAGGTTGTTTGGTGTTGGTGCCCCTTGTTATTAATTTGACTTTGTATTTTTGAAATGTACCTGCCTACTCACAAATAAACTGTCCTTTTTGAAGTAAAACACATAGGCAAGTATTTCTTGAACCTAAAAAAAAAACTTTATTTAGGTGTCAAACAAATAAACAGGAAGGCAACGCTGGAGAAACTGGTCAATTTGGCAAAGCCTTTGGCCCCCAGGGCAGACATCAATTATTTTTTTAAATGCTAAATTGGTGGCCTGTGGAGTACATATCTAAAGGGAGATCAGTCTGGTCCAGAAGTCCAAGAGATCAGGAAGAGCAGATGACATCTATGTCCCCAGGCTGTGGTCATACAAGAGCCTGCATTTTCTGTCAGACCAGACTGAACCCAGGCCATCACTCTCTAGTCTTCCTTAGGCACTTCCCTCCAGGCTTCCTTCCAGGCTGTGGCTCTGCTCTTGTAGTTGTGGCAGGAGGAGGAGGAGGGTGATGGTCGACCTCCTGGCTGCCACTTGCCACAGCCTCCTACCAGCTGCCACTTGCCACAGCCTACTCTCGGCTGAGGTCTTCCTGTGTATGAAAATGGGACATAGTTTTAGTTTTTTGGTCATCAATCACACAATTTTGTGCTCATGACTGTTGCAAATTGAATGTTACCAAATAGAACAGACTATCATTCTGAGCCCAGCATTTTTCATTCTTGTCCCAATCATTTTTGGTCACTGCTGTCTATTGATATGTAAACCACTTTGTTAAATCACAACTTACTGATCAATAATAACATCTAGTTAACATCATTAAATGTACAACAAGAAATATGTTGAACAATGCTATACCTGTCTCAAGCTGGGCCCCTCCACATGTTGCTGCCTGGAAGGCCCAGGTTGGACATTGGAAGCCTCAGCTGGGGGTGAAGGAAGCCTTGAAGGAAGACGGTAGAGTGGTGGCGTGGGTTCCCCCTGGTCTGCCAGAAAATGCAGCCTCTCGTAGTACAACATCCTGGGGACATAAATGTCATCTGGATCTCCTGATCTCAGGGAATCCTGGTACTTCTTGCGCTCCCTCAGATATGTACTCCTCAGGGCACCAATTTTGGCCATCACATAGGTCATGTCTGCCATGGGGAGCACGATCTTCACTAAACCAAGCAGTTTCTCCAGCACTGCCTTCCTGTTTCTTATTAGGTCCTTAGAAAGGGGGTTGTTCATCTGCCACAGGCAGGGCAGCTCCCTGAGCATATCAAAAATTAGCTCCAGAAAATGTGGTTCCTTGAAGGGATCCATCTTCTCTGCAAGACACAACACAAGGCAAACCCTAATAATGTCAGGCTAAACTCTCCTAATCTTGTCCCAATATAAGCCTTAATCTAGAAGCAGTATAGGCTAGTGATGTATCAAGTTAAAATTGTACCTTTGTTTGAACGATCAGCGCATCAGCTCCTCACTCTGCTCACAGATCGTACGTACGACACATGCATGTTGCGTTTTATATACAGTGCGCATGCGTGAAACTCCGCCTGCCCCGACGTTCTTTCTAGTCTATTCCCCGCCCCTTCTCTTTCGGCGCAGTGGGGAGGGCACATGGTGGAGACACAGCAGGGGCTTGATAAGAATTCCACTAACGAGGAGAAGGACTAGGAAAGCCCGGAGCCAGAAACTTCACGATCCTGGAGGAGAAGATTTAAGGCCTCAAATATGTCTTTTGGAGAGATGTTGGAGATGGTAGACATATTGAAGAGGAATGACTATGATGGGAAGTATGGACCTTACCCAAACCGAAATGTCAGAAAGGCCAAGATCATGACTAAAGTTGTGAAGAGTCTTCAGAAGAATTTTGGGGTACGACCATGGGCGTCCGCAGAACTTTTTCCAAGGGGGGGCATCATTTCAAGGCCACTCATGCTCCGCCCCTTTTCGACAATCTCATGAAAATCTTTACACTGGTAATACATATGTGTTATATAACAGATAATTCATCTTCACTTTGTATTGGAAGTGACTCTGGCGGCTGTGTTCCATGCCCATATAGCCTAGAGAATGTACATCTTTTTACATTGCAATACATCTGTTGTGGCCATATTTTGATCTCATATTGTCACTGTATAGGCTGTTTTCATCAAGATAAAAATATGGCCACAACAGATGTATTGCAATGTAAAAAGATGTACATTCTCTAGGCTATATGGGCATGGTACGCAGCCACCTGAGTAACCTTGCGGACGCCCATGCTTTCAAAAACCAGCCCTGGAAAAAATTTCATACCAGCCTCACAGCATTATTATACCAGCCCAACAGCATTATTATACCAGCCCAACAGCATAACGTCATTATTTTCTTGTTCATGAAAGGGAAAAACCATGCATTTTAAAGCACATTTGATGAAGAGAGTATTAGATATAGATATGAAATCACATAGGGCTTTATATATATATATATATATATATATATATATATATATATATATATATATTCAAATTCCAGTTAATAGTGGTAAGTGATCAATCATCAAGGGGGACCCCAGAAACTCTGAACGTGGGGGGGGGGGAACCACCTTCTGCAGAAAGAATACTCTAAGGTAAGGGGGGTGGGTTACTAATATAAGGAGGAAACCCTTTATATCAGTGCCCCTTACATTATCGTATTCACTCCCCCCTTACATCAGTGACCCCCGACTGGCCTGGCGGTGCTTTCACTGACCTCCTCTCAGGTGCACTGTGCAGGGCTCAGTCAGTCGGCTCCAGCTTGGAGGTCTTATCCTATAGTCTCCTATCCACAGTCCACACAAATCTGACTTCTCCCATGACCCCCATCCCGGCGGTGCTCCCACTTTTGACTCCTCTCCAGACTCCCTCAGAGACTTCAGACATGCTACAGGAGATGGACAGAGACTGCAGACTTGATGCAAGAGCTCAATGCAGCCTCACCAGTGCCCATAAAATTCAGCCTCACTGTGCCCACTAAATGCAGCCTCACTGTGCCCATCAAATGCAGCCTCACTGTGCCCATCAAATGCAGCCTCACTGTGCCCATCAAATGCAGCCTCACTGTGCCCACCAAATGCAGCCTCACTGTGTCCATCAAATGCAGCCTCACCGTGTCTATAAAATGAAGCTTTACTGTGCCGTGAATGCAGTCTCACTGTGCACATCATTGCAGCCCCTCCTGTGCCCCATGTCCCAGTCTGCAGTCCCTGTCTGTGGGAAGGTGTGTTGTTTATGCTCGGTACAGTACCTTGCATGCCAGCAGGATATCCATGACGGCCAGCAGCAGGCAGGGTCTGTTCTCGTTTTGGATGGGGACAGTGCTCCTTCCAGAGGATCTGTCTGCTGTGAGATGGAGTGGTCCCTGGCCACCTGAACCTTACCTTCAGCCGTCCCTCATTTTCTGGCCCCAGTCTGCCTGCCTCTGGTCCTGGGGAAGTGGAGTGAAGTGGAGAGCACTGAGTGGGAGTTGGAGAGAAGGGGGAGCAAAGAGTTGGAGAGAAGGGGGAGCAAAGAGTACTGGCGGGGTTGGAGAACACATGGGTGGGGGCAAAGAGTGAGGGGGAGTGGAGATCACAGGGGTGGGGAGCGGAGAGCGCTTGGGGGGGAACTTGAGAGCACTGGGGGGGGCCAACAAGAACAGGGGTAGAGAGCACGGTAGGCTGAGAGCACTGGGGGGGCTAAGAGGTGGGGTGGTGAAGAGCACTGGGGGGGGGAACAAAGAGCAGGGGTGAGTGGAGAGCAATGGGGGGGAGCTTGAGAGCACCAGTGGGGGCCAGAAAGAACAGGGGTGGAAAGCACGGGGGACTGGAGAGCACTATGGGGGGTGGAGAGCACATGGGTGGGCGCAAAATGCAGGGGGAGAGGAGAGTACAGGGGTGGGGAGTGGAGGGTGCTAAGGGGGAGCCAAAAAGGACGGGGGACTGGAGAGCACGGAGGGTAGAGAGCACTGGGGGGGGGCTGGAGAGCACCAGGGGGGCAGATAGAACAGGGGTGGGGAGTAAGGAGGGCTGGAGAGCACTGGGGTGGGGGCTAGAGAGTGATGGAGAGAGCTGAAGAGCACTGGGGGGGGAAAGAACAGGGGGGAGCATTGGGGGGAGGGGAGAGCACTGAGGGGAGAGCACTGGAGGGGAAAGAACAGGGGGAGAGAGGAGAGCACTGGGGGAGAGCACTGGGGGGAGTGGAGGGCACGGGGGGGGGAGAGCACTGGGGGAACAGGGGCGGAGAGCACTGGGGATGGTGGCTAGAGAAGGATGGGGGAGAGCTGGAGAGCAGCAAGAACAGGGGAGGAGAAAACTGGGGGGGGGGGCAGGAGAGTGTGGTGGTGGTGGAGGAGAGCACTGTGGGGGGGGGGGGGCAGGAGAGTGTGGTGGTGGAGGAGAGCACTGGAGGGGGTGGCAGGAGAGTGTGGTGGTGATGGAGACCACTGGGGGGGGCAGGAGAGCGTGGCGGTGGAGGAGAGCACTGGAGGGGGTGGCAGGAGAGTGTGGTGGTGGAGAAGAGCACTGGAGGGGGTGGCAGGAGAGTGTGGTGGTGGAGGAGAGCACTGGGGGGGGGGGCAGGAGAGTGTGGTGGTGGAGGAGAGCACGGGGGGCAGGAGAGTGCAGTGGTGGAGGAGAGCACTGGGGGGGTCAGGAGAGTGCGGTGGTGGAGGAGAGCACTAGGGGGGCAGGAGAGTGCGGTGGTGGAAGAGAAGAGCACTGGGGGGTCAGGAGAGTGCGGTGGTGGAGGAGAGCACTGGGGGGCAGGAGAGTGCAGTGGTGGAGGAGAGCACTGGGGGGCAGGAGAGTGCGGTGGTGGAAGAGAAGAGCACTGGGGGGGCAGGAGAGTGCGGTGGTGGAAGAGAGCACTGGGGGGGGGGGCAGGAGAGTGTGGTGGTGGAGGAGAGCACGGGGGGCAGGAGAGTGCAGTGGTGGGGAGAGCACTGGGGGGGTCAGGAGAGTGCGGTGGTGGAGGAGAGCACGGGGGGGCAGGAGAGTGTGGTGGTGGAAGAGAAGAGCACTGGGGGGGCAGGAGAGTGCGGTGGTGGAGGAGAGCACTGGGGGGGGGGGCAGGAGAGTGCAGTGGTGGAGGAGAGCACTGGGGGGGCAGGAGAGTGCGGTGGTGGAAGAGAAGAGCACTGGGGGGGCAGGAGAGTGCGGTGGTGGAAGAGAGCACGGGGGCAGGAGAGTGCGGTGGTGGAGGAGAGCACTGGGGGGGGCAGGAGAGTGTGGTGGTGGAGGAGAGCACGGGGGGCAGGAAGAGTGCAGTGGTGGAGGAGAGCACTGGGGGGGTCAGGAGAGTGCGGTGGTGGAGGAGAGCACTGGGTGGGCAGGAGAGTGCGGTGGTGGAAGAGAAGAGCACTGGTGGGGGCAGGAGAGTGCGGTGGTGGAGGAGAGCACTGGGGGGGGCAGGAGAGTGCAGTGGTGGAGGGAGAGCACTGGGGGGGCAGGAGAGTGCGGTGGTGGAAGAGAAGAGCACTGGGGGGGGCAGGAGAGTGCGGTGGTGGAAGAGAGCACGGGGGCAGGAGAGTGCGGTGGTGGAGGAGAGGAGCACTGGGGGGGCAGGAGAGTGCGGTGGTGGATGAGAGGAGGACTGGGGGGGCAGGAGAGTGCGGTGGTGGAGGAGAGGAGCACTGGGGGGCAGGAGAGTGCGGTGGTGGATGAGAGGAGCACTGGGGGGGTCAGGAGAGTGCGGTGGTGGAAGAGAAGAGCGGGGGGGGCAGGAGAGTGCGGTGGTGGAAGAGAGCACGGGGGGGCAAGAGAGTGTGGTGGTGGAGGAGAGCACGGGGGCAGGAGAGTGCGGTGGTGGAGGAGAGCACGGGGGCAGGAGAGTGCGGTGGTGGAGGAGAGGAGCACTGGGGGGGGGGGCAGGAGAGTGCGGTGGTGGAGGAGCGCACTGGGGGGGGGCAGAGAGTGCAGTGGTGGAAGAGAGCACTGGGGGGGGGGTGGGTCAGGAGAGTGTGGTGGTGGAGGAGAGCACGGGGGTCAGGAGAGTGCGGTGGTGGAAGAGAAGAGCAGGGGGGGCAGGAGAGTGCGGTGGTGGAGGAGCGCACTGGGGGGGGGGGCAGGAGAGTGCAGTGGTGGAAGAGAGCACTGGGGGGGGTCAGGAGAGTGTGGTGGTGGAGGAGAGCATGGGGGTCAGGAGAGTGCGGTGGTGGAAGAGAAGAGCAGGGGGGGGGGCAGGAGAGTGCGGTGGTGGAGGAGCGCACTGGGGGGGGGCAGGGAGAGTGCAGTGGTGGAAGAGAGCACTGGGGGGGGGGGTCAGGAGAGTGTGGTGGTGGAGGAGAGCACGGGGGTCAGGAGAGTGCGGTGGTGGAAGAGAAGAGCAGGGGGGGCAGGAGAGTGCGGTGGTGGAGGAGAGCACTGGGGGGGGGGGGGGGTCAGGAGAGTGTGGTGGTGGAGGAGAGCACGGGGTCAGGAGAGTGCGGTGGTGGAAGAGAAGAGCAGGGGGGGGGCAGGAGAGTGCGGTGGTGGAGGAGCGTACTGGGGGGGGGGGGCAGGAGAGTGCAGTGGTGGAAGAGAGTACTGGGGGGGGTCAGGAGAGTGTGGTGGTGGAGGAGAGCACGGGGGTCAGGAGAGTGCGGTGGTGGAAGAGAAGAGCGAGGGGGGCAGGAGAGTGCGGTGGTGGAGGAGTGCACTGGGGGGGGGGCAGGAGAGTGCAGTGGTGGAAGAGAGCACTGGGGGGGGGGGTCAGGAGAGTGTGGTGGTGGAGGAGAGCACGGGGGTCAGGAGAGTGCGGTGGTGGAAGAGAAGAGCAGGGGGGGGGCAGGAGAGTGCGGTGGTGGAGGAGAGCACTGGGGGGGGGGTCAGGAGAGTGTGGTGGTGGAGGAGAGCACGGGGGTCAGGAGAGTGCGGTGGTGGAAGAGAGCACTGGGGGGGGGTTCAGGAGAGTGTGGTGGTGGAGGAGAGCACGGGGGTCAGGAGAGTGCGGTGGTGGAAGAGAAGAGCAGGGGGGGGGCAGGAGAGTGCGGTGGTGGAGGAGAGCACTGGGGGGGGGTCAGGAGAGTGTGGTGGTGGAGGAGAGCACGGGGGTCAGGAGAGTGCGGTGGTGGAAGAGAGCACTGGGGGGGTCAGGAGAGTGTGGTGGTGGAGGAGAGCACGGGGGTCAGGAGAGTGCGGTGGTGGAAGAGAAGAGCAGGGGGGGGGCAGGAGAGTGCGGTGGTGGAGGAGCGCACTGGGGGGGGGGGCAGGAGAGTGCAGTGGTGGAAGAGAGCACTGGGGGGGGGGGGTCAGGAGAGTGTGGTGGTGGAGGAGAGCACGGGGGTCAGGAGAGTGCGGTGGTGGAAGAGAAGAGCAGGGGGGGGGCAGGAGAGTGCGGTGGTGGAGGAGAGCACTGGGGGGGGGGGTCAGGAGAGTGTGGTGGTGAGGAGAGCACAGGGGTAGGAGAGTGCGGTGGTGGAAGAGAAGAGCAGGGGGTGGCAGGTGAGTGCGGTGGTGGAGGAGCGCAGTGGGGGGGGGGGGGCAGGAGAGTGCAGTGGTGGAAGAGAGCACTGGGGGGGGTCAGGAGAGTGTGGTGGTGGAGGAGAGCACGGGGGTCAGGAGAGTGCGGTGGTGGAAGAGAAGACCGGGGGGGGCAGGAGAGTGCGGTGGTGGAGGAGCGCACTGGGGGGGGGGCAGGAGAGTGCAGTGGTGGAAGAGAGCACTGGGGGGGGGGGGTCAGGAGAGTGTGGTGGTGGAGGAGAGCACGGGGGTCAGGAGAGTGCGGTGGTGGAAGAGAAGAGCAGGGGGGGGGCAGGAGAGTGCGGTGGTGGAGGAGAGCACTGGGGGGGGGGGGTCAGGAGAGTGTGGTGGTGGAGGAGAGCACGGGGGTCAGGAGAGTGCGGTGGTGGAAGAGAAGAGCAGGGGGGGGGGCAGGAGAGTGCGGTGGTGGAGGAGAGCACTGCAGCCCCCCTCCCCCCCCCCTCGATCCTCCTATCCAGGCACTGTAGCACGGATCATGGGCATCTACTCCTGTGTATCACAGCGCTGGATGGCTGTGTTCGGCGGCCGCTCTGCAACACAGTCCCGCCCCCCAGACCGGCTCATGTGATAGGCGGAGCGTTGATTCTCTCTACTATCACACGAGATGGTCTGGGGGGGCGGGACTGTGTTACAGAGCGGCCGCCGAACCCAGCCATCCAGCGCTGTGATACACAGGAGAGAGCGGACTCAGAAAAAAAAAATAATGCAGCATGGCAGCGGCGGCGGCAGTGGCCACACCTTGGGGATTCCAGGGGGGGGCACTTGACCCCCCTTGCCCCCTGCTGCGGATGCCCATGGGTACGACGATCCAAGGATCAACTGAGAAAGCGCTGGTCAGACCTGAAACTGAGGGAGCATGATCAGTACAGAAGGATCAAGCGAGTTCTTCAAAAAAGTAAGTAGTTGTCGTGTGTTCATATTATTATTATTGCTTACATACTGCTCCATGTGCTTTGATTTAATTAATGTTATATAGTTTAAAATGGCCACTTTCATGTTCATGGGTTCAATCGTTCGTAATAAACATTGTTCGTTAGCCTACTCCAAAAACTATGTTTTGGCAAGTTGCACTTGACCACATTTGTTTACACATCAGCTAAGTATTCCAGCTTTAGAAAGTGTCAAAAATAAGGTTTTCACCTTTGAACTCTGCCAAAAAACACTTCCAAGCAATGTTTCATATTCCTATTTCTGCCCTCAAATATCTGTGTGCTAAGTATTCCTTTTTTACATTCTCATAGGGGAGAGAAGACTCGGGATGTCTGAGGACACCAGGGACCCCACACCTCCCAAAGAAGGGGAAATACCAACACCAGAAGCAGAGGAGGAGGAGGAAGGAGAGATTGTAGAGATTGACGAAATTGGCACCACAACAGGTGAGTGTCTGAGATCACAGCTTCTGGTAAGCTAATCAATGTATGTCTGCATATTTATAATACACTGTGTTTTTTTTGGTTTATTTTTAGGTGATGTGGATGTTGTGGAAGAAGAATCGAGATGAAGGGGTTGCACCCCCAAAACACGTACATTGATACCCCGTGATGGGAGATAGCACATGTTGACATTAGGCATGGGATCAGGAGGAAACTGGACACTTTTTGATTCATAATTTGTGTGCATCTTCCAAATTTGGCATTTCCAGGGGTGACACCCCATCTGATGAAGGCAATATCAGCACAGTTTGTACATACTCATGTCTGATATTGTCTTCACTTTTCAAAGTTGAACTTTGTAAGTTCCTGTGTTCTGTATGTTATGCTTTGATACATGCCTGTTTACACAAAAACACCAAGTTAGATAAATGTTACCAAAAATAATGTTTTATATACACCAAGTATGTTGGTTTGTTGTAAAACCCTTTTCTAAACGCACATGTGAATGTGCTTTGTGTAAAAAGTTAAATTATCAACAATGTGTGGCTTCCTTTTTCAATGCGCAAAAGCAGTATTTGTAGTAAAGTTGTTGTTTTCTGTGACAATGGGTGTTATTTACTAAAGACAAATCCACTTTGCACTCCAAGTGGAGTTTCAGGTGCACTTTTGCAGTGCACTTGTAGTGCATAGTGGATTTGCCTTTAGTAAATAACACCCACAGTGATGTTTAAATTTCCCCAATCACGGCATTTTCATGACCCCACATATTTCTGCCATGGTACTGAAAATGAGCAATATTTTTGTCAGTAATGCACTACATACATTAACAACAAAAACAAGGTGTGTGTGTAGCAGACCCACAACATAATAAGATTATCTGAAGAAGAGACTGTCACCTCATCTCGCTGTGAAATTGGGTTTGCACTGTTGTAAAAAAAGGCCCAAAAAAAAAAACAAATAAAACCTAGGAGACACCTAAAACAAAGCCAAGCAGTAAATGAAAACAAAGATTATTGAAGTTTGAAAGAAAAATGTATTAAAAAATGCCTCTCAGACATTGTCTGGCATATCAGTGGCCCCCCTACCCACAAAGTACTCCACATATCTTGATCTGACCTCGCGGGCGCTTTGGGGGGGCAAGCCAGGACAACCAACTTCAAGGGCCGTCAGGTTGGAATTTTCCGGTAAGTCTGCATCAGGCCCAACTGAGGCCACATAGTTTGGTGAGTGTTTTTTTCAAAAAATTGTGCAGAATGCAGCACGAAAGCACAATATGATTGAGTTTATATTCCGCCATGTGGATTGGAGTCAAAAATAGGCGGAACCAGCTGGCCATTATCCCCAAAGTGTTCTCCACTACTCTTCTGGCTCTGGCCAGCCGCAAATTAAAGATCCTCTGGTCCGAGGTGAGAGTCCTCATCGTGAAAGGCCGTATCAGATGGTTTGCCAGCGCAAACGCCTCATCCGCGACAATAACGAAAGGGAGTCCTTCCACATTCTCCTCTGAAGGTGGCAAGCTGAGACTGCCACTCTGGAGATGCCAGTAGAACTCTGTCCGTGCAAACACGCCACCATCCGACATCCAGCCATTTTTCCCCACGTCCACATACAGGAAGTCATATGTCGCTGACACCACCGCCAACATCACGATACTATTATACCCCTTGTAATTATAATAGTAGGACCCCAAGTTGGGGGGTGGGACGATGCGGACGTGTTTCCCATCAATTGCACCTCCTCAATTGGGAAAGTCCCAACGGCTGGCAAAGTGGGAGGCCACAGTCTGCCATTCCTGTGGCGTTGAAGGAAACTGTGGAGTCAAACAAGAAAAAAAAATAGTCATTTTGCACATCAACACTGCAAGCAGATTAGAAACAAACATTTTTGGCCAAGATCAGTATAACATTTTTGGAAATGAGTATTTAAAGCCAAAAGTATAAGGTCCCCTTATCAGATTCCTCACCCCCCCCCCATCTGATGGCCCATTGCAAAAAATTAGGGGGGGGGGATGTTTTGGACAGGTAACCCTCTCCACTTCATTGAGAGCTGAATGCATAAATAATGTCTGATACTTTGGCCAGCCCCTCCTTACTTACACTATTGGCAGCCCACGAACAGGTAAGAAGTGTCATAATACAAAAAAAAGTAACAAATGGAAGCACATTTTGACATTCTGCTATTACCTATCAAGATAATAATAGGAGAAAACAAACTTTAAACTGTAGCATTTGAAAGTGTTGAGGCAGGCCCTTGCACTACATGCTTTGGTGTATTCATCCATAAATCTGACCACAAAAGAGGTAGGTATAGTGTGTATTGGGTTTGGCAAAGTCAGCAGATAGAGGATTGCTATCAGCTGACCTAGCAGTTGGGGGGAGGGGGGTTCCTAATGAGTTTGGCCCACCAGAAAATACCTCTGGCACTCTGCATGAATTTAAGCACACACATAACATTTGTACACATTTTAGGGGGTGTTTAGGGGAAAGCAATACTATGGAGATGACAAATTACATTGCTAAGTGACTAGGCTATAGGTTTATGGGTCCAGAAGAGCATGCTGGGGAAGTTAATAAAGGCAAATATGCATGAAGAACAAAAAAGGAACTTTAAAAGCTTCCAGCATGCATAAGGACAAAGGGGCACTGCATATCTATTACAGCATATTGCAATCATGGTAATTAGGGAATGAGGAAAGAAATACAAGACATTAGCAAACATTAAATACATAGAATGTGATGTTAAAGGAAAAAACTAACCTTAATATAGTCCTTCTGCAGGACCTGTATGATGGCAGAACAGGTCTCTGGAATAATGATTTCCAGAGCCTGGGGGGAGATGCCTGTCGAGAACTTGAGGTCCTGAAGACTTGTCCCTGTCGCCAAGTACCGCAACGTGGCGATGAGCCTCTGCTACGAAGTGATAGCTTGCCGCATGCAGGTATCCTGCCTGCTGATATAAGGGGACAGCAAACAGCAACAGACGGTGAAAAACGGGGTCCGCCATCCGGAGATAAGTCCTGAAATCATCAGGATTATTCTCCTGGATCTCACGAAGCAAAGGCATGTACGAGAATTGTTCACACTGGAGCAACCAATTCTTGGTCCACAAACTCCTCTTCGCCCTGTTCATGGACTGGGCTTGTGTCAAAGCTAAAAGCCCAACACCAAGTCCCTAGCACAGCACGAACTCTACGACGAGTACGTACACAAAACATGGCTTCAAAATGGTCGGCTGGTCAGAACGGACAACAGAAAGCACCAATAAACAGCAAGGCCTGAAAGAACGAACTGAAAACCAGAAACGAGCGGACAATAAGCACTGCAAATCAAAGCGTGCTATACCAAGATACAGTCCGCAATGACCAACAAATGCGAACTGACTACATGCACTGATAAGCAGATACGCAGCCACAAGCACAAACTGAAGAGCAGTAACGATCTGAAGCACAAATCTGAAAAGCGCAAATCGTCTCTCACCAAACTTCTACTAACACGCGATAAACACGAGATCAGCAGAAGGAGCCTAAAGGGTGCTGCACGTGGTGCTGAACTTCCCTTTTCTAGTCCCGTCGTATGCGGTTTACATCACCGCGTTCTTGTCGACCAGAAATTCCGACAACTTTGTCCAAACGTGTGTATGCAGCACCACTTCCGGACAAAATCCATCGGAATTTATCCGACGGATTTTGTGGTCGGAACGTCCGACCGTGTGTACAAGGGCTAATACAAGAGGTGTGTTACTGGCCAGATCAACAGGTGAAAACTGAGAGAAAAAAGCCTAAAAATGAATACCAAAGCAGCCACTACATCTAATGATTGGTAAGCTGCAGTATACTACATTTTTGGTTTTGGGTTTAAAGTAGAGTTCCGCCCAGAAGACAGCGGAGGGGGGGGGCGGAGGAGGGGCGCATAGATTGGATACTGTGGTGCTCTTTCACCGAAAGTGGGAGCAAATACCTGTATAAGACAGGTATCTGCTCTCCCCTCCCCCTGAAAGGTGCCAAATGTGACACTGGAGGGGGGGGGGGGGGGCGGATAAGAGGAAGTTCCATTTTTGGGTGGAACTCCACTTTAATACTGCTTTAATTGTATCTGGACCACCGTAGAACTTGAGGCTTCTTGGGTTAAAGTGTGAAGTACTTCTACCTAGGCCTATGGCCTGCAAAGAGAACCGATGGGTGACGGTACTGGAAACCGGTAGGATGTGTTGGTGCTTTGGCACCCCATTTCTATTAAGTTGCTGATCAAAAGGCCTCCCTGAAGCTCCAGGAAAGGGCTGGAGGACCCACCTACAAAATAATGAGTTTCATTACCATGGATCACCAAGATTCACAAAGCCTTGCGCCTGACCAATGAAAACTTTCTCTGATGAAGACACCAGTTCTCCTTTGGTAGACATGCATATCCACTTGCCGACCAGCCGCTGCCATTATACTGCGGCAGGTCGACACAATCCCGCGAGCCGTCATAACTATGCGTCGGCTCCTTTAAGTGGGATAGCAGGCACCCACGCTGCCGGAGGCGTGCGCCAGCTGCACTCGGCGGTGCCGATGCTTGTGACCAGCGGTCGTGATGACGGGCACCAGAGCCAGAACAGGGACGTGTTCTGTGAGGAGAGGAGATGCAGATCGTGAGTTCTTAATAGCTAGGAACCACGATCTGTCATCTCCTATAGTCAGTCCTCTCCCCCTATAGTTAGAACACACAGTCAGGGAACACAGTTAACCCCTTGATTGCCCCCTAGTGTTAATCTCTTCCCTGCCAGTGACATTTATACAGTAATCAGTGCATTTTTATAGCACTGATCGCTGTATAATTGTCAGTCGTCCCAAAAAAGTGTTTCCGATGTGTCGCAGTCGCGATAAAAATCACAGATCGCTGCCATTACTAGTAAAAAATAATAATAAAAATGCCATAAAACTATCCCCTGTTTTGTAGACGCTGTAACTTTTGCGCAAACCAATCAATATACGGTTATTGCGATTTGTATTACCAAAAATATGTAGAAGAATGCATATCGGCCTAAACTGAGAAAAAAAAAATCTTTTTTAAAAAAAAAATTGGGGATATGTATTATAGCAAAAAGTACAAAATATTGTGTTTTTTTAAAAATGTACGCTTTTTTTTGTTTATAGCGCAAAAAATAAAAACCGCAGAGATGATCAAATACCACCAAAAGAAAGCTCTATTTGTTAAAAAAAAAAGGACGCCAATTTTGTTTGACATCGTCACACGACCGCGCAGTTGTCAGTTAAAGCGACGCAGTGCCAAATCGCGAAAAGTGCTCTGGTCATTGAGCAGCCAAATCTTCCGGGGCTGAAGTGGATATAGTTACAGCAAACAATTCTGAATTTAATAATCATTGTATAGAAAGAGAGATTTCTTTCTATACAGAAGAGCATTTCCATCCAGCAAAACACATTTTATTGAATTTTTGAAGCGTGTAGCTTTCCTATAATCCTGTCCTACAAATCTGGAAAACATGGTCTTTGTTAGGTTCCCAGAGCTGAAACATATTTGTTTATTCAGTATCCAAGATCCTTTATGTCTGCTCAACTGATGTTCCCCCATTTAATCAGATTTAAATGACATCCTCTGCTGTAGTTACTGGAAACAACGATTGAAAACATCACTTTTTTTGAAAAGTGAAACTGAACACAGCGAATGCAGACGGTCTGAAAGTCCGGGGACTCACATGCAGTAACCACATGGCTTGGAACCGTTCCAGGTGTTGGATGAAAGAACGAGAGAGATGGCTAAAGGGGAACTCCTGTTATGTGAAAGTACTGCTATAACTATTTGTAATTTTTCAGTGTTGTGATACTTTGACTGACAATTACTCACTCATGCAATGCTGTATTTAACCACTTAAGGATCGAGTCTCTTTTTTAGATGTGTTTTTTACAAGTTAACAGGTTTTTTTGCTAGAAAATTACTTAGAACCCCTAAACATTATACATTTTTTTCTAACACCCTAGAGCAGGAGCCTCCAAACTGCGGCCCACGGGCCGCCCTTGGGGCACTATTCCTCCCACTGACACCAGATATGGGGCACTATTCCTCCCACTGACACCAGAGATGGGGAACTATTTCTCCCACTGACACCAGATATGGGGCATTATTCCTCCCACTGACACCAGATGTGGAGCACTATTCCTCCCACTGACACCAGAGATGGGGAACTATTTCTCCCATTGACCCCTTATATGGGGCACTATTCATCCCACTGACACCAGATGTGGAGCACTATTCCCCCACTGACACCAGAGATGGGGAACTATTTCTCCCATTGACCCCAATTATGGGGCACTATTCATCCCACTGACACCAGATATGGGGCACTATTCCTCCCACTGACACCAGAGATGGGGAACTATTTCTCCCATTGACCCCAATTATGGGGCACTATTCATCCCACTGACACCAGATGTGGGGCACTATTACTCCCACTGGCACCAGATATGGGGCACTATTTCTCCCACTGACTCCAGAGATGGGGAACTATTTCTCCCATTGACCCCAATTATGGGGCACTATTCCTCCCACTGACACCAGATGTGGGGCACTATTCCTCCCACTGACACCAGACATGGGGAACTAATTCTCCCATTGAATCCAATTATGGGGCACTATTCCTCCCACTGACACCAATGGTGCATTTTTTTATTTAATTTTTTACTCCCATTGACCACCAAGTCTATGGCATTATTTACTCCCACTGATGCCAGGGCATTTTCCACTCGCATTGGCCAGTCCAGCCCCCCTAAGGTTTTAAGGGCAGTAAACTGGCCCTTTGTTTCAAAAGTTTGGAGATCCCTGCCCTAGAGAATAAAATGGCGGTCATTGCAATACTTTCTGTCACAATGTATTTGCACAGCGGTCTTACAAGCGCACTTTTTTTTGTAAAAAATACATTTTTTTGAATTAATAAATAAGACAACTGTAAAGTTAGCCCAATTTGTTTTATATTGTGAAAGATAATGTTACACCAAGTAAATTGATACCCAACATGTCACGCTTCAAAATTGTGCCCGCTCGTGTATTGGCGACAAACTTTTAACCTTAATAATCTCCATAGGCAACGTTTTAAAAATTCTAAAGATTGCATGTTTTGAGTTACAGAGGAGGACTAGGGCTAGAATTATTGCTCTTGCTCTACCGACCATGGCAATACCTCACTTGTGTGGTTTGAACACCATTCTCATATGCAGGTGCTACTCACGTATGCGTTCGCTTCTGCATGCGAGCTCGGTGGGACAGGGAGCATTTAAAAAAAAATATTATTTGTTTTACCTTTTATTTTTACAAAAAAAAAAAATTGTGGCACTTTTATTCCTATTACAAGGAATGTAAACATCCCTTGTAATAGAAAAAAAGCATGACAGGTAACTCTTAAATGTGATATTTGGGGTCAAAAAGACTTCAGATCTCATATTTACACTAAAATGCAATAAAAAAAAAAAAATTGTCATGTAATTTTTTATTTTTTTTAAATGCCCCTTTAACCACTTGAGGACCGCCGTATTGCCATTGTACGTCAGCACAATGGCACAGGCAGGCATAATCACGTACATCTACGTGATTGCCTTCCAGCGGGTGGGGGGTCCCATCGGACCCCCTCCCGCTGGTTACGGCGGTCCGATTCGGTCCAGGAGCGCTCCGTGATGAGGGGATGGCCGTTCGTTTTCGGCCACCCCCTCTGGATCGCTCCTGGCCAATGAGAAGCTTCCTCCCCTGTGTATTGTTTACACAGGAAGGAGGAAGTGATGTCATTCTCCTCGGGGCGGTCTTTTTGACCGGACTACGAGGAGAAGAGTAAAAGTAAGTCTGCACGAACACTACACTGACATGTAGGTACACACAGGCACACAAACCCCCCCCGATCCCCCCCCCGATCGCCCCCCGATCCCCCCCCGCCCCCCCTCCCCCCCCAGTCACAGTGTCACTGATTGCATTGATCATTTCTTTACTGATCAATGCATTCAGTGTCAGTTGTGACAGTAAAAACTGTCAGGACAGTTAGTGTTAGGTCCAGGGTAGCCCCCTATCACCCCCCAATAAAGATTTAACCCCCTGATTGCCCCTAGAGTTAACCCTTTCACCCCCTTTTGCCAGTGTCACTAAGCGATCATTTTTCTGATCGCTGCATGTGTCGCTAGTGTCGCTAGGTAGCTAGTTATTTTTTTAGGTTCACCGCCAGGTTTTTATATCGCTAGGTACCCCGATATACTACCCAATAATGTTTTTAACCCCCTGATTGCCGCTAGTTAACCCTTTCACCCCCTTTTGCCAGTGTCACTAAGCGATCGTTTTTCTGATCGCTGCATTAGTGTCGCTACAGTCGCTAGGTAGCTAGTTATTTTTTTAGGTTCACCGCCAGGTTTTTATAGCGCTAGGTACCCCGATATACTACCCAATAATGTTTTTAACCCCCTGATTGCCGCTAGTTAACCCTTTCACCCCCTTTTGCCAGTGTCACTAAGCGATCATTTTTCTGATCGCTGCATGTGTCGCTAGGTAGCTAGTTATTTTTTTAGGTTCACCGCCAGGTTTTTATATCGCTAGGTACCCCGATATACTACCCAATAATGTTTTTAACCCCCTGATTGCCGCTAGTTAACCCTTTCACCCCCTTTTGCCAGTGTCACTAAGCGATCGTTTTTCTGATCGCTGCATTAGTGTCGCTACAGTCGCTAGGTAGCTAGTTATTTTTTTAGGTTCACCGCCAGGTTTTTATAGCGCTAGGTACCCCGATATACTACCCAATAATGGTTTTAACCCCCTGATTTCCGCTAGTTAACCCTTTCACCCCCTTTTGCCAGTGTCACTAAGCGATAATTTTTCTGAACGCTGCATCAGTGTCGCTAGTGTCGCTAGGTAGCTAGTTAACTAGGCTCCCAAAAAGTCCCCCACATGTGGTATCCCCGTACTCGGGAGAAGCAGCAGAATTTATTTTGGGGTGTAATTTGACTTCTGCCCATAGCATGTGTGAGCAATATATCATTTAGTGACAACTTTGTGCAAAAAAAAAAAAGTTTGTAATATTCCCGCAACTTTTGGCAAAATATAAAATATTCCATGGACTCAACATGCCTCTCAGTAAATAGCTTGGGGTGTCTACTTTCCAAAATGGGGTCATTTGGGGGGGTTTTGTGCTATTTTGGCATTTTATGGCCTTCGAAACTGTGATAGGTAGTGAGGAGTTAAATCAAAAATTTGCACCCTTAGAAATCCTGAAGGCGGTGCTTGGTTTTCGGGGTGCCGTGCGCGACTAGACTCCCAAAAAGTCCCACACATGTGGTATCCCCGTACTCGGGAGAAGCAGCAGAATGTATTTTGGGGTGTCATTTCACATATAACCATGGCATGTGTGAGCAATATATCATTTAGTGACAACTTTTTGTAAAAAAAATTTTTTTTTTTTTTTTTTGTCATTATTCAATCCCTTAGGACAAAAAAAATAAATATTCAATGGGCTCAACATACCCATCAGCAATTTCCTTGGGGTGTCTACTTTCCAAAATGGGGTCATTTGGGGGGGATTTGTACTGCCCTGCCATTTTAGCACCTCAAGAAATGAGATCGGCAGTCATAAATTAAAAGCTGTGTAAATTCCAGAAAATGTACTCTAGTTTGTAGACGCTATAACTTTTGCGCAAACCAAAAAATATACGCTTATTGACATTTTTTTTACTAAAGACATGTGGCTGAATAAATTTTGCCCTCAATGTATGACTAAAATTTAGTTTATTCGATTTTTCTTATAACAAAAAGAAGAAAATATCTTTTTTTTTCAAAATTTTCGCTCTTTTTCCATTTATATCGCAAAAAAAAAAAATCGCAGAGGCAATCAAATACCATCAAAAGAAAGCTCTATTTGTGGGAAGAAAAGGACGCAAATTTCGTTTGGGTGCAATATTGCATGACCGCGCAATTACCAGTTAAAGCAGCGCAGTGCGAAATTGCAAAAAGACCTCTGGTCCTTAAGGTGTTTATTGGTCCGGAGCTGAAGTGGTTAAGAGCTATGGGCGGACGTCGCTTTCCGCCCTGCAATGTCATGGAGATGGGTGAGATATATATAGAGAGAGAGAGAAAAAGGGAGAGAGATATTATATAGTGTATATATAGATATATTTATAGATATATATACAGTGTATATATATATATATATATATATATATATATATATATATATATATATATATACACCGTATTTATCGGCGTATAACACACACTTTTTTCCCCTTAAAATCAGGGGAAAATCATGGGTGCCTGTTATACGCCGATCCTCCGCTGATCTGCGCTGTCTGTGGAGCGCTGCCGACATTTACCGAGCCGAGCCGAGCCGAGTGTACTGTGTACTCGGCTCTGCTCTCAGTCACGCCCAGTCCCGCCTCCTAGCCTTTACGTCCCGCCATTGGCCTGGTGTTGTGTCCATCACAGGAGCCAGGACAAGGCGGGGCGTTACTGCAAGCAGAGCCGAGTACACTCGGCTCGGCTCGGTCTATGTCGGCGGTGGGAGGAGCCGAAGATCTCGGAGGCGGCGGGAGGAGCCGAAGATCTCGGTGGCGGCGGGAGGAGCCGAAGATCTCTGTGGCGGTGGGAGGAGCCAAAGATCTCTGTGGCGGAGGGAGGAGCCAAATATTCGGGGGCGGTAAATTTAAAACTAAACCATGCTGCAATTTTGGGGAAGGCTGCAGGGGGACAGTGCAAGGCTACATTGATGGGCATTTAAAATGTAAGGTTTTTTTTCCTTAAACTTGCCTCCTAAAAGTTTTTTTCCTTAAACTTCCCTCCTAAACTTGGGGTGCGTGTTATACACCGGCGCTTGTTATATGCCGAAAAATACGGTAGATATATCTATATCTATCTATATCTAGATAGATAGATAAACACAAGGAGGGAAGGAAGGGTAAAGTGACACTGAACTCTGGAAAAAAAGTCAACTTTGTAAGTATGTAATATTAAAGTGGTTGTAAACCTCAGACATGCTTGTCTCAATTAAAAGTATTCCTGTCTGCTGCCTCCTTCCTCTGCTATCACCATGAGTCACTTCTGTCAATCTTTCCTGACACCAAGAGGAAAAAGGTGACATGGGAGGGATCTCCAACTGATTGACAGCCTCAGCACTGTTCCTGTGTGCTGTGTGAAGGGGGCGTGCCTCTTCCCTCCAATCAGCTCTCAGACCTCACTCAACTTCAGCTCTCCGCCCCCATTTTTCTGACAGCTCAGACAAGCTTTATATATTCTGGACTTTGAACAGATGTAGAGAAGTGAAGGCTACAGTTAAACAGGTACAATTTATGCAGGAGAATTTGTTTCTTCTGTGTGTATCACCTGAGACCAGTCACTTCACTGGGTATATGTACAGGAAATCTTTACAACCACTTAAACTAAAAAAGTCCCTTCTATTGCTCTCAGCCTCCTAATTTTTTTTTCTTCTGTTGTGGTCCAGCCTTCCTGAAGTTGGGTCATCACAGTGGCCTGGGCTCAGAGTACTGCTTCAATTAAGCAACGTTCAGATGTCATAATGTAATTGCCATTCGGTGCAGCAGTAGGGAGCGCCCACCACCGGACAAAAAGAGGAGGACTTGTGATGTCACTGGACCATCCAGAATAATGGTGGATTTTTATTTATTTTTTTGGATGAAGTTACACATAATGTATGTATTTATGTATGTATTTATTTACTAGTGGGAAAAGTGAGGATGGCATTCTGACTGGTAAAACATTTGGGAGGTTCTATAAAGTCTCTTTTGAGAAGAAAAGCCAATCAAAATAATGGACCTTACATAGTTACATAGTAGGTGAGGCTGAACAAAGACACAAGTCCATCAAGTCCAACCTATGTGTGTGATTATATGTCAGTATTACATTGTATATCCCTGTATATTGCGGTCGTTCAGGTGCTTATCTAATAGTATCGATGCTCCCCGCTGAGACCACCGCCTGTGGAAGGGAATTCCACATCCTTGTCGCTCTAACAGTAAAGAACCCTCAACGTAGTTTAAGGTTAAACTTCCTTTCTTCTAATTTTAATGAGTGGCCACGAGTCTTCTTAAACTCTCTTCTGCGAAAAAGTTTTATCCCTATTGTGGGGTCACCAGTACGGTATTTATAAATTGAAATCATATCCCCTCTCAAGCGTCCCTTCTCCAGAGAGAATAAGTTCAGTGCTCGCAACCTTTCCTCATAACTAATATCCTCCAGACCCTTTATTAGTTTTGTTGCCCTTCTTTGTACTCGCTCCACTTCCAGTACATCCTTCCTGAGGACTGGTGCCCAGAACTGCACAACATACTCCAGGTGCGGCCGGACCAGAGTCTTGTAGAGCGGGAGAATTATTGTTTTATCTCTGGAGTTGATCCCCTTTTTAATGCATGCCAATATTCTGTTTGCTTTGTTAGCAGCAGCTTGGCATTGCATGCTATTGCTGAGCGTAACATCTACTAGGCTACTACCTTAATGTACTAATAATTGCACATAACCTATTTTTGATACACATCACAGTACAGCGCATTGCCATGCATTGCAGTTTGCTAGAAAATGAATGGCGCCACAATAAAGCAGCATGTGTGGCATAAGTTATCACGTATTGCGGTAAAGCGCATAGCAAGGCGTGCAGTAATGTGACGTCGGTCTTGCGGTAGCCTCATACATTGCACAGAGGACACTATGCAGCATCCTGATTGTTAAGCAGCAGAGAACAAGTCATAAGAAGAATGAGTTGTTAGCTTTGTGAGCTCACCATCCCAAACCCAAGAAAGTCATTATCCAATATTGTGTTCTTACTACATATCATTGGCCTCAAGAATTGCCATACATTTTACACTACAAATCTTCCAAAGAAGTTGGAGATGAATGCAAAACACTGGAACCTCCAGTTGGCCATCAGCCTTTCTACTACATAGGTTACCAAAACTTTTTATTTATTTTTTCATTATTATTATTTTCTAACAGACACCATCCCTTCTGAAAGTATGAATTCAGTGATAGATGTGCTGCACGTACCACCTAGTGGTAGGGGACGGTATGACACAATACATTTTTAGCATTATTTTTCTACAGGATTTGTATACTAACTGTAACGCCAACAATTTGTACAGCTCTTTACAAAATATACATGCTCAATTTAGTCATTTATTCATAACAAAAATATATACCTATATACCTCTTAAAGCCTCATGCACACGAGACGCAGTTAAACGCGCGTTTAGATGCAGTTGGACAGTTTTTTCAACTGCACCTGAACTCATTCAATGTTATCCTATGTGTCCATGCACACAGTCTCGTTTTTTTCCGTTTATATGCAGTTGCGTTTAATCTCGTTTTTCCAGAAGCAAAAAAATGCGTTCAGAAACAAAAATTTCTGCGTTTCAGACGCAAAACGCGTCAAAACGCGGTAAAACGCGGCAAAACGCCGCTACCGCGTTTAGCCGCGTTTGCGTTTATATGCGTTTTTAAAGGTGACCTTTTTTTTTACATTAAAAATCTCAAAAATGATTGCAAATGATGAAAAACCATTAGAAAAATATTTTAAACAATTGCAATTGCAAGTGGACAATCCACAACTTGTGGCAAGTGACGTGGCAAGTGGACAATCCACAACTTGTGGCAAGTGACATGGCAGATGGCAAGTGATGTGGCAAGTGGACAATCCACAACTTGTGGCAAGTGACGTGGCAGGTGAAGTGGCAAGTGACGTGGAAAGTGGACAATAGACAACTTGTGGCAGGTGACGTGGCAAGTGACCTGGCAGGTGACGCGGCAAGTGACTTGGCAGGTGACGTGGCAAGTGGAAAATCAACAACTTGTGGCAGGTGACTGGCATGTGACGTGGCAAGTGGACAATAGACAACTTGTGGCAGGTGACGTGGCAAGTGACCTGGCAGGTGACGCGGCAAGTGACTTGGCAGGTGACGTGGCAAGTGGAAAATCAACAACTTGTGGCAGGTGACTGGCATGTGACGTGGCAAGTGGACAATCCATAACTTGTGGCAGGTGACGTGGCAAGTGACGTGGCAAGTGGACAATCCACTTGTGGCAGGGGACGTGGCAAGTGACGTGGCAAGTGACGTGGCAAGTGGACAATCCACTTGTGGAAAGTGATGTGGCAAGTGACGTGGCGAGTGGACAATCCACAACTTGTGTCAGGTGACGTGGCAAGTGATGTGGCAGGTGACGTGGCAAGTGATGTGGCAAGTGGACAATCCACAGCTTGTGGCAAGTGACGTGGCAAGTGGACAATCCACAACTTGTGGCAGGTGACGTGGCAGGTGACGTGGCAAGTGAACAATCCACAACTTGTGGCAGGTGACGTGGCAAGTGACGTGGCAGGTGATGTGGCAAGTGACGCGGCAAGTAGACAATCCACAACTTGTGGCAGGTGATGTGGCTGGTGACGTGGCAAGTGGACAATCCACAGCTTGTGGCAGGTGGCATGGCAGATGACGTGGAAAGTGGACAATCCACATCTCGTGGCAAGTGACGTGGCAGGTGATGTGGCAAGTGACGTGGCAAGTGGACAATCCACAATTTGTGGCAGGTGACGTGGCAGGTGATGTGGCAAGTGGACAATCCCCAACTTGTGGCAGGTGACGTGGCAAGTGGACAATCCACAACTTGTGGCAGGTGCCGTGGCAAGTGACACGGCAAATGCAAGTGTACAACTGCTCTCTATGCTGCTGCTGCTCACTCTGATCAAAATAGCAGAAATAGTTAAAAAAAATGCTTTGAGAGCTTGGGGAGGGTCTACATGATGTTATCTTTATAAACGCGTCTAAACGCAAACGCGTCTAAACGCGTCTAAACGCGTCTAAACGCGACATGCAAACGCGGCAAAAACGCGCGTTTCTAAACGCGCGTTTCAGCTTTTTTTTAACAGAGGTTTCATCTGCGTCTCGTGTGCATGAGGCCTAATAGCAGCTTTAGAGGATCCATTTGGCTCATTTACACCATTTTCACACATCATTGGTTTTATATATATATATATATATATATATATATATATATATATATATATATATATATATATATATAGTGTTTGTGTGTGTGTGTGTATATATATATATATATATATATAGCGAGAGAGAGCTATAGATATATATATATATATGACATACGTACATACATATATATGACAGGCGAGAACCAGGCTTGGTTGGATGTTCTGGTATGGCCCTCTCGGAGCCAATCAGCGGGAGTGCTGGACCCGCTGAGGAGTCTGAGAGGTGGTACTTAAGCAGATGTGGGTCACGTGTTCAGGGTTCCGGAGTTGTTTGAGAGACCCGTGTGGTCTGTTCTGGTTCCAGGATCGGGGTAGCCCCATGAGGGGTCCCGGTCACGGGGTGTTTGACATTCTGCAACATGTTCCTGTCAGTGGCCCCTGATAGACCTGCCTGGTCTGGGGTAGGGATCCGTTTGTTCCCCAGTCTCGGAACCTGCAGGTCCGAGGCGCTGTAACTGAGGGAGGATTCACGGTGTCCGGGTGTGCTCTCGGCTTGGAGGGGCACCACAGCTCATGGAAGTGACCGGGGGAGGACTCTTCGGAGGAGGGCCAACAATTGGCATCCTGAGAAGTGCCTGGTTACTGAGTTGGGAAGGACATTGAGGAATCCACACTTTTCCAGTACCTCAAAGGAAGTGGGAAACGTTCCAGGTACAGTCGGAAAAAGGTTCCTGTTTATCTTCAGTTGATTGAGAAGTTTGAGTCGACGTGCTGACTGCCATGACCTCTGACTAGAGGTCTGTTCAGCCTTGAAGTACCCAGCTGCAAGTGGCTACTCTCTGGGTGGAAATAGAGACTTTTCTCTTGAGACTCTTCACCTGTGCCCTCTATAGATAGATAGATAGATAGATAGATAGATAGATAGATAGATAGATAGATAGATAGATAGATAGATAGATAGATAGATAGATATAGAGAGATAGATAGATAGATAGATAGATAGATAGATAGATAGATAGATAGATAGATAGAACTATATATATATATATATATATATATATATATATATATATATATATATATATATATATGCAAATATTATAATATAATATATTATACATTAGAATATATTTTATTTAATGTATTTTTTATTTTATTTAATATATCATAATTGTATATGTATTCAGATATATATTATTTATTCCAGTTTAATGTAAATCACATTACCAATATGTGCTGTTTCACACAGTCCCAATGAGCCCTGTCTCTCTGTATAAGCATATAGTGATAGCCATATTTCCTTTATTTTTCTGATTGTGTTTTACTGTTGCTCTCATCTTATAGCAAGTCTATAGAAAGATCAGCTCTGAACTATAAACTTTATTTTGGCCTTATTCATAGAAAGGAGTGGCAACTATTCACAGGAATCTTCTACCTTTTGTTAAAAATGAATAAGCGCACCTATATTGAATAAAGAAAAAAAATTGCATTTACACATTTTATGCTTTGGAACTCTCAAAGCACTGCAACCGTGGTCAGTGTGGACTTTGGGTGCAATGCAAGGCTCTTCCCCCAGCCCCAGCTTCATACAGAGGACTCAATGGACAATGAGTGAAGTGATGTCACAACACTTGTGTTACACTGAGAACTGCCACAGCGGTAGATGGGACTTGCAGCATTTGTATTCAAAGATCCTGTCCATGGCTCGCTGAACTCAAAAATATACAGGATGCTAGTCAGGTAAGATTGGGGGGGGGGGGGGTAAAATTGAGGGGCTGTGAAATGGCACTATGTTCTGTGTAAATTTAGGAGTAACATGGAACATGGTATGAAAGGTGGAGTCTTTGAAGCGAACCGGCACTTTGCCCATGCATCGTCATCTGAGGGGAAGGTAATATAGTCACATGCTTCTCCATACCTGGAAGTACTGCGTATCTTCTTATTCTTAGTGGCTAAATGGAGCAACAAGAGAATGAAGGAAAAGCTGCTGGGGACCAGAACCTGTACCAGGAGAGAAAAAAAAACTTTAAAAAAAAATTCTATTTGCATAGCTCCCAACTGTACCTGATTTGGAGGGACTGTCTCTGATTTGGAACAATGTCCCTCTGTCCCTCTTTGCTCGTCCTTTGTCCCTCATTTTGGTCTTATCTATATAGTTGTATATAAAATGCACTTTTTATCTTTCAAAAAAATGTTCCCAGTGCTAAACCTTTCATCCAATTTCTAAATTGCTGCATTTGTAAATGTTAAAAGCCAATATAAAGGAATAGTGGTGGTATAAAAAAGTACTTTTGGACTTTTTTTGCTATTTCTCCTTTAAGGGGGTGTGACGGGAGCGTGTCCTATGCCTACATACTTTTGCTAGTAGGTGTCCCTCATTCCCATCTCAAAATGTTGGGAGGTATGTATTTGGCCAGGTACAGTGATTTTTTGAGTTAAACATTAAAAATGTTCAGTTCCTTTAAAGAACATGCTTGGGGGTATCCCAATCCTGCCTGTGAAGGACGTATCTTTGTAATGTCCAGAAAGTGCTGCAGCAGCAATAACATCTACAATATTCTATATTATAGAACACCTTTAACATATTTAACTGTTTTAAATTGCCAGCAAATTACATTTTGCTGTATTACACCCTACAGCAAGAATGAAAAATTAAGAAAAAAAGATACTCTATACTTTGATTCACAAAAGAGGAACAGCAAAGAAATATAAAATATACACAGTTTTTGGCATCCCATCAAATCATAGGTCCAATGGATGACAGCTGTTATATACAATATATATACAGCAAAAGAGATGTCCCGAATGCTGCACACCAACATGCCCGACAGTCACTTGAGCATAAGAAGCAGCCTTAGTCCAGCTCCGTCCAAGCCACACACTGACGTGTTTCACCTCCACGACTGAGCCCAGTCGGCGTGGTGAAATGCGTCGGAGCCGTGGCTTGAGACTGGGGCTGAGGATGCTTTTACTCAAGCAACAGTAGATGTGTTTGGGACATCTCTTTTGCTGGACTTTTAATGGCCCTGCATGACAATCATGGACATTTAGGTACAGAGAGAACTTTTTGTTTAGTTAGGGATAGGTTCTACTGGCCTAGCATGAGAGCAGAGGTAGAGAATTAGTGCCACTTGTGTTTGCCATGCATTCAGCGGAAGGCATTGCGAGTTCAGGCTGCTCCCATGGAACACCTGCAAAGCCAGGGGACTCTGGATTTGGTGGGTATTGGTTTCCTGTACCTGAAACCCGATACAGGTGGAAGAAGTAATATCTTGATGGTGACTGACCATTTTACCTGCTATGCTCAGACCTACCCTACTAAAGATCAGCAGGCTATTACAGTAGCCAAAGTCCTTGTGGAGAAGTTCTTTGTGCGTTATGAATTGCCTGTCAGAATCCACTCCGACCAAGGACGGGACTTTGGAAGCAGGCTAGTGCATCAGCTGTATACCTTGCTGAGTATAAAAAAGTCCTGGACCACACCTTATCACCGTCAAGGTGATCCTCAACCAGAGGGGTTTAGCAGAACACTGGTAAATATTCTGGGGACTTTGTCCACAGAGAAGAAACAACACTGGGGAAATCACATTGCTGCTGTGGTCCATGCTTACAATAGTACTGTGTGATGCCACTGGCTATTCCCCCCTATCTACTCAAGTTTGGAAGAGAAGCTGCGGAACATCAGTGGCTTGCCGATTTTAGAACGGTTTTCTCATTGCTGGAAAGGCTTGGTGTCGGCCAATAGACACATTGAAATGTGAGTGCAATACGTTTTTTTATTGATTTGTCCATTAAAGTTAAAACGGTTTTACACTATATTGGTTCCATTTAATTTTGTATGAATATATGGACGTTGAGGAATTGCTAACGGGAGGAATGCGTTGTGGAGTGGTTATCCGTTGAATGAACCAAAGGCTTACTGATTGGGGACATCTGGTGAGTGGCCATTCTGCTTGGTGACGGTGGCACAGATTTGGTTATTTTAGTTGACACAAGTGGACTTTTGATTAGAAGATAAATGGGGATTAAGACAGCACAGTTGGAGCAATCGAATTAAAATATCACACAATAAGGACGTTATATATATATATATATATATATATATATATATATATATATATATATTATTATTTTTTTTGCAATTATAAATTAATGTCTTGTGTATATATTTTGGATAATATGGGGGCACAGTGATTATTTAGTGAATATAAGTATTATTATTAAGCATACTCTAGAAGGGGGTAGTATAAATAGTGAATGGGAGGCGCAATCCCCTAAAGATATATATATATATATATATACACATCATTCACTTACCCTGGTTTTTCTGGGGGGAGGACTAGGACTGAGATTGCAGCGGACCCTTAAGCACAGAAGGGGGGAGGTTGAGCGCTGGTACAACTTGTTTTTTTTGGAAGAGAAGCTTGCCTATCAATTGATCTAGCCATTGGAACATCTGTTGATAATTAGTGATGGACGAACTTCCGACGGGATGCAACGCGAACCGCAAACGCGGCCAAAAGTTTGCGAACTGCAAAGTTCGCGGCAGGCCCCATTGACTTTAATGGCAGGCAAACCTTAAAAACCTACAGGTCATATTTTCAGCCACAAAATACTTACTAGATGTGCACACATAGTCCCACCACATGGACACTGACATAACAAATGTATGAAGTGAATCTGGGATCGACAACGACAAGCATTCTTTTTCAGGAGCGCATGAAGGCCATGGAGGAGAGGAAAGGTCAGGGCAGGCTATGAAGATGGTGCAGGAGATGATCACCCGAACCGTGATAGAGAGCACGAACAACAGCACAGTGATAGAGAGCACTGACACCAGCACCGAGATAGAGAGCACTGACACCAGCACCGAGATAGAGAGCACTGACATCAGCACCGAGATAGAGAGCACTGACACCACACCAGCACCATGATAGAGAGCACTGACACCAGCACCGTGATAGAGAGCACTGACACCAGCACCGTGATAGAGAGCACCAGCACCATGATAGAGACTGTCCCTCAGTTCCTACACTGATAAAAGACAGCTGCAGAATCGGGCAGCAGTCAAGTTTAACCCTTTCATGACTAAGCCTATTTTTGGAATTTGGTGTTTACAAGTTAAAATCCATATTTTTTGCTAGAAAATTACTTGGAACCCCCAAACATTATATATATTTTTTTAGCAGAGACTCTAGAGAATAAAACGGCGATTGTTGCAATATTTTATGTCACACGGTATTTGCGCAGCAGTGTTTTAAACGCAACTTTTTGGGAAAAGGGACACCTTCATGAATAAAAAAAAAAAAACAGTAAAATTAGCCCAATTTTTTTGCGTAATGTGAAAGATAATGTTACGCCGAGTAAATAGATACCAAACATGTCACACTTTATAATTGCGCGCACTTGTGGATTGACGACAAAGTATGGTACCTAAAAATCTCAATAGGCGACGCTTTACATTTTTTTTACGGTTACCAGGTTAGCGTTACAGAGGAGGTCTAGTGCTAGAATTATTGCTCTCGCTCTGACAATCGCGGCGATACCTCACATGTGTGATTTGAACACCGTTTACATACGCGGGTGCGACTTCCGTATGCGTTTTCTTTGCTTCGCGAGCTCGCGGGGACGGCAGGCGCTTTAAAAAAAAAATATTTTTTTATTTATTTTAAAATGACTAAATTGTTTAAAAAAAAAAAAAAATGATCACTTTTATTGCTGTCACAAGGAATGTAAACATCCCTTGTGACAGTAATAGGTGGTGACAGGTACTCTTTATGGAGGGATCGGGGGTCTAAAAGACCCCCCACCCCTCCTTCACACTTCAATGTATTCAGATCGCCGAAAACGGCGATTCTGAATAGCGGATATTTTTTTAGAAAGGGCGCCATTGGCAGCCGAGTAAACGGGAAGTGACGTCATGACGTCGCTTCCGTGTTTACGATGAGGAGACTGGAACGAAGCCGATTACGGCTTCATTCCAGTCCCTGCCCAGCAGCCGAAGGCAGCAGAATTTGAAACGGTGCTCCCGATCGAGCGGGAGCACCGGTAACAGCGGCGGGAGGCGGCGGGAGGGGGGGACGTCCCCTCCCACTCCTCCGGCATAACAGCCGAGCGGCTTTTAGCCGCATCGGTTGTTATGCCTGGATAGCCAATCGCCTGCTGGTGCGGGCATCATCCCGGTATACCCCCCGGAAGCCGAGTACGCACATCTGCGTACGCTCGGCGGTAAGGGGATAATATTCTTTCTATATTTGAAAGAAAGTAGATTATACGTGTACAACCCTATATACTGTACACCTATACCAGTCCTTAAAATAAGGTGACCAGATTTTTAAAATGAAATCCGGGGACTTTTTTTTTTTTTTTACTAGTAATGGCAGCAATCAGCGACTCATAGCGGGACTGTGATATTGTGGTAGACAAATCCGACACTAATGCTGCGTACACGCGCCCGGTTTTCCCATCGGAATAAACTCTGAAGGTTTTTCCGACGGAGTTCCGATGGAGTTCCACTGAAACTGTCTTGCCTATGCATGATCACACCAAAGTCCCACGGTCTAGAACGCTGTGACGTACAGCATGTACGATGGGACTAGAAAAAGGAAGTTCAATAGCCAGTAGCCAATAGCTTCCGTCTCGTACTTGCTTCAGAGCATGCGTCGTTTTTGGTCCATTGGAACAGCATACAGACGAGCGGTTTTCCCAATAGGAATTGGTTCAGTCGGAAATATTTATAACATGTTCTATTTCTAGGTCCGTCAGAATTTTCGGGAAAAAAAAAGTCAGATGAGGCATACACACGATCGGAATATCCGATGGAAAGATTCTGTCTGACTTTTTCTGTCGGACATTCCGCCCGTGTGTACGCAGCATTAGTGACACTTTTGACACTTTGTGGGAACCAGTGAGACTAATACAGTGATCAGTGCTAAAAATATGTACTGTCACTGTACTAATGACACTGGCTGGGAAGGAGATAACATCTAGGGCAATCAATGGGTTAAATGTGTGCCTAACAAGCGTTTTCTCACTGTGGGGGAGGTGCTTTTGCTAAGGGAATACATAGATCCCTGTACTTGCTTTGCAGAAACACAAGATCAATGTCTTTCATACTGACAGAATTGGCGAACTGCCTTGTTTACATAGGCAGACCACTAGGCGAGTCCGCCGCATCCGCTGATTGGCTCTGATACCCAGAAATGCAGGATCACGTATATAAGTGATCCTGTGCAGTGTGACCGCCCTGTAGCAGTAAATCAGCTACCAGGCGATCGGCAACTGGTTAAGATCATCAGCTTTATGATAACTCACAGGCAGCGGGCACTCTATCATGGCTCTGGCTGGCTCTGTCACAGTATGTCACATGACATGGCTGCTGGGTGCTGATTTTGTTAACTTCTGACCAATAAGTGGCTGCTGCCTGTGAGTTCTGATATCATCCATTATGCCAGAGAGACGGACACAGTGCAATGTAGTCTATTCACAGACACCCCAATGCTCACCCGTGTTGAAGGCACCGGCAGCCCCACGATTGGATCTGCTTCCCCTCTATTCCTGCTGCTGGACATCATCAGTTCAGCTGCCTCTCTCTGCCCGATGCCGCCACCGCGGGCCTCACAGCCTCTCAGGTCTCACTCTCCGGGCCCCGGCTACTACTGGGTGGGGAGTGGAGGAAAATGACTCTGCCGGGGAAGACAAGGAGATAAGCAGGCAGGCGGTTGCGGCCAAGGCAGAATAACGTGTGTGCGGAGCTGAATGGGCATGTGCCGGAAATTGAAGAAATAGTCCATAGCACATCATCATCAGAAAGGGACACAGATAATGGAAAAATACACCCCCTAGCTAGTAGGAGCGGGGTGTGTAATCTAGAATTCTTTTTTTTTATTCTGCACTGACTGTCTTTGAAAATTGCCCCAGCTTCTGCACGAGTCAAATCCGGGGACAAAACCGGGGACAGACTTGGTCCGGGGACAGTGTCCTCAATCCGGGGACTGTCCCCTGAAACCGGGGACATCTGGTCACCCTAACTTAAAAGGACCTTTGTGGACCTAGTAGCTAGTGATTTGCAGACTGTCCCTCAGTCCCTACACTGACAAAAGACAGCTGCAGAATCGGGCAGCAGTGCACTCAGCAATCACCAGCACCCTATATACTGTACACCTATACCAGTCCTTAAAAGGACCTTTGTGGACCTAATAGAAATAGCTAGTGATTAAACTGACTGTCCCTGCTCCACACAGCGTCCTGTCCCTACACTGACAAAAGACAGCTGCAGAATCAGTCAGCAGTGCACTCAGCAATCACCAGCACAGCAGTGCACCAGAACGCTATATACTGTACACCTATACCAGTCCTTAAAAGGACCTTTGTGGACCTAGTAGCTAGTGATTTGCAGACTGTCCCTCAGTCCCTACACTGACAAAAGACAGCTGCAGAATCGGGCAGCAGTGCACTCAGAAATCACCAGCACCCTATATACTGTACACCTATACCAGACCTTAAAAGGACCTTTGTGGACCTAGTAGCTAGTGATTTGCAGACTGTACCTCAGTCCCTACACTGACAAAAGACAGCTGCAGAATCGGGCAGCAGTGCACTCAGCAATCACCAGCACCCTATATACTGTACACCTATACCAGTCCTTAAAAGGACCTTTGTGGACCTAATACTAATAGCTAGTGATTAAACTGACTGTCCCTGCTCCACACAGCATCCTGTCCCTACACTGACAAAAGACAGCTGCAGAATCAGTCAGCAGTGAACCCAGCAATCACCAGCACAGCAGTGCACCAGAACCCTATATACTGTACACCTATACCAGTCCTTAAAAGGGCCTTTGTGGACCTAGTAGCTAGTGATTTGCAGACTGTCCCTCAGTCCCTACACTGATAAAAGACAGCTGCAGAATCGGGCAGCAGTCAAGTATAATATTCTTTCTATATTTGAAAGAAAGTAGATTATACGTGTACAACCCTATATACTGTACACCTATACCAGTCCTTAAAAGGACCTTTGTGGACCTAGTAGCTAGTGATTTTCAGACTGTCCCTCAGTCCCTACACTGATAAAAGACAGCTGCAGAATCAGGGCAGCAGTGCACTCAGGAATCACCAGCACCCTATATACTGTACACCTATACCAGTCCTTAAAAGGAACTTTGTGGACCTAGTAGCTAGTGATTTTCAGACTGTCCCTCAGTCCCTACACTGACAAAAGACAGCTGCAGAATCAGGGCAGCAGTGCACTCAGCAATCACCAGCACCCTATATACTGTACACCTATACCAGTCCTTAAAAGGACCTTTGTGGACCTAGTAGCTAGTGATTTTCAGACTGTCCCTCAGTCCCTACACTGACAAAAGACAGCTGCAGAATCAGGGCAGCAGTGCACTCAGCAATCACCAGCACCCTATATACTGTACACCTATACCAGTCCTTAAAAGGACTTTTGTAGACCTAATAACTAGTGATTTGTGTCACTACAGTCTCTCCCTACTCCACACAGCGTCCTGTCCCTACACTGACATAAGACAGAATGTAAAATGGCCGCCAGATCAGGTCTATTTATAAGGTAGGGGGAATGTCCAATTGTCCATGTGCTGAAATGTCTCAATTGGCTGTCCTGTACCCCATGATGGATGTGTCATCATGGGTCAAAGTTCTTTCACAATGGGGCTGTGAGTGCCTTCTTTCACAATGTAAACGCATATGTCCGCCGGGCGAACAGCGCCAGAAGTCCGCCAGTTTGGCAAATCGTGAACACGCAAAATTTGCTGCGAACCGAACGCCGGGTGAACTGCAAGGCCATCTCTATTGATAATACCTCTTTGACTTCTTGTCGAAAGGCTACAAAGAAATCGAATGCAGACATACGAGAAATCTATGGAGCATGCCGCAGCTAGAGCGCTAAGGAACAAGAAAAAAATTTGATTTGAAAGTGAGATTGCAGTATCTACAACCTGGAGATCGTGTGTTGTTAAAGAACTTGGGGGTCCCTGGAAAACATAGGCTGGATGACCGATCTCAACCCTATGACATCTGTAAACAGCTACCTGGGTTGCCGGGTCTATCAGGACCCTTGAAGATGTGGCATCGGAATCATTTGCTCCCATTTGTCTGATGCTGTCAGGGCACCTCAAGTATCTCCTTCACCTCCTCCGAAACCAACCTTGCCCAGGACTCGTTCACACCGGCATGCTCCTGCCCCCACTATGGTGCAGTAAGAGGCAGGAGAGGAAGATAGTGAGGTCTAGGAAATAGTGCCTTATGCCGCATACACACGATCGGACTTTCCGGCAGACTAGGTCAGACGGAATCAGTCTGGACAATCCGATCGTGTGTGGGCTAATCCGATCGTTTTTCATTAGAAAAATCAGATGGACCTAGGCATAGAACATGTTTCAAATCCATCCAACGGACTCAAGTCCTATCGGGAAAACCGTTCGTCTGTATGCTGGTCCGGCGGACCAAATATGACGCAAGGGAAGCTATTGGTTACTGGCTATTGAACTGCCTTTTTTTATGTCTATAATATATATAAATGAAAATATGGCAGAAATTATTCCTAAAATGACTTTTAACAATTACCACTACAACTGAAATACAATGGGCTAGGTATATAACCTATTAATGGACTACAGACCTTCCAAAACCTTGGCGATCAACGTACTGCTTGCACCACCAAGTGGCAGGCCAGGAACAGTGCATTTTCTGCTTCAAACCTGACAGTTTTCAGTGATCAAAGGGGATGCATTGGAAGTCTGAAGAGAGCCATTAATTATCCCCTACTTGAACGTGACCTTTGCAGACACAGACAAATTAATGACGTTATAAATCTTATGAGTAAGAAACATTTCATTCTAAAAACACCAAAAAAAAAAAGACAACGTTTAGGGAAGGTGTGGTCGGTTCCCGTCTGTTTCAACTTAAACTGGATTGTCATGGATTTATTCTGAGCCCGGCTGTTGCCAAGACGACGCCTAGTGCTTGATGTGACATCTGACGGATAGACATGACCCTAGAAAGTAACGTAATACTTCCTCCAGCCACCATTGGGCTTAGGCATTGCGTCTGCAGACCGTTGAATGCATATTTTATATGTACATTCATTGTAGAACGGAGTCCCGTTTTATGTTATTAGGAGGGTTGCCAGGCGACGCAAGATGCTCCGTTGGAGTTTTGGCCGCCGGTCTTCCAAAGTTTTTCTCCAACATTTCCTTTACATTAAGTTCCTGGGGTTAGATGAGGACACACACTCCCTGTCTCGGCTTGTTATCCCATTGCCGTGGGTTTTTTTTAGAAGACGCATTGTTATCCAATCAGACAGCCAAAATGTTTTTGCATAACCATACAAAGAAAACAATAATTAAACATCGTGTGAAACGAGGGCCAACGTCTTCTTTGTGGCCCTGTCTATGAGCAAATCTACAGTCAGATGTTAAGCTAAATATATGTTTACAGTAAGGCTGCTTTCACACTGGGGCGGTATTCAGGCGTTACAGCGCTAAAAATAGCGCCTGTGTAACGCCTGAAAAAAACCGGCCCCTTTAACTCCAGTGTGAAAGCCGGAGGGCTTTCACACTGGAGCGATGCGCTGGCAGGACGGTGAAAAAAGTCCTGCTAGCCGCATCTTTGCAGCGGTGAAGGAGCGGTGTATTCACCACTCCCATACCGCTCCTACCCATTGAAATCAATGGGACACCGCGGCAATACCGCCGGCAAAGCGGGTTTAACCCCTTTTCGGCCGCTAGCGGGGGTTAAAACCTCCCCGCTAGCGCCCGCACACCGCCGCTAAAACGACGGTAAAGCGCAGCTAAAAATAGCGGCGCTTTACCGCTGAAAGCAGCCTAATGCTGGGACTAATAAAGAAAGAGTAATGCCGCGTACACACGAGCGGAATTTCTGACAGAAAAAGTCAGACGGAAGCTTTTCATCGTATATTCTGACCGTGTGTGGGCCTCATCTGACTTTTTAAGTCGAAAGTTCTGACAGACCTAGAAAGAAAACATGTTCTATATTTTTCCAACGGAACCAATTCCTATTGTGAAAACCGCTCGTCTATATGCTGTTCCGACGTACCAAAAACGACGCATGCTCTGAAGCAAACACGGAACGGAAGCTATTGGCTACTGGCTATTGAACTTCCGTTTTCTAGTCCCGTCGTTCATGTTGTACCTCACCGCGTTCTTAGCGGTCGGACTTTGGTGTGACCGTGTGTATGCAAGACAGTTTGAGCTGCATCGGAGAAACCTTCAGAGTTTATTCCAACGGGAAATCCGGTCGTGTGTACAGGGCGTAAAGCCTGGTTTGCACTTGTGGTTGGAGGTGAAGGTAAAAATAGGCAATAATCTCCTCTGAAAAAGAGATCCACCATGGATTGCTTTTCAGAGGGAAACGCAAGTGTAAACAAGCCCTAGGAGAGGCAAAGATGCATTTGTAAGAGAGATGAGAGAGCAGAATTTGTTGTTCCATGTTGAGCACAGGATAGCGATCGAAGTTTGGGTTCGATTGCATACCTCCCAACTTTCTGAGATGGGAATGAAGGACACCCATAAGCAAAAGTATGTATTAATAGGATGCGCCCCCCCCCCCCGTCACGCCCCCTTACAAGGAGAATTAATATGCAAAAAAATGATTGGTTAAACCCACAAGTGCTTTTTTTTTTACCACTACTATTTCTTTATATTGGCTTTTGAAATGTATAAATGCAACAATTTAGAAATGAGATGAAAGGTTTAAACACGTTTTGATAGACAAATAGTACATTTTTAACACAGGTGTATAGAACAGACCAAAATCAGGGACAAATGAGGAGGAAAGAGGGACATTGTGCCAAATCAGGGACAGTCCCTCAAAATCAGGGACAGTTGGGATGTATGCAATTGTAACAATGCAGCATGGTCATTACTGTGGGTTTTTTTTAAAAATGTAATTAGAAACAGAGTGCCTTGTTGGAGATCGGTGATCAGTGTTGAGAAACGGTGCTTAACCACTTCCGGACCGCCGCACGCCGATATACGTCCTACATTTGAAGAGGGATATCATTGTTATGGCAGCAGCTAGCTGCCATAACCCTGGTATCCTCTTTTTCAGTGGGCGGTCCGGTTTCCAATAATAGTGGTATCTGCGACGGATTTGCCACAAGATCACTTTTATTGGCAGCGGGAGAGGCCCCCCCCCCCTCCTGTCGCTCTCCGGTGCCCTCCACCGCTTACCGGAGCCGACAGTAGCAGCAGAGGCGATCGGATCCTTGTCCTTCCTGGGTATGGAGATAAGTGAGGGGAAGATGACCCCCACCCGTTTCCTTACCATTGCATGGGCGGAAGCAACGTCAAATCTTCACTTCCGCTCATAGCTCTTAAAGGGCCATTTTTAAAAAACAAAAAATTTCCAAATGACAATTTTTTTCATTAATTTTTTCATTGCATTTTAGTGTAAATATGAGATGTGAGGTCTTTTTGACCCCGGATGTCATATTTAACCAGTTGCCGACCGCCGCACGACGATGTACGTCGATAGCATGGCACGGGCAGGCATATTGGCGTACATGTACGTCCCTTGCCTCCCGCGGGTCGGGGGCCCGATCGGGCCCCCGCCCGGTGCCTGCGGCGGTCGGTATTCGTGCGGGAGCGATCCCGGACGAGGGGACGGCCATTCGTTCATGGCCACCCCCTCGCGATCGCTCCCGACGAATAGGAATCCCCCGTGACATCACTTCCTCTCCTGTAATGTAAACACAGGAGAGGAAGTGATGTATTCTCTCCTCCGTGTCGGTATTTTCCGTTCCGACACGGAGGAGAGCGGATCGGTGAGTTGCACCAACACTCTACACACACAGTAGAACATGCCAGGCACACTCACACCCCCCCTTTACCCCCCGATCACCCCCCCAATTACCCCTGCCCCCCAGTCACAGTGACACCAATGTCATTTTTTTTTTTTTTTTTTTTTTTTTGCATTGGTGTCATTTGTGACTGTAATAACTGTTAGGGCAGTTAGAGTTAGCCCCCTTTAGTTCTAATGTACCCCCCTAACCCCCCCAATAAAGGTTTAACCCCGTGATCACCCCCCGTCGCCAGTGTCACTAAGGCTGGGTTCACATTGCAGCGGTTTATGAGAACGAATGTGATTCGCACCGCACTGCAGTGCAAATCACATCCGATCTCTGTGCGATTCGAGTTCAGCCATTCGCCGCACCCGCCGCACCCGCCACACCCGCCGCACCCACCGCAAATTCGCACGGGACCCTTTTTTTGGCCCGCAGCAGAATCGGATCGCATGGGTGTTCACACCATGCGATCCGAGTTTGCAGATCGCACTGCGATATGCGAACTGATCTGGGGGTGTCAGTAACATTTCACTGACACTCCCAGCAGTTCGCATAGGGCAGTGTGAACTGCCGCCGGGAGGCATGCGATGCGGGAACCCGCCGCGGATTTGCGGCGTTTCCGCATCGCTCCAGTGTGAACCCAGCCTAATAAGCGATCATTTTTCTGATCGCCGTATTAGTGTCACAGGTGACGCTAGTTAGGCAGGTAGGTATTTAGGTTCGCCGCAGCTTTTTATAGCGCCAGGGACCCCCATATACTACCGCATAAAGCCCCCTGATTGCCCCCTAGTTAACCCTTTCACCAGTGATCACCATATAACTGTTACAGGTGACGCTGGTTGGTTAGTTATTTTTTATAGTTTCAGGGCACCCACCATTTATTACCTAATAAAGGTTTAACCCCCTGATCACCCGGCGGGTGTCATTTGTGACTAATAACTGTTAGGGCAGTTAGGGTTAGCCCCCTTTAGTTCTAAGGTACCCCCCTAACCCCCCCAATAAAGGTTTAACCCCGTGATCACCCCCCGTCGCCAGTGTCACTAAGGCTGGGTTCACATTGCAGCGGTTTATGAGAACGGATGTGATTCGCACCGCACTGCAGTGCAAATCACATCCGATCTCTGTGCGATTCGAGTTCAGCCATTCGCCGCACCCGCCGCACCCGCCACACCCGCCGCACCCGCCGCAAATTCGCACGGGACCCTTTTTTTGGCCCGCAGCAGAATCGGATCGCATGGGTGTTCACACCATGCGATCCGAGTTTGCAGATCGCACTGCGATATGCGAACTGATCTGGGGGTGTCAGTAACATTTCACTGACACTCCCAGCAGTTCGCATAGGGCAGTGTGAACTGCCGCCGGGAGGCATGCGATGCGGGAACCCGCCGCGCATTCGTGGCGTTCCCGCATCGCTCCAGTGTGAACCCAGCCTAATAAGCGATCGTTTTTCTGATCGCTGTATTAGTGTCACAGGTGACGCTAGTTAGGCAGGTAGGTATTTAGGTTCGCCGCAGCTTTTTATAGCGCCAGGGACCCCCATATACTACCGCATAAAGCCCCCTGATTGCCCCCTAGTTAACCCTTTCACCAGTGATCACCATATAACTGTTACAGGTGACGCTGGTTGGTTAGTTATTTTTTTATAGTTTCAGGGCACCCGCCATTTATTACCTAGTCTCACTAGTGTACCCCTAAATTTAGGGGTGTCTACTTTCCAAAATGGGGTCATTTGGGGGGGGTTTGTGCCATCTTGGCATTTTATGGCCTTCAAAACTGTAACGCCCTTAGAAAGCCTGAAGGCGGTGCTTGGTTTTCGGGGCCCCGTACGCGGCTAGGCTCCCAAAAAGTCCCACATATGTGGTATCCCCGTACTCAGGAGAAGCAGCAGAATTTATTTTGGGGTGTCATTTCACATATGCCCATGGCATGCGTGAGCAATATATCATTTAGTGACAACTTTGTGAAAAAAAAAAAAAAAAAAAAAAAGTTTGTAATTTTCCCGCAACTTGTGGCAAAATATAAAATATTCCATGGACTCAACATGCCTCTCAGCAAATAGCTTGGGGTGTCTACTTTCTAAAATGGGGTCATTTGTGGGGGTTTTGTGCCATCTTGGCATTTTATGGCCTTCAAAACTGTAATAGGTAGTGAGAAGTGAACTCAAAAATTTACGCCCTTAGAAAGCCTGAAGGCGGTGCTTGGTTTTCGGGGCCCCGTACGCGGCTAGGCTCCCAAAAAGTCCCACATATGTGGTATCCCCGTACTCAGGAGAAGCAGCAGAATTTATTTTGGGGTGTCATTTCACATATGCCCATGGCATGTGTGAGCAATATATCATTTAGTGACAACTTTGTGAAAAAAAAAAAAAAAAAAAAAAAGTTTGTAATTTTCCCGCAACTTGTGGCAAAATATAAAATATTCCATGAACTCAACATGCCTCTCAGCAAATAGCTTGGGGTGTCTACTTTCTAAAATGGGGTCATTTGTGGGGGTTTTGTGCCATCTTGGCATTTTATGGCCTTCAAAACTGTAATAGGTAGTGAGAAGTGAACTCAAAAATGTACGCCCTTAGAAAGCCTGAAGGCGGTGCTTGGTTTTCGGGGCCCCGTACGCGGCTAGGCTCCCAAAAAGTCCCACATATGTGGTATCCCCGTACTCAGGAGAAGCAGCAGAATTTATTTTGGGGTGTTATTTCACATACGCCCATAGCATGTGTGAGCAATATATCATTTAGTGACAACTTTGTGTAAAAAAAAAAAAAAAATTTTTTTTTTGTCATTATTCAATCGCTTGAGGCAAAAAAATAAAATATTCAATGGGCTCAACATGCCTCTTATCAATTTCCTTAGGGGGTCTACTTTCCAAAATGGGGTCATTTGGGGGGGTTTTGTACTGCCCTGCCATTTTAGCACCTCAAGAAATGAGATAGGCAGTCGTAAACTAAAAGCTGCGTAAATTGCAGAAAACGTACCTTAGTTTGTAGATGTGACAACTTTTGCGCAAACCAATAAATATACAATTATTGACTTTTTTTTTACCAAAGACATGTGGCTGAATACATTTTGGCCTAAATGTATGACTAAAATTGAGTTTATTGGATTTTTCTAATAACAAAAAGTAGAAAATATCATTTTTTTTCAAAATTTGCGGTCTTTTTACGTTTATATCGCAAAAAATAAAAATCGCAGAGGCAATCAAATACCATCAAAAGAAAGCTCTATTTGTGGGAAGAAAAGGACGCAAATTTTGTTTGGGTACAACATTGCATGACCGCGCAATTACCAGTTAAAGCAGCGCAGTGCCAAAGTGTAAAAAGACCTCTGGTCATTTACCAGCAAAATGGTCCGGTCTGAAAGTGGTTAAGAGGACCTGTCATGCTTTTACAATCCTTGCAATAGGAATAAAAGTGACACAATTTTTTTTTTTTTTTTTAAAGAACAGTGTAAAAATAAAAAATAAAAGATAAAAGAAAAAAAAATGTTTAAAACGCGATCCGTCCCGGCAAGCAGATGCAAACGCATATATGAGTAGCGCCCGCATATGAAAACAATGTTCAAACCACAGATGTGAGGTATCACCGCGATCGGTAGAGGAGAAGAGTGCAGGGGATATTACAGGGGGCAGTATGTGCAGGAAAGGAGTGGGGTGAGTATTACAGAGATCACTATGTTCAGGGGAAGAGTGCAGAGGATATTACAGGGGGCAGTATGTGCAGGAAAGGAGTGGGGTGAGTATGACAGTGGGCACTATGTTCAGGAGAAGAGTGCAGAGGGTATTACAGGGGGCAGTATGTACAGGAAAGGAGTAGGGTGAGTATTACAGAGATCACTATGTTCAGGGGAAGAGTGCAGAGGATATTACAGGGGGCAGTATGTGCAGGAAAGGAGTGGGGTGAGTATGGCAGTGGGCACTATGTTCAGGAGAAGAGTTCAGAGGGTATTACAGGGGGCAGTATGTACAGGAAAGGAGTGGGGTGAATATTACAGTGGGCACTATGTTCAGGAGAAGAATGCCGAGAGCATCACAGGGGGTAGTAAGTGCAGGGAAGGAGTGGGGTGAGTATGATAGTGGGCACTATGTTCAGGAGAAAAGTGCAGAGAGTATTACAGGGGGCAGTATGTGCAGGAAAAGAGGGAAGAGGGTATGAGGGGGGAAGTATGTACAGGAGAGGAATCCAGACGTTATGACAGTGGGCAGTATGTACAGGAGAAAAGCGCAGAAGGTATTACAAGGGGCAGGTTGTGCAGGGGAGGAGTATAGAGGGTGTAAATGAAGCAGTATGTGCAGGAGAAGAGAGTGCAGGGTATGACAGGGGTAACATATGTAGGGGAGGAGTATGGAGGGTATGACAGGGGGCAGTATGTGCAGGAGAGGAGTGCAGAGTGTATGACAGAGAACAGCATGCACAAGAGAGGAGTGCAGGGCATATAGTGGGTGAACTATGTGCAGGAGAGGAGTGCAGAAGGTAGGCCAGCAGACAGTATATGCAGGAGAGGATGGCAGAGCATATGCACTGTGTGCAGGAAAAGAGTGCAGAGGCTATTAGATGGGGCAGTATATGCAGGAAAGGAGCGCAGAGATTATGAAAGAGGGCGGTATGTGCAGCGGAAGCGTGTGCAGGGTATGAGAGGGGGTGGTATGTGTGGGGAAGGAGTGTGCCGGGTATGACAGGGGGAACTATGTGCAGTGGAGAAGTGTGATCGGAATGACAGGCGCAGTATGCGCAGTAGGGGACTGTGGAAGGTGCAAGGGCCAGTTCATTGCCGCTATGAATTCTGGGAAATGAGATATGTGTGTTTAGAGCAGGATATAGAGGAAAGACCAATGGGTGTACTGGGGGTAGAATCTCAGGGGAATGGAGGCAGAATGTGGTACCCCTGGGGGTATGTGGTATCCTTTTGGGGGATATAAGAAATTACTCCTCCCAAACAGGATATGGCACTAAACCTGTAGATAAATAAGAGCACCAGAATCTTCGATAACTGGAAGAGTATAATAAAGTTGCCTTCACCAAGGACAAAGCCTCTGTAAACAGGGGATTTCCTTCCTGGGAAATTAACTAAAAGTAATTGCGAAATGCCTGTCTGGTCCTGGGCATTGGTGAACGCGCTCTACGTGAAAGATACACACATGCAGGGCAAGTAGGCCACACACACACACATATATATAATTTTATATATAAACATATACACACTCACCAGCCACTTTATTAGGTACACCTTGCTAGGACCGGGTTGGACCCCCTTTTACCTTCATAACTGCCTTAATTCTTTGTGGCATAGATTCAACAAGGTGTTGGAAACATTCCTCAGAGGTTTTGGTCCATAGTGACATGATGGCATCACACAGTTGCTGCAGATTTCTTGGCTGCACATCCATGATGCGAATCTCCCATTTGACCACATCCTAAAGGTGCTCTATTGGATTGAGATCTGGTGAGTGTGGAGGCAATTGAAGTACAGGGAACTCATTGTCATGTTCAAGAAACCATTAGTGAGATGATTAGAGCTTTGTGACATGGTGCATTATCCTGCTGAACAATATAATGTAGCGCTAAAAAAGTGCTGTGAACACACATGACAAGTATTAAAAAGAAAATAAATGAAGTCCTAATAATAAGTGAATACAAAGAGTCCTTAGAGTCCACATAGGACATAGAATGTGATGTTTCATACGATGTAGAGGCTGCAAAGTGATCTTGAAGCCATCTCAAAGCAGTGAATTCTAGATAAAAAAGAACAAGATGGGTACCAAAACCATGAGGTCATACGTGCATATAGAAATAGACAGATCCCCACAAGTCTACCAGCCGTTGGAATTGCAGTGTAGATGAAAAATGACAAAATGGCTGTTTATTGGCATAAAATCAGCAAATACAGGATAAAAAAATATATTCCTTTAAAATAAAAACGTGATCACATAAAAGAAGGCAATACAGGGAACATGACTACCACGCCCTATGCGTTTCGTCCCATAGGACTTCAACAGGGGCATCATGAGATCCCCTCATGTGATCCCCTATATGAGTTTGGCCTTGCTTACTATCCTGGTTTTTGGTTGGAGTTGAATTGTTTTCCCGTCCATTCCATTTGGACCCTGGAGAAATTGGAATCCTGTGGATGATACAGACCATTCCTCCTTTGATTGGAAGACCTACAGCAATTCCAACGGCTGGTAGACTTGTGGGGATCCGTCTATTTCTATATGCACGTATGACCTCATGGTTTTGGTACCCATCTTGTTCTTTTTTATCTAGAATTCACTGCTTTGAGATGGCTTCAAGATCACTTTGCAGCCTCTACATCGTGTGAAACATCACATTCTATGTCCTATGTGGACTCTAAGGACTCTTTGTATTCACTTATTATTAGGACTTAATTTATTATCTTTTTAATACTTGTCACGTGTGTTCACAGCACTTTTTTAGCGCTACATTATATTGTTTAGTTTTATTTATGAATTTGGTTATGTTCGTATGTAGCTGCTTTTTTTCACATTCATTTTTGGTTAGCGCAATATTTTTTTTATTTTTTTCATTATCCTGCTGGAAGGAGCCATCAGAAGATAGGGACACTGTAGTCATAAAGGGATGGACATGGTCAGCAGCAATACTCAGGTAGGCCGTGGTGTTTAAATGATGCTCAATTTGTACTAAGTGGCCCAAAGTGTGCCAAGAAAATATCCCCCCACACCATTACACCACTAGCCTGAAACAATACAAGGCAGGATGGATCCATGCTTTCATGTTGTTTACGCCAAATTCTGACCCTACCATCTGAATGTCACATTTGAAATTGAGACTCATCAGACCAGACAATGGTTTTCCAATCTTCCATCGTCCAATTTTGGTGAGCCTGTGCAAATTGTAGCCTCAGGTTTCTGTTCTTAGCTGACAGGAGTGGCATCCAGTGTGGTCTTCTGCTGCTGTAGCCCATCTGCTTCAAGGTTCGATGTGTTGTGCATTCAGGGATGGTATTCTCCATACCTTGGTTGTGACGAGTGGTTATTTGAGTTACTGTTTCCTTTCTATCATCTCAAACCTGCTCATTCTCTTCTGACCTCTGACGTCAACAAGGCATTTTTCTGGCATTTTCCTCCACACAACTCCCACTCACTGGATATTTTCTCTTTTTTGGACCATTCTCCATAAACCCTAGAGATGGTTGTATGGGAAAATCCCAGTAGATCAGCAGAGTGAAATACTCAGACCAGCCTGTCTGGCACCAACAACCATGCCACGTTCATAGTTACTTAAATCCTCTTTCTTCCCCATTCTGTTGCTCAGTTTCAACTTCAGTAAGTCGTTTTCACCACGTCTAGATGCCTGATTGCTGCCATGTGATTGGCTAATTAGTAATTTGTGATACCAAGCATATGAACAGGTGTACCTAATAAAGTGGCAGGTTAGTGTATATACAGTATCTCTCAAAAGTCAAATTTTTGTAAATATTTAATTATATCTTTTCATGTGACAACACTGAAGAAATGACACTTTACTACAATGTAAAGTAGTGAGTGTACAGCTTGTATAACAGTGTACATTTGCTGTCCCCTCATAATAACTCAACACACAGCCATTAATGTCTAAACTGCTGGCAACAAAAGTGAGTACACCCCTAAGTGAAAATGTCCAAATTGGGCCCAAAGTGTCAATAGTTTGTGTGGCCACCATTATTTTCCAGCACTGGCTTAACCCTCTTGGGCATGGAGTTCACTAGATCTTCACAGGTTGCCACTGGAGTCCTCTTCTACTCCTCCATAACGACATCACGGAGCAGGTGGATGTTAGAGATCTTGCGCTCCTCCACCTTTCACCACCCCACAGATGCTCAATAGGGTTTAGGTCTGGAGACATGCTTGACCAGTCCATCACCTTTACCCTCAGCTTCTTTAGCAACGCAGTGGTTGTCCTGGAGGTGTGTTTGGGGTCGTTATGTTGGAATACTGCCCTGCTGCCCAGTCTCCAAAGAGAGGGGATCATGCTCTGCTTCAGTATGTCACAGTACATGTTGGAATTCATGGTTCCCTCAATGAACTGTATCTCCCCAGTGCCGGCAGCACTGATGTAGCTCCAGATCATGACACTCCCACCACCATGCTTGACTGTAGGCAAGACACACTTGTCTTTGTACTCCTTACCTGTTTGCCGCCACACACGCTTGACACCATCTGAACCAAATACCTTTGTTTATCTTGGTAGGCATACCCATCCAGAGCCATTCAGAAACAGTGACAGCGGTCCAAAGACTTGAAGATGCCAACAACGTTTGCAACGAAGAGAAGAATGCAGTCTTGCCAGTCCACACCCAAAGGTGAGGCTTCTTGAAGAGAAGTAGACGTCATCCTTGCGCTGTCCCTGCTCCACTATAAATAGACTCTGACTGACTTAAGATAGTCACATAGGAGGCAAGTATCCACTTGGACAGTTATCTCTCTGAGAGGAACTAAATTCCTTACAACTTCCTCTCACTTCTGCATTGCCACTTTGACCGAGCACCACCTGCAGTAGGGAGTACAGCTCTTTACTGAGATAGCTTTTGCAGGGTCTCAGTTCTGGCCATTTCTATTAACCATTGACATAAAGACTGCATAGTTGCCAACATTGTAAAAAAGATAAAGATACTCCAAATACCTGGTGTTGGAGCTTCAATCATCCCGGCACCATTGTTTTGCTGTCAGGATAATTGAAGCGCATTATTTCTATTATTACATTGTAATATAAAATGAAATTATTCAACTCACCATAATGCAGAATCAGTGGGAGCCATGAGCGCGTCACTAGCCACGTTGCCTGCCACCAGATGCCATCAGGTGTCCCAAGTGGAGTCTGTCCTTACATCAGGTGCCCCATCAGAGGTACCTTCCTCACATCTGTGTCCATCAGCGGAGTCCCTCCTTACATCTGGTGCCCCCCCAACATCCACAGACCGCCCCCCCATACTCCACAGACCGGCCCCCACATCTCCAGACTGGCCTCCGACATACCACTGGCCCCGACATACCACTGGCCCTGACATCCACAGACTGACATACCACTGGCCCCCAACATCCACAGACTGGCCCCCGACATACAACTGGCCCCCGACATCCACAGACTGGCCCCCGACATACCACTGGCCCTGACATACCACTGGCCCCGACATCCACAGACTAGACCCCACATCCACAGACTAGACCCCACATCCACAGACTGGCCCCCGACATCCACAGACTGGCCCCCGACATTCACAGACTGGCTCCTGACATCCACAGACTGGCCCCCGACATTCACAGACTGGCCCCCGACATTCACAGACTGGCCCCCGACATCCACAGACTTGCCTCCGACATCCACAGACTGGCCCTCACATTCACAGACTGGCCCCCACATTCACAGACTGGCCCCTGACATCCACAGACTGGCCCCCGACATCCACAGACTGGCCCCCGACATACCACTGGCCCCGACATACCACTGGCCCTGACATCCACAGACTAGACCCCACATCCACAGACTGGCCCCCGACATCCACAGACTGGCCCCCGACATCCACAGACTGGCCCCCAACATCCACAGACTGGCCCCCAACATCCACAGACTGGCCCCCGACATCCACAGACTAGCCCCCACATCCACAGACTGGCCCCCGACATTCACAGATTGGCCCCCGACATCCACAGACTGGCCCCCGACATCCACAGACTAGCCCCCACATCTACAGACCGGCCCCCGACATTCACAGACTGGCCCCCGACATCCACAGACTGGCCCCCACATTCACAGACTGGCCCCCGACATCCACAGACTGGCCCCCACATTCACAGACTGGCCCCTGACATCCACAGACTGGCCCCTACATTCACAGACTGGCCCCTGACATCCACAGACTGGCCCCCGACATCCACAGTCTGGCCCCCACATTCACAGACTGGCCCCCGACATCCACAGATTGGCCCCTGACATCCACAGACATTTAACTGTGGCACCGCCCACCGCACTTTACACTGACACAAACACACACTGGCAGCGGGGGTGGGCGGCGCCACAGGTGTAGACCAACTTCTGGTCTTCTTAAAAATGGCGGTCGGCGGAGGCATTGTCTCCGCCGGCCGCCGACCTCTAGCGGATGGCGGCAAAAAAACGGGAAATTCAATTTTCCGGGACAAACCGAATTTCCCGGGACAAAATTAATTCGGGACAAATGTCCCAATCCCGGGAATGTCCCGGGAAATTCGGGACAGTTGGCAACTATGAGACTGTTCAGAGAAGCTTAGCCTAGTCAAGCGTGTCCTCCTGCTACTATTCAGTGTGCCTTGAATATTCCATACCACCCTCACCCATCCCAAGTTCTACAAGCAATAGACTACAAAAAGACAACCCCTAGACCAGTCTTTCTCAACCATTTCAATACAGAGGAATCCTTGATATAATTTTCCTCAAGGAAACCCCCACTAGAAATGTCTATATCTACAACTCATGGTATACAGTATTGGTATGATGGTCATTACACTTGTGGTCATTGGGAAGCATTACTCCCTTACAGATAGCTAAAAAAGATTAATAGTGTCAGTGGGAACTTATCTGAGAGGCAAAATTTGTTATTTTTTCAAGGAGCCCCTAGCAACCTCTGGAGGAAACCTGGCTGAGAAACTTTGCCCAGACTGTTTATTGTAGCCAGAATGGACTGGTGCCCGTGTGACTGGTGGCCTCTGCACCGTCTTGGAAAGAACCAGGTAAAATCAGCAGCTAATATAGGGTTAGCCAGTGGTCAAGTCCTGGGGGAAAAAGTGTGGGAACTCCCACCCAATATCCACCCCCCCCCACCAAAAATAAATAAATGATACGCTCATATGCACGAACACTTCAAAAGTGTTATTTTTCATCCAATTTTCATATTGTGTGTGTGAAGCTTAACTGTACATAAAAAAAAAACAAAAAAAACAATCCTCAATGAACATAAATACGGTAATTCTCTGAATAATCAGCATTCATTCAATTGTGCTTCCATGCAAATGTGAACATCATGTTCTGATCTTTATTGGGGAATGTTATTTTGTATATAGCGTGTTTATGTGGTGAGTTTACACTTTTCATTGAACGGAGTTTGGATAACACAGGGTTAAATGGAAAGGTCATAAATGAACTGCACATTATCTGGACAGAATGCTTGGGGAGATAGTGATGTGTTCCTGCTTAGGAGATGTATGTTAGCTTGGGGGGGCTGCAAACTCTGCAGGGCTCCAACACACACTCACTGCTATTCCAACCCTTCACATATTTCCACATAAACTTCCCTCCTGGCATTAAACTTTGCCAGGTATTGTGCTCAGCTTACCACCCCAAACTGATGTTCCTCCCTCAGCTCACCTCTCTCCCTGCATGTCCTGTGAGTGGAATAGCTGTGCTCCTCCTCTGGGTTCTCTCATCATATGGCACTGAAGATAGAGGAGGGGGGATTCAGCGGGACACACAGAGCAAGTATGCAGGAGACTGGGGGGGGGAGGATGAGGAGACATAAAATCAGGAGGGGCCGGCGGGGAGGAGTGCATCACTAGAGGTCTGACTAAATACAATCTCTTAGCAGCAGGGACCTGATCTACCTGTCAGCTAGCTGTGATTGACAGGTAGATCGAAGAGGAAGCTGTCATGGGGCCCCCTACTGGCAATGCCTGAATGGTCAGTCCAACTCTGGTGTGCGGCACTTACTATTGCGAGTTGTGTCGGCGGCTGCTGGTGTAGCACCTGCCACACAGCTCACATACTTCAAAGTCTTGCAGGACGTGGCTGCTAACGGGAACTGAGTTCCTGTTGTGGAAAAAGTACAGGAACTCCGTTCCCATGTGTTCCCGCAGGACTTGAGCCCTGAGGTTAGCGCTATATGTATATATGTGACGGACTGGGGTTTATATGGTCACAAAACAGACACCCCAAAGCAAAGTACATATTCATTTTTTTTTATATTTCTAAACATCTCCCTTCTATTCTATTAATAACCAGTAGATGGCAGAGAAGGTACACAAACAGAGTCTATATAAGGCCACACACCATGTGACTGGAAATTAAACTACTTCCAGCCATAAAGTCAGTGGTCATATCTCATGCTGTTTGTGTGATTCTTTGCAGGTATGTACTCTAAATTGTTCCTAATCTGTATTAACCTGTGATAGAAAGATTCTTAAACATCTTGAGCAGATGCAGAAAAAGTCTCAGCAGATTTTATGCTATAGTTTTGCTGTAATTAGAAGTTTAGAACAGCATGTATCAGAAACAAGTGAAAAGTGCATAAGAACATGAAAATACTGCATTAGTCAGAACAAATGTCTATGATAAACACTAAACCTTTCTAAATAGGTATATTTAAACCTGATTTATTGGAAATTGCATAGATTTATAGAAGCACATGTTTTCTGTTATTTAATATAGAAAAAAACCTATTGTATGTAAAGCTTATGTATTGCATCATACAGACATGCAATGTGCAGCATCTAGTGGTTAAAAAAGAGTACTACCATGATAATATTTGTATTAAAGCAATGCATTGCTAGTATGATTATTGCACAATTAAAGTGTACCAGAGAGATAAAGATAATTATCTATAACACTGAATAACAGGGATATATATGTTATTAAATTTAGTAATGTTCATTGTTATAACTACGTTTTAAAATACTTTAGTTAAAATCGGTATTATATATATTGTTAATGGTTATAAACATGTGACTATAAAAATGTAAAACATGTATTGTTATGTAAAAATTAAACTACTTCCAGCCATAAAGTCAGTGGTCATATCTCATGCTGTTTGTGTGATTCTTTGCAGTCCACGCCAAGCTGATCACCTTATCTCATCGCGTCTACAATCATCGGCTCTCTTAATTCACATTTTGAGGCCGGTAACATTTTGGGGGCTCGTGTGCCAGGATTCGTTGGGTTACCAGTGAGAGGGAAGCGCGAGACAAGCGTGAGCCTGCTACAGAGCTACAAGGAGAGTCGTGAGTGTCGTCTGCCTTGTGAGTGCAAGTCTTCAGATTGCAACAGAGATGGCGTCTCCTCGTCGTGCGCTGATGTGGGATATCCAGAAACAAATTCATCTGCTTAATGAAGAACAGCTGCATAGCCTTGCTATTACGCTGGGAGATGGAAGAGAAGTGGACGTTCCATCAGTGACTGGTACCAACGAAATGGAACTTGTTGAATTTATTGAAGACTACTTGAGAAGTGATCAGCTGGAAAAGTTGGAAGATCAAGGTATGTCTTACCTACTCATTATCCAAGACAAGATCAATGAACTAAAACTTAACAAGGAAAGTACACCAACTGTGGACATTGCAACCGCTGCAAAAAAAATAAGTAGTGGGACTGCAAGGACTGAACAGGTATCGGAGGTGGTGAGATTAACTGATGTTGTTGCTTTATTGCCACGTAGAGAATTTAAAATGCATGGTGGTGTAATTTCAGATCATGGTTCGGACATGAGTTACAGTAGCGTGTGCAGACAAATTGACGAGGGTCTAACAGAAAAATTCCCTGAATCTGAAATTATACGCACAGTGTTGAGAATAATCAAACCTGGTAATTTTAAAGATATGTTGACTGACAAAGATGATCTTACTGTTGCTGAATTGAAAAGGTTTTTGAAGTCACATATGAGAGAACGAAGTGGTAATGAGTTATTTCAGGACCTTAGCAATGCTACCCAGCAAGAAAGAGAAACAGCACAACAATTTGTTTACAAGCTAGTGGGGTTAAAACAAAAAGTTCTGTCTACATCACAACATGATAGGCAAGAGTTTAACTATGACAAAAAACTGGTGCAAGGCATATTCCTTCATACACTGTATCAGGGACTAAATGAGAAAAATTCTAATGTTAGACGAGATATCAAGCCTTACGTGTCTGATTTGACAGTAACGGATGACTTTATCATAGAGCAAGTCACCAGATCAGTTGATGAGGAAACAGAAAGGCAGAGACGCTTAAACAGTGCACCCAAACATAAACCTCTTACTGTTCATTCATCCCAGACACCAGGGAATAGTGAAAAAGACACCTTCCAAAAGGGAGTTGAGGGAGATGCTAGAGCAAATCACACTGCATTAATGGAACTAACAACACAGGTCTCTGCTCTCACAAAGAACCTGGAAAAGATGATGAAGCAAACTCCTCTTGTTGGAAATCAAATGACTAAGCCACTAACCAATGTTCAAGTTCCAGATAACACTCACTGCAAGCCCAGGTGTGATGATTGCATTAAACGAGAGAGTCAGAACTGCTACCATTGTTTCTACTGTGGTTGGACAGGACACAGAGCGGTTAATTGCTTGAAGAAAAGAAGGCAGTCGGGAAACGACAGATGGTCACTGGGAAAGGGACAACCAGTGACCACCTCAAATGATCTGTCCCATGCTAAGGTAAACAGGGTATTCACCCACCGGTCAACTAGAACACTCCCAAAAGAGAATGGATTCTCCAAACAACACGTAGCACAATTAATTGGAGGAAAATGCCTACTGTCATGTCGGATGAATGGTGTTCCGGTTGACATGTTGATGTATACAGGAGCTCAGGTCAGCATTGTCGGGAAGGCATGGTTAGAAAAGTTTCTACCCAGTGTCTCCATTAGGCACATACAAGATTTACTTTGTGATGACAACTTATCCATTATAGCTGCAAATGGTTCTCTCATTCCATTCATCGGATGGATTGAAGTCTGCCTGGAATTCAAAAGTAGTGGACATGGAAACTCAGCCATTTATGTGCCAATGCTGGTGAGTGACTGCTGTAATGACAATCCAATTCTTGGGTTTAATGTTATCGAAGAATTGATCAGAGAAAACCGTGACCAACCAAACAGCACCCAAAACCTGACTATCTTGCTGAGTGAAGCTATGAAAGTAAGACAGAGTGTGGCGAATAACATTGTCAATGCTGTCAGTCAAGCAACTGACCCAGGAGAAATATTCGATAGTCGTATGGTCAAAGTGGGGAAGAAGGGACTCCAGATTAAAGGAGGCGAGCTCTGTGAAGTCAAATGCAGAATTAGAGCGTGGCCGAAAGGAGGAATCATGTCATTTGAACCACTTCCCGAATATCCAGTCGAGGAAGGACTTGAACTATTTCCTTCAGTGGTAGATGTGCCAAATGGGTTCTCTAAACTGGTGAAGATACCTATACTGAACCGTGCTCAACATGACATCTACCTTCCACCCAGAACAGTATTGGGTACCATTTCTCCAGCAGCTGAGATTCTACCATTGTCTCCAAACAAAGACGATGGAAAGGGAATTGACCAGAAGAAAAGGGTGTTTCATGTAAACCAGTTGAATCAAGTGGACACTGGAAATCAGCTACCCACTAACAAATCTGTTAAGTGGCACCCACCTGTCAATTTGGAAGATCTCTCAGAAGAAGAACAGGAGATAGCGAGACAAATGTTATATGATGAATCAGATGTCTTTGCTCGAGATGAGGGAGACATAGGATGCATCCCTAACCTGAAACTGAGGATAAATCTGAAAGATGAAACTCCTGTCCAGAAACGCTACAATTCGATACCGAAACCCCTATACAAAGAAGTGAAAGAATATATCCAAAACCTTCTTGACCGAGGTTGGGTAACAAAATCTTCTTCCGCATACTCATCACCAGTTGTTTGTGTTCGAAAAAAGGACAGTAGCCTACGACTATGTGTTGACTTTAGGGAGTTAAACCGAAAGACTATCCCAGATAGACATCCACTACCCAGAATACAAGATCTGCTGGATAGCTTAGGAGGATTTACGTGGTTCTCAATCCTGGACCAGGGTAGTGCGTATCATCAAGGCTTTGTGCATGAAGACTCCAGACATCTGACGGCTTTCAGCACCCCCTGGGGACTCCTGGAGTGGAACCGTATTCCATTTGGATTAACGAATGCCCCAGCAGCTTTTCAGAGATGCATGGAGAATGTATTAGAGGGCATCAGAGACAAATGTTGTTCTCCATACTTGGATGACGTACTTTGCTACTCCAAAACTTTTCAGGAGCATGTCAATGATATTAGGCAAGTGCTTAGTCGAATGCGTGAGCATGGTATCAAACTTAGACCCAAGAAGTGTGAACTCTTTAAACGACAGATTCGATACCTTGGACGAATGGTGTCAGAAGAAGGCATAAAAATTGACCCAAAAGATCTTGAAGCGGTATTACATTTGAAAAGGAAAGAACCAAAAACAGTGGGAGGAGTCAGATCTTTGTTAGGATTCCTGAGCTACTACAGGTCCTTCATTCAAGATTTCTCTCGACTTGCTAAACCACTGTATGAACTTTTGCAGAACACTGAGAAAGAATCTGCTACATCCATCCCCAAAAACAATCGGAGGGAATCTACAAAGAAAAACGGGAACAAAGCACAAGTGCCATCTAAAACACCGATTCAATGGACACCCAAACATCAAGCTGTAGTATCCAGACTGGTGGACATGCTAACCAATCCACCAATTCTAGCATACCCTGATTTTGACTTACCCTTCGTCTTACACACTGATGCTTCCAATGAAGGCCTAGGTGCTGTACTATACCAACGACAAGGAGAAAAACTTCGTGTTATTGGGTTTGGCTCCAGAACATTGACTCCAGCAGAGTGCAATTACCATCTTCACTCTGGTAAACTTGAGTTTTTAGCTCTCAAGTGGGCAGTCTGTGACAAATTCAGAGATTACTTGTACTACGCTCCAACATTCACCGTTTACACAGACAACAACCCATTGACATATGTATTGAGTACTGCCAGACTGAATGCTGTGGGTCATCGCTGGGTTGGCGAGTTGGCTGATTTCCACTTCGATATCAAGTACAGGCCAGGTAAAGAGAATGCAGACGCAGATACACTGTCACGATTTCCGGTGGAACTCACGAAGAATCTGAGTGAGTACACAGAGCTTGTACCATCTGAGGTTGTGTCAGCTATGTGGCAAGGGAGCAAAGCTGTTGACGAAGAAGAGGCATTATGGGTGGCTTCATTGACTCTTCACTCAGAAAGTGATGTGGCCGAAGAATTGCTGAAAGGACAGACAATCTGCCCAATGACTCAGGAGAATATCAGAGCATTACAACAAGACGATACCAACATTAGAGAAGTGGTCTGGCTTAAGGAGAACGACTGGATTCCAAACCACAAAGAAAAGGAGAGTATGACCAGCAAAACAAGACGTTTGATACATGAATGGAATAAACTCAGAGTCGATGAAGGAATCCTCTACCGACACTCTGGAACCCGAAAACAGCTAGTTCTACCAGAAAAGTTAAAACCATTGGTCTTAAGAAATCTTCATGATGACATGGGTCACATTGGTACTGACAAGGTAACCCACCTAGCACGTGAACGATTTTACTGGCCATTTATGCAAAAAGACATTGATGAATATGTGCTGAAGAAGTGCAGCTGCATCAAACAAAAGCGTCCAAATATCACCGAAAGAGCACCTATGGGTTCGATTACTACCAGTTCACCTTTGGAGTTAGTATCCATTGATTATCTTCACTTGGAGAAAAGCAAAGGAGGATATGAGTATATACTTGTAATAGTTGACCATTTCACACGCTTTGCACAAGCGTATCCAACTAAGAACAAATCTGGAAAAACGGCGGCAGAAAAGATCTTTCAAGATTTCATACCACGTTTTGGCTATCCAGAGAAACTCCACCATGACCAAGGAAGAGAATTTGAAAACAACTTATTTCAGACATTGCAACGATTGGCAGGGATTTCTCATTCAAGAACTACTCCATACCATCCACAGGGTAACCCAGTGGAGAGACTGAACCATACTTTGTTACAGATGCTTCGCACCTTAGAGGAAGAGAAAAAGTCAGATTGGAAAGAACATCTTCCACATATGGTTCATGCATACAATTGCACCAGGCATGAAGCCACAGGATACTCGCCATTCTTTCTATTGTATGGAAGATCTCCTCGTTTGCCAATTGACCTAATGCTCAACCTAAATTTGGAAAAGGAATCAGAAAGTCAACCAACATTTACTCAGAAATGGGCATCTAGAATGCAAGAAGCTTACAAAATCGCATCCGAGAATAGCAAAAAATCATCTGCTAAAGGGAAGAAGTACTATGACAAAAAGATAAAAGGAGCACCTCTTCAACCGGGTGATCGGGTCTTAGTACGAAATCTCTCTGAAAGAGGAGGACCTGGTAAACTTCGTTCATACTGGGAAGAATCAGTACACAAAGTGGTAGAAAGAATCAAAGATGGGCCTGTGTACAAAATTCAGCCTGAAAGTGGTAAAAAGACTATTCGAGTACTGCACAGAAATCTTTTACTACCAGTAAATGACCTACCAATTGAAGGACACATCCCAAGAGTACAGATGAAACAAAGGCAAGCAAGTAACAGAAAGGATACCAGAATGGATGTGGACCAGGAGGAGGAATGTTCAGATGAAGAAAGATGGTATTATCCTTATATACCAGAGACTACAGAAAGTCATGATTGTATTGTGTCTCAACCAAACTCTCAAAACGTACAGAAAATCCCATTAAGAGTTTCTGCTGAAGAGTTCTATCCTACAACTACCACACCCAATCTTGAACAAGAACAAAATGATGGAACAGTAGTTGGCGACCAACTCTGGGCTACAGACATGGTGGGACTAGACACTGCAGAATTACCCTCATTAAGTCAAGACTTACCTGTGAACCAAGATATGCAAATGGAAAATGATGTTGATGGAGAAGACTCAACTCCTGTCAGAAGATCTACCAGACAAGTTAAGCCTAAAGAGATCTTTACATATGACACACTAGGTCAGCCAAGATACAGACCAAGTCAGGTTCACACCATACAAACTCCTACAATGCTAGCTACTCCCATGACATGCCAGGTAGTTAACGTAGCTCCTTGGTGGCAACAAGTACCTATTTGGGTTACTTAAATCACTAAATAGTGTTCAGATACCAATTGAGTTTAATGTCAGGAGCCATTAACTGAAGGAGGGGAGAGTGTGACGGACTGGGGTTTATATGGTCACAAAACAGACACCCCAAAGCAAAGTACATATTCATTTTTTTTTTATATTTCTAAACATCTCCCTTCTATTCTATTAATAACCAGTAGATGGCAGAGAAGGTACACAAACAGAGTCTATATAAGGCCACACACCATGTGACTGGAAATTAAACTACTTCCAGCCATAAAGTCAGTGGTCATATCTCATGCTGTTTGTGTGATTCTTTGCAGGTATGTACTCTAAATTGTTCCTAATCTGTATTAACCTGTGATAGAAAGATTCTTAAACATCTTGAGCAGATGCAGAAAAAGTCTCAGCAGATTTTATGCTATAGTTTTGCTGTAATTAGAAGTTTAGAACAGCATGTATCAGAAACAAGTGAAAAGTGCATAAGAACATGAAAATACTGCATTAGTCAGAACAAATGTCTATGATAAACACTAAACCTTTCTAAATAGGTATATTTAAACCTGATTTATTGGAAATTGCATAGATTTATAGAAGCACATGTTTTCTGTTATTTAATATAGAAAAAAACCTATTGTATGTAAAGCTTATGTATTGCATCATACAGACATGCAATGTGCACCATCTAGTGGTTAAAAAAGAGTACTACCATGATAATATTTGTATTAAAGCAATGCATTGCTAGTATGATTATTGCACAATTAAAGTGTACCAGAGAGATAAAGATAATTATCTATAACACTGAATAACAGGGATATATATGTTATTAAATTTAGTAATGTTCATTGTTATAACTACGTTTTAAAATACTTTAGTTAAAATCGGTATTATATATATTGTTAATGGTTATAAACATGTGACTATAAAAATGTAAAACATGTATTGTTATGTAAAAATTAAACTACTTCCAGCCATAAAGTCAGTGGTCATATCTCATGCTGTTTGTGTGATTCTTTGCAGTCCACGCCAAGCTGATCACCTTATCTCATCGCGTCTACAATCATCGGCTCTCTTAATTCACATTTTGAGGCCGGTAACATATACCCCAATATGGCAGCCTTTGTGGCTTCGAGGTAGACTGTAAAAACATAGCTCAATTGCCTATTTTTACCTCCTCCAACCACAAGTGTAAACTGGGCCTTACTGAAGTTTTTGGAAATGGGTAAAAATATATGGGTAAAGCATAGCTCTGTGATGCCAGTACAGTGAAACATACGTAGAAGCGTGGACTCATCACTTCTGGGTCCTCTGTGACTTCCTTTTTGGTATATCCAGAACGAGGCGTGGATCACACGCTACCGCAATTCCGATATATGCACCCGCACATGCCGTAGACACCTCAGTGCTGGGCATAGCACAGTCACATGTGAGTGCAAAATAGTTAGTTGCCTTTTTTCAAAAAAATATTAAAACATACACCATAAGCTTCCGTACATACGGTCAGACATTCCGACAACAAAATCCATCGGATTTTTTCAGACGGATTTTGTCCGAAACTGGTGTTGCATACACACAGTCAGACAAAGTTGTTGGAAAATCCAATCGTTCATAACGTGATGACATTATTTCGTTACGACGGGACTACGTTCAGGCTAGTAGCCAATAGCTTTGGTCTAGGAATTTGATCTGAGCATGCGTGGCACTTTGTCCGATCGGAATTCTCTACAAACGATCGGACAAAGTCCAATCGGATCATGTTGTCGGAAAATTTTTATATCTAGCTCTCAAACTTTGTTGGTCGGACATTCCAACGGAAAAAGTCAGATGAAGCCCACACACGGGCGGATTATCCGACAACACGGTCCGATCATGACCAGACATTTTCTGTCGGAATGTCCGACTGTGTGTACAAGGGCTAGTGCTGGGCATAGCGCAGTCACATGTGAGTGCAAAATAGTTAGTTACCTTTTTTTAAAAAAATATTAAAACATACACCATAAGCTCCCGTACACACGGTCGGACATTCCGACAACAAAATCCGTCGGATTTTGTCTGAAACTGGTGTTGCATACACACGGTCAGACAAAGTTGTCGGAAAATCCGATCGTACTTAAAGTGATGATGTTATTTCGTTACGACGGGACTACATTCAGGCTAGTAACCAATAACTTTGGTCTAGGAATTTGATCTGAGCATGAGTGGCACTTTGTCCGATCCGAATTCTCTACACACAATCGGACAAAGTCCAATCGGATCGTGTTGGCGGAAAGCTCTAAAACTTTTTCCGTCGTATATTTCCACGGAAACAGTCCGAGGGAGCCCACACACAGTCGGATTATTCGACAACAAGGTCCTATCTGACATTCTCAGTCGGAATGTCGGACCGTGTGTACAAGAGCTAAGAGTTCTTTTTGTATGTCCTTGGTGGAGTCTGTTCCCTTATCCTCAGCTGCCATCTGGAGGGGGTTACATAGTGGAGAGATGTCTACCTAGGATTCCTCTGGTCCATTCAGGTCAAGCGCATTTTGACCTACTGTAAAAAGTTGTCAGACACCTTTGGTGAGTTGCCATCGACCTCTTGAGCACTCATGGTGAAGCTTTTATTTGAAGAAACTTATTTATGGTGTTGGGATTGTCACTTTAGACTTCATATATTTGCTTTATCACCTTTATTTTGTATGTTTTTAGCGCCAACACCTTTACATTTTATTTTTCTATAGCTCTGTGACTTTATCTCTTTTCCACACTACAGGAATCAGAGATTACCCTGAGAACAGAACATCTCATCATCCAACAATAGAAAAGAGGGGAGCAACACAGGAAGATGTCCCGTCCAGGCCTTGCAGCTGGAGCAGGTGGTCTCTGACCACTAAGGAAGGGTAGGTCCCTCTGGACGACACGGCTGGCCGGGCCAATTCTATCAGCTGTCCCTGAGATCCCTCTTAGTGCTCTCAGTGAAAATGGAAGCTGTGGATGGAAGTCCCTCCGGGGAGTTTTTTTAAGATTTTCACACAGACGTCCACCAAACCATTTTATCGACGTAGGAGGTCCGCTGATCAAAGATGACCGAGACGTACTTATTAAAGGGATGTACCTCATATTGTGACCTTTATAACACTCAACATCCTCCTCCACCCAAAACAATGCGTATTGGCTGGTTATTAAATTGTCGCCGTTTATTATTTCATTTAGTGATTTATGGATTTGTTCCAGATTACAGATGTCTAGCTGGTTACTGTAGGAGAGCAGATTTTTTAGCAGAAACATATAACATGTGATATGATGATATTAATACAATCATTGTATAATCAATTTTAGATTACCAAAACAATGTAATATGAGCACCCAAGATCCACAATCAATCTGTTTTCAATCAGGTTAGTCCTCATATTAAGATTACCATATACTGTACAATCTGATTGTAGAATCTTCTTTAGATCTACCATCAACTATATAGTGCAAGGGCCTGCCTGATTGGATAAGGATTGCATGGGTTGTTTAGGTATGTCCTCCTATTACATTATTTTGGTAAATCTAAAGGAGATTGTACTACCAGTATATGACCACCTTAGTAGCTATAAGTCCTCATTTACACTTGTGGGTGTGGGCAGTAAAAACACGCGGTTGAGACATACTTTTGTCCCCCTGGCCACTCCCCCTTAACCCCTTCCTGAATCCTAACAAGCATACAGTAGATGCAGCCTCCCGGAAGTGGGTCTTTATATGTGGGATGAGCTCCCAGCATAAACACTGAGCTGTCATGGAAAGCTCCAGGTCTCATATGAATGATCAGGAACTGGGCAGATCAGTACCCGATCACCTGATCACTGTGATAGTCTTTGATTGGCTTTTTACAGTGATCCTGCCCGCCCCTGTGTTTTCTTCTCTTGAATGGAGAAAAAGATACATTGTATACATACAAGATAGGGACCCTTTGAGAGGTAGAGATCTATCTAAACAACATGGAAGAGATTAAAGATCAACCAGGGGTTCTGTGCCTTTTTATATATTGTTTTTTGTTTTTTTTTTTAAAAAGCAAGCACCCAATAAATAGTAAGGATGGTATGAAGAAAACTTCAAACATATAAGAAAGCAAACGTCTCTGTAAAAATATAAACTTAGCCTACTTTAAAATTTAGCTTCAGTGAGAAACTTGGCATTAGGTCAGTAGGGCAATGAACAGTATCCCAGTAGGGCAGTGGATGGTGTCAGTAGGGCAGTGGATGGTCAGGAGGGCAGTGGACAGTAGAGCAGTGGATAGTCCATTGACCAATAGGGCAGTGGGTGATGTCAATAGGGCAGTGGATAGTCAATTGGGCAGTGTACAGGGTCATTAAAGCAGTGGACAGTGTCAGTAGAGCAGTGGATGATGTCAGTAGGACAGTGGACAGTGTCAGTACAGAAGTGGACAGTGTCGGTAAAGTAGTGGACAGTGTCAGTAGAGCAGTGGATGATGTCAGTAGGACAGTGGACAGTGTCAGTACAGAAGTGGACAGTGTCGGTAAAGTAGTGGACAGTGTCAGTAGAGCAGTGGACAGTGTCAATAGGACAGTGGACAGTGTCAGTAGAGCAGTGGACGGTGTCAGTAGAGCAGTGGACGGTGTCAGTAGAGCAGTGGACGGTGTCAGTAGGGCAGTGGACAGTGTCAGTAGGGCAGTGGACGATGTCAATAGAGCAGTGGACTGTGTCAGTAGAGAAGCGGATGGTGTCAGTAGGACAGTGGACAGTGTCAATAGGGCAGTGGATGGTGTCAGCAGAGAAGTGGATGGTGTCAGTAGAGCAGTGGACAGTGTCAATAGAGCAGTGGACAGTGTCAGTACGGCAGTGGTGGATAGTGTCACTACGGTGAAGGTGAAAGTGAGATTCCCCTAACGGGATCAGACCATTACTGATGTGCATAAACCATGATAAAATACATACAATATTACTCTAATATACAAACAACAATAATGATGATGTTTACATAAACCAACAGTGCATATATATTAGAATGAAAGTCCATAAAGTGACTCCAATATATAAAGTGACTTGCGAGATAAATCTGTGAACTAGTTGTCTGTTGATAATCCACCGCCAAAAGGAAAGAGGCTTACCAGACAAGTTGAACCCAACTAGGCATACGCCTGATGAGTCAACAGAGCTTGTGGTGTAACACACCCAGGGAAGAAAATCAGTATACACGGTTTCCGATGTAGACCAATCAAGCAGTGGTCCGTCACACTGTATAACATCAATGGGTATCCACCAGGGGAACAGTGACCAAAGATAAAGAATGGATCCTCCCAGTATTATATATGGTAAAAGGAAAACAATTGGGCCACATAGTGTTAACCTATTTACATAAAAAGGCATTTTATTGAAATAAAAATTAAAAATATTGTAAGTAAAGTCAAATATCGCAGTGGCATCAGCAGAGCCCATCCTGACCTGTTTCATCTCAATAAGACATCATCTTTTTTCCAGATAGTGTCACCACGGCAGTGGACGGTGTCAGGAAAGCAGTGGATGGTGTCAGTAGGACAGTGTCAGTAGAGCAGTAGACAGTGTCAGTACAGCAGTGGACAGTGTCACTACAGCAGTGGACAGTGTCAGTAGAGCAGTGAACAATGTCAATTGAGTAGTGGACTGTGTTAGTAGAGCAGTGGATGGCGTCAGTCGGACAGTGGATAGTATCAATAGGGCAGTGGATGGTGTCAGCAGAGAAGTGGTTGGTGTCAGTAGGACAGTGGACAGTGTCAGTGGACAGTGTCAGTAGGGCATTGGACAGTGACAGTATGGCAGTGGACGGTGTCAGTAGGTCAGTGGACAGTGTCAGTAAGGCAGTGGACAGTCAGTAGGGCAGTGGATGTTGTCAGGAGAGCAGTGAACAGTGTCAGTAGGGTAGTGGCTGGTGTTAGTAGGGCAGTAGACAGTGTCAGTACAGCAGTGGACAGTGTCCGTAGGGCAGTGGATGGTGTCAGTAGGACAGTGGACGGTGTCAGGAGAGCAGTGGATGGTGTCAGTAGGGCAGTGGACTGAAGTAATGAATATCCCCCCACCAACCTAATAAATAAAATAAATACTGCTGCAGACACTGAAGACAATATCAGAACCACAATAAAAGTATAAAATCAAGATAGTGCTGCCCTGTACAATTAATAAACAAAGTGCAAAATGTGCAAAATAAAGTGACCAATGCTCGGTGTTAAATAGACTTGTGCACAACGGAAAATTTTGTTTAGTTTCGGTTCGTTGTCATTCGTAAAATACATAATTTCGTTCTGTTATATTCGTTATGTTACATTAATACGTTTTCGGATAATTCGTTATTATTCGTAGAGTGTCGTTCATATTCGTTGAAATTTGCTATTTATGTATGTATAGACATTCGTGATAATGATTCGTAGTTTGGAAAGTCGCTTGTTTATTGAATCTTTTAACACACACAATGACAACGTCTCTTCTCCTCGGCTCAAATACAATACAACACCCTTCTAACTCAGTTCTCAGGAATGCACTTTGCCAGTAATCCATCCTCCGGCACAAAATTTATTAGCTGATTGGACTATAAGATTTACTATGACCTGACCTTTTGTTTCATTAGATCTTTAAAGAATTACCGAATCATGACGAATTCATTAGAATTTATTCGTTATATTTCTTTCGTATTCGTTGTTATTCGTTATTTTTTTATTCTGATATTCGGATGCATCCGAATGTCCGAAAGATGCAAAATTCGGCCGAATTTTGATTCGTTACGAAAAGAATTGCACAAGCCTAGTGTTAAATACACTTAATAGAGGCAATTCATGTGGCAAAAAAAAGACAATAAATATCCTTATGTAACTGATACAAACAAAAAAATATAACAAACGTATCACGTGCTAATGCTGGTACTCCTAGATGGAAGCAGCGATTATTTCAAGCATCAAGTAAATCCGTATAAGTATATGCAAAAAAATCCTTTTTCATAAATGTAAACAGGTGAACTATATCCGTTAAAAATCTTTAATATATAAGGTGCAGATTGAGTAATGATTGTATATCTTCAGTGTCAACAAACAAATATAAGGTGCTGGTGACCACTCTCTTGAATGGAGTGCAAGTGACTGGTGACTTCCTGTCTTCTGTGCAACGTGGTGTATAGATGTCCCCTTACCTTACTGCTGTGGACACTTTATTTGTGTCTCGTGTAAAACTATTCCCATAAGATGTTGGACCGGACACAGTGTGTGGTCTCGTCTGGTGCATGGAGGCAAGTGAAGGTCTTCAAGTCTTCCATTGCAACACTGAAGATATTGGAGCATTGTGGCCTTACTCTTTTAAATGACTGCCCCACACGCTTTTTAAGTAATACTACTAGTACATTCAACATGAACGAAAGTCTCCTCAAACTGAAAGAATCAGTCTGCCAAATCACAAACAACATGGGATGTGACAGCTTGCTCCCTAGTGAATGGCAAAAGCTCACATCATTGCATGACCTACTGCTGTCTTTTGCAGAACATACTAAAACCCTCCAGAGCGACACCATGTCCATGTCCCTGGCGGTCCCAGCCCTCTTTGATCTACTCTCTACTCAGCCACCTTGAGGACTTTAAACAGAACACTAGCTATCAGAACCGTGATATAATTGCACAGAACATGAAAGAGAATGTGAACCAGCATTTTGCTTCATTCATTCTTAGATCCAAGTAACTGATGAAATGTTTTCGCAACTTGTAACAGCTGCTTGTTTTGTCAGCCCTGCTGTCTATGAAAAGCCTTGTTGATGTGGCTGATGATAATGTTCAAGAACTGCTTAAGAAGGCAGAGGAGTATGCCCATGCCATAAGAAAATCCACTTTGCCCCACATACAAGATGAGGATCTGTCGCAGAAGATGCCCAGAAGACCCAGGCAGAGGATCTCCCCATAGAGCAGCAGATCAGTCTGACTGGTAATCCATTGCGCACAATCCATTTTGCTAGGGCCTCCTCCCTGGCCTCAGTGGCCTGTTGTTCCTTACACACGATCGGAATTCTCGTCGGAAAAAGCTCTGACGGAATTCGGCTCAAGCTGTCTTGCCTACACACGGTCACATCAAATTCCGATCATTTATAACGCGGTGACGTACAACACGTACGACGTGACTAGAAAAAGGAAGTTCAATAGCCAGTAGCTAATAGCTTCTGTCTCGTAGTTGAATCTGAGCATGCGTGATTTTTGGCATGTCGGAATTGCATACACACGATCAGAATTACTGATAAAAAGTTTTTCCGTCGGGAAAATTGAGAACATGCTATCAATTTTTGGCTGGTGGAAATTCGGACAGCTAAATTCCGATGGAACATACACACAGTCGCATTTTCCGATGAAAAGCTCTCATCGGTCTTTTTCATGCCAGAATTCCGATTGTGTGTACGTGGCATTAGAGTCAATTTTGTATATTGAAGCACTTAAAAGATAAGTTCAAATACCTTATTTTTTGCTCTATATGATGCACCTGACTATAAGATGCACCTAGGTTTTAGAGGAGGAAAACAAGAAATAAAATATTCTGAACTAGATGATGTACTAAAATATTTTAAAAAATATAACAGAATATTATTTCTACACTGCCAATCAATGTAAGGGGGCAGCCTACATGGGTGTCCGCAGAACTTTTTTCAGGGGGGGTATCATTTTAGGGTCACCCATGCACTGCACCTTTTCGACAATGTCATTATCATATTATCATGGTCAGAGACTACAGACGTAGTACAGTCCCTAGGATAAGTAATGGATAATGGCCAACAGGCCCTCTTACCAGACCCAGCGAAACTACAGCAGTGATCCCTCCGGCTGGACAATCGCTCACTCTAGGTTCCTCAGGCCAACTCTGGTCAGTAGTGTAGCAAGTCTGCACCCTGGTAGTGGCTCAGTGTTTCTCTCTCTGGTGGCGCTGGGCAGCGTGGCTATCTCTGGTGGTGCTGGTCAGTGTGGCTCTCTCTCTGGTGGTGCTGGGCAGCGTGGCTCTCTCTCTGGCTTCCGCCCAGCACATTCATTCTTTGTCCTGTAGCGCTCTCTCCCTCAGATTTTTCCAGGCTGCAGTCTCTCAATCTCTCTCTTGATCGATGTAGCCTCTTCCCTGTGGAAAATGGGGCCACCAATCTTTGGGACTACATGTCCCATGATGCTCTCCTCTCCTAGTCTCCTTTGATTGGCCCTCAGTTATGGCCAATAACGAAGGAATGGAGTGGGCAGGAAGCTGGGCAGGGAACCTGGTGAGAGCTGCCGTCTCTTCTCACTGACAGGAGAAAGTGGGGGCAAGTGGGGGAAACCTCTGACAGCCCGCAGCTTGCCTTTCTCCTGTCACAGCGCCGCCGAGTTCTCTGCTGGACTGAGTAGGCAAAAGAACTCACACTACACTGATGGGGGGGGGGCTTGGCAGCACCTTGATGGTATCACCCCACTGGCGGGTGGCAACCGGGTGCGGGCTGCCTGAACCCCGATAGCGATGCAACTGTGCTGAATTTAAGATGTGATCCCTGATTCCAGGGGGGGGGGGCACTTGACCCCCCTTGCCCCTATCTGCGGACGCCCATGGCAGCCTACACAGGTCCCTAATGTAACTGGGAAATTTACACTGACCTCAACACAACAGGGGTATTTACATCAATTTACACTGACCAGCGATGTAACAGATGTATTTACAGTAACCCCCATCTCTCTGCTAATCTCTGCATTCTTATCTCCCTCTCAGTACAACTCTGCCCCTCTAACTCATCATCTGCTAACCTCTGTCCCCCAAACCCCTACTCTGCTAACTTCAGCACTCTGACCCCTCCTTTCCACTCAACTTAGCACCTCAAACATCTCCTCTGCTCACCTCTGCACCTTAAACACCTTCTCTGCTCACCTCTGCACCTCAAACACCTCCTCTGCTCACCTTTGCACCTCAAACACCTCCTCTGCTCACCTTTGCACCTCAAACACCTTCTCTGCTCACCTCTGCACCTCAAACACTCTCTCTGCTCACCTCTGCACCTCAAACACTCTCTCTGCTCACCTCTGCACCTCAAACAAACACCTTCTCTGCTCCCCTCTGCACCTCAAACAGCTTCTCTGCTCACCTCTGCACCTCAAACACCTTCTCTCCTCACCTCTGCACCTCAAACACCTTCTCTCCTCACCTCTGCACCTCAAACACCTTCTCTGCTCACCTTTGCACCTCAAACACCTTCTCTGCTCACCTCTGCACCTCAAACACTCTCTCTGCTCACCTCTGCACCTCAAACAAACACCTTCTCTGCTCCCCTCTGCACCTCAAACAGCTTCTCTGCTCACCTCTGCACCTCAAACACCTTCTCTCCTCACCTCTGCACCTCAAACACCTTCTCTCCTCACCTCTGCACCTCAAACACCTTCTCTGCTCACCTCTGCACCTCAAACACCTTCTCTCCTCACCTCTACACCTCAAACAAACACCTTCTCTGCTCACCTCTGCACCTCAAACAAACACCTTCTCTGCTCACCTCTACACCTCAAACAAACACCTTCTCTGCTCCCCTCTGCACCTCAAACAGCTTCTCTCCTCACCTCTGCACCTCAAACACCTTCTCTCCTCACCTCTGCACCTCAAACACCTTCTCTGCTCACCTCTGCACCTCAAACACCTTCTCTGCTCACCTCTGCACCTCAAACACCTTCTCTCCTCACCTCTACACCTCAAACAAACACCTTCTCTGCTCACCTCTGCACCTCAAACAAACACCTTCTCTGCTCACCTCTGCAGCTCAAACACCTTCTCTGCTCACCTCTGCACCTCAAACACCTTCTCTGCTCACCTCTGCACCTCAAACACCTTCTCTCCTCACCTCAAACAAACACCTTCTCTGCTCACCTCTACACCTCAAACAAACACCTTCTCTGCTCCCCTCTGCACCTCAAACAGCTTCTCTCCTCACCTCTGCACCTCAAACACCTTCTCTCCTCACCTCTGCACCTCAAACACCTTCTCTGCTCACCTCTGCACCTCAAACACCTTCTCTCCTCACCTCTACACCTCAAACAAACACCTTCTCTGCTCACCTCTGCACCTCAAACAAACACCTTCTCTGCTCACCTCTGCAGCTCAAACACCTTCTCTGCTCACCTCTGCAGCTCAAACACCTTCTCTGCTCACCTCTGCACCTCAAACACCTTCTCTCCTCACCTCTACACCTCAAACAAACACCTTCTCTGCTCACCTCTGCACCTCAAACACCTTCTCTCCTCACCTCTACACCTCAAACAAACACCTTCTCTGCTCCCCTCTGCACCTCAAACAGCTTCTCTCCTCACCTCTGCACCTCAAACACCTTCTCTCCTCACCTCTGCACCTCAAACACCTTCTCTGCTCACCTCTGCACCTCAAACACCTTCTCTGCTCACCTCTGCACCTCAAACACCTTCTCTGCTCACCTCTGCACCTCAAACACCTTCTCTCCTCACCTCTACACCTCAAACAAACACCTTCTCTGCTCACCTCTGCACCTCAAACAAACACCTTCTCTGCTCACCTCTGCAGCTCAAACACCTTCTCTGCTCACCTCTGCACCTCAAACACCTTCTCTGCTCACCTCGGCACCTCAAACACCTTCTCTGCTCACCTCTGCACCTCAAACACCTTCTCTGCTCACCTCTGCACCTCAAACAAACACCTTCTCTGCTCACCTCTGCAGCTCAAACACCTTCTCTGCTCACCTCTGCACCTCAAACACCTTCTCTGCTCACCTCGGCACCTCAAACACCTTCTCTGCTCACCTCTGCACCTCAAACACCTTCTCTGCTCACCTCGGCACCTCAAACACCTTCTCTCCTCACCTCTACACCTCAAACAAACACCTTCTCTGCTCACCTCTGCACCTCAAACAAACACCTTCTCTGCTCACCTCTACACCTCAAACAAACACCTTCTCTGCTCCCCTCTGCACCTCAAACAGCTTCTCTCCTCACCTCTGCTCTCAAACACCTTCTCTCCTCACCTCTGCACCTCAAACACCTTCTCTGCTCACCTCTGCACCTCAAACACCTTCTCTGCTCACCTCTGCACCTCAAACACCTTCTCTCCTCACCTCTACACCTCAAACAAACACCTTCTCTGCTCACCTCTGCACCTCAAACAAACACCTTCTCTGCTCACCTCTGCACCTCAAACACCTTCTCTGCTCACCTCTGCACCTCAAACACCTTCTCTCCTCACCTCTACACCTCAAACAAACACCTTCTCTGCTCACCTCTGCACCTCAAACAAACACCTTCTCTGCTCACCTCTGCAGCTCAAACACCTTCTCTGCTCACCTTGGCACCTCAAACACCTTCTCCGCTCACCTCTGCACCTCAAACACCTTCTCTGCTCACCTCGGCACCTCAAACACCTTCTCTGCTCACCTCTGCACCTCAAACACCTTTTCTCTGCTCACCTTTGCACCTCAAACACCTCCTCTGCTCACCTTTACATTTCAAAGCCCCCTCTTTGATTACCTCTTCATGCCCCTATGCTCACCTGTATGCTGTTTACATCCTCTAGGTGGGCAACATGGAGGGGGCGTGATTTGCATATGAATCGCGGCGGGTTGCCAACCTAATTGACATATAAATGCTAGCACGATTTACATATCAATAGCAGGCAATTTAAAATGTCCTTGGGGTCACACAGCAGCACCATATAAATGCCACATCACCGTACCCACCTCTTTGCTCTGCACAGACAGAGCAGTTTTTTTTGTTTTGTTTTTTATTTCAGCTAGGGTCTAATTGTCATTTAAGTCCAAAAAAGTCTATGATTATAGCAATTTTTATTTTTTTATTTTAAGTATAATTCTTTTTCAAAAGATTTTTTCATTTATAACAAAACAACTACGCAATAACAGAAAAAGGAAATAGACCTGTTTTGAAATGGAAAATAAATCAAAACCAACCTCTCTAAACAAATATAACAGATAGACCAATAACGACACATATTAAATTCATAAACTAAAGATAAAGATTAATACATTATGAATGAATACGCCACCCTAATGAAAATTCATTATTGAATCAAATCGAGTCCTATAGCCTCAACGTATACCTGGAATGTAAAATTTACATCAACTATTAAAGAGGAAGTAAACCCTGATGGGTTTACTTCCTCTTTGATTCCCTGCAAAGGTAAAGCATAATGGACTACTATGCATCGCATAGTGTCCATTATGTGCCACTTAACTGACACAGGAGCCAGCGAAGTCACCTCTGTCCCCTTGTGTACGGAGCCTCCATCTTGTCGGTGGGTCTCGCTGCTCTGTCGCTGTTGTTTGACGAAGCCGCGATTACGTCACTCCCGCGCATGCGCACGGGAGCCACCACTCGCGGCATATCGCCGTTGACAGCGGCGCGCTCAGTGCGCCTGCGTGTCACTGTCTACGGCGCATTGAGCCATATCCGGTGTCAATTTAGCCCGCAGGTATTTCAGAAAGGACTGAACTAAATGCCTTGTAGTTTAGCAATACACTCCGTAGGGAGAAGAATACTCATCGCTTCACATTTGGCATCATTTATAGAGAAATTAGAAAGATCTCCAAACATTGAAGTAGACGTGGTATTGAAACCTCCGGTTCGGTATGAAAAAATAAGAGGTCATCCACATATGCAGCAGTTTTATGCTCCGTGTTTAAGACCTGAAGTCCACTGATTGAGAAGTCTGACTCTTACTTTGCAAAGGAAAGGTTCTAGGGTTAACACAAACATTCGTGGAGAAATGGGGCAGCCCTGTCTCGTCCCATTAGACATATAGAAATACTGTGATCAAGCCCCGTTAAACAACACAGCCACTGTTGGACCAGTGTACAGTGCCTGAATCCATGACTGCATTTGTTCCCCCAGGCCAATATGTCTAAGGGTGGATCGTAAAAATTGCCAATCCATCGCGTCAAAAGCGTTTTCAGCATCTGTTGATAGAAGCAGAAAGGGTTGGCTCTCGGAGTGTGCATTGTGAATCAAATCTATCTCCCTTATGGTATTATCCCTCCCTGGCCTCTCTCTGAGAGATAAAGCCTGCCTGGTCTGCTTGGACAAGGTGAGGGAGATATGGCAATAACCTGTTCGCTAAGATTTTTGAAAATATTTTTAAATCAGCATTTAAAAATTCTATAGGCCGATAGTTCCCATGTGATCTTTATTCTGTTTGGAATAATGTGAGCCCTCAAAGCATCTTCTGTTAGCTTGCAATTAGCTGAAATAGAATTGTAGGCACGTAAAAAGTAAGAGAAAGGACATCCTGAAAAGTAAGATTTAGCCCATCTGAGCCAGGGGTCTTCCCTGGTTTAGAGGATTCTATCGCTGAGGCCAGTTCTTTATTTGTTATAGGGGCTTCCAGACCCGCAATTACCACTAACGGAAGTGAGGGCATACCCAATGATGTCAAAAGAGAAGATATCAGATCTGCCGGGTAGAGCATTGCTGGGGTTGAGAGTTATAAAGATTATAAAGCCTACAATAAAAAAAATTTAATTCCTAAGCTTTAGCCGCTGGGTCTGACAACTTAGGGCCAGACTCAGTCGTAATTTGAGTAGTATGCGGTTTTGTTTGGGACCCTTTCAGTGCCCTAGCTAGAATAACACCTGGTTTATTTCCATACTCATAGACAGACTGTTTATATCGGCGCAATTTCTCCCTCATTTCTGTATTTGCAATTTGATTATACTGCGGGCTTAGGGAGAGTAATTCTTTTTGTGTCTGCAAGGCAAATGTTTTTTTTATGGATAGCCTCAAGTTTACTAATCCTTAAAAATAAAATTGCGACTTCCGACCGCCTGTTTTTTTATCCTACTCCGTGTTTAAGAAAAATTCCTCTTATAAAGCATTTATGTGCCTTTCTCAATACTGTCAAAGACATATTGGGTTGGTCATTCTGACTAAAATATTCTTCTAAACCCTGAAGAACCCCAGTCATGGTGATAGTGTCCTTTAACAATGTATCATTAAGCCTCCAAGAGTCCTTATGGCCACTATGCTTAGATCTAAATTCAAATGAGCCGGTCCATGATCGGCAAACAAAATTGGATCAATCATAGTGACTCAAACTCTGTTCAGATCTTTTTGTGGAAGGAAAAAGTAATCAATATGATGAATGGACTTAAGAAAAAAAAGTATAATCTCTGACATTAGGGTGTTGTAGGCGCTATACATCTACCAGTTGAAGAAGATGTAATTCTCTCTTTAGTCACTTTGAGTAAGAGCATGATACTGTAAATGGAATACACCCCTTGAAACATCTAAGAATGGGTCATATGCAAAGTTGAAATCCCCTCCTAAAATCAATATGCCATCACTATGCTCCAAGATCATGGGAACCAATAACCTTAAAAAGAGCAACTGATTTGAATTTAGAAAATACACATTAACCAAGGTTACCCGGGTATCACCGATTATGCCCTTAACAATCAAGAATCGACCTTGCTTGTTGGAAATATATGTGCCTAGTGACCATGGAACAGACCTTGCTATGAGAATACTAACTCCCTTAACTTTACAGATCGGAAATGGGCTGTGATATACCACTTGATAAGCTCTGTTACTCAGTTTTGGATTTTCCTGGCACAAAAATGTGTTTTCTGGAGACAAACAATCTAATTACGCATTTTTGTCAGAGGTCAAGGAAATACAGCAAAAAATAAGAGAAGAAACAAAAAAAAACTCACAACTCTCCAAACCTAACCCAATGGGACTGGGAGAAACCTATTTAGGGGTGTGCCTATTGGCTGCTGTGCTTCCGATACCACTACAGGTGACCAATATTATAGTGCTTCCTCCTCCCAGGGCTATAATGATATATAATTACCTCCTGGCGTTTTAATAGAGACACATATAAAAAATCCGTCAATAAAGTGCCTAAGCAAACATGTCCCACACAGATATACAGTATAATATATTACGAGCAAAAAAAAAACAGAAAGAAATGCAAACATAAGAAAATACAAACCGGAAGGTAAAAAAAAAAAAAACACCCCAGCACACTCAAGTGGGATCCAACCAATTAGGAACTTGTATTGGTTCACACCCCAAAAAAAGAAATATATCCTGAAGCTGGTCCTGAGTGTGAAGTAAGAACGTCACTTTCTTGACCCTCAAATGGAATGGGTGCCCCAAAAATATGTGGCCCCGGATGCTTTGTTCTGGTCTAAGAGTGGGCGCAAGCATCCTCTCATCCGTCGTGTATTCCTTGATATATCTGAGAGGATCAATATCCACACTCCTGCGTGTTCAATCTGGCCCAGTTGCCATGCTCTTGGCGCATAATCTCATCCTTTATGTTGAAGAAATGTATGAGACAAAGAACATCTCGTGGACCTAACCCCTGATGGCTCCTATACAGAGTAACTTGGTGTACTCTGTCTATTATAAGTTCTGCTAGCGGGGGTTTACCCAAGATGTTATTACAGATAGACTGTATCGTGGGTCTCAATATTGCATCTTCAACATTTTCAGGAATACCTCTAAAGCGGATATTGTTCCTCCGGCTATGGTTTTCCAAATCATCTACCTGTAGAAGAATTGAAGTCAACTTTTGCTGTGCTATGGAGTTGGATATTACTAATACATCCATACGCATGTTCACGTTTTCTACTGTGGATTCTAGGTTAGAGACCCTAGTCTCCACAATATCCATCTGCTCCCGAACCTCTGACATCTCCTTCCGGAACTCCCCTTCTAAACATTGTGCCACAGCTTCCAAGTCTCCTCTGTTCGGTAGTAATGCTAGATCTTGTTTAGTAGGGAGTGAAAGCAATATTTCCCTCAGCTCAGGGTCTTCTGTGCATGAATAACTAGTTCTTGATTGAGCTAAATTTAAAGTAACCTCTGTTCCTCTATCGAGTTTTAGATTGGCTGTACTCCCGATCTCATCTAAAGATATTGAGGCGTGTAGTAGAGAATCAGTAGCTATATATTCGGGTGCAGCTGATACTGCTGTGAGAGAGACAACTGTATTATGAGGAACAACTATGTTATCTGGAGGCACAGGCTCCCCAGAGTTACCAGCTGTATCTGGGTCCCTGGTTTTATTCCCCATATGAATCCCTGGGTCTGCTGAGCACATGAGCTGCCAGCTGTGTCTGCTCTGTCTCTCTCCACCGTTAGTTCCACCAAAGGGGCATTATAGCCAATAGAAGGAGTTGATAGCATGGTTAGTAAACTCTCTGACCTGCCATACTAACAGAATTATCAGCCACAGCCATGCTAGGAGTAGGAGTAGTGTCAATATCACCACTGTTGGTTCCTGTTTCCAAGACATCCCTGATCCCCAGGTTACACTCCCCTACCTCCTCCGTGCCCTGAGGGTTCCCTCTTGGACTAGCAACTGTTACTCCCCTGTTATCAAGAGGGTTTCCGAGAGTGTCCTGATGGTTCATGTCAACAATGTCAACAGAGGGGCCTGCCGATTTAACATTCTGGGTATTTCGAGCTCTTCCTGAAGAAGAAGTGGCTTTTGTTTAAGGCAGTGATAGAAGTGGAAGTGGAGGTGGAATTAGAGGTGGAGGTAGATGCGGACGGGGCGGAGGACATATAATGATGAAGGCTATTTGGTCTAGACAGTTTATGCTGTTTAGGCTGCTTAGCTGTTGCTCCTGTAATTTGTTCTCTGTGCTTCCCACCCCTAGTCATGTCCTTACGGTTTCCTTAGTGACTCAGAGACCAGCCAAGGGATTTCCCAGAAAAAATCACTTAGCATTAATCCTGTGTAACCAATAGTAGTGGGCCCAGACCTGGACTAGACTGGACTGGACTAGTCCGGGCTGAACTGGACTAAGCTAAAACTGAATTGAACTGACTTGACATTGGGGGCACGAGAAACTCAAGAAAAAAAAAAGTAATATAAATACAGTTTGTGTATTTATGTCTGTTAATGTCTATAAATAAGCATATACAAGTATATATCCGTTATATACGTGTATACTTGTATGCTTGTGCCCCTATACGCATATACAAAAAAACAGCAGAAAGGCAGCAGCTAAAAGTGAATACCTTGTTACTAATAATTGTGGCTGTAACTGCGGCAATGGCCATGGCTGCAAAAAAAAAAAAGTACCGTCAGTAAAATGCTCAGATTCAACTACGAGATCGAAGCTATTGGCTACTAGGTATTGAACTTCCTTTTTCTAGTCCCGTCGTATGTGTTGTACGTCACTGCGTTCTTGGCGGTCAGAATTTGGTGTGACCGTGTGTAGGCAAGACAGTTTGAGCGGAATTCCGACAAAACCATCAGAGTTTTTTCTGACAAGAATTCCGATTGCATAACAGTTCCAAAATGGCACAATATGTGTCATAATATGTATTAGCATAACCATCTCCCTCCAGGTATAAAATCAACGGAAGGCCGGAGGTCTCAAAACCAAAATGACAAAATGAGAGTTTTTTCCTATTTTTTTTTTCAGCATTTCTGAAAAGAATTGATGGTCATTCAAATATTCATCTGGTTCTTCTGCTCCCCCGTGACCATATATATGCTCTAGCATCTGACACTGGAAGACAGTCAAACAGTACTTTAACAGTAATTTAGTAATTTATAAATTACAGGCAATAGCAATTTTTTAATTGTTACCATCCGCACATATACTAGAACATTTACAGTTTATATTATCAGAAACTGCTCTTGCCATGAAAAAAATATATATATATTAACACAAATAAAAGAAAAACTGAGCTTTATTTGTAATGGAAAACTGGATGTTATTGTTATACCATATTGTTGGTTGCTTGAGAGTTGAGACCAATGATCTTCGCTCCCCTTTCTATAAAATTTTTTATTTTTTTTTAAACTCTTAATTTTAGGAGTCTTTTATAAAAGAGATAATATATAGACACATAATATTAGACCAAATACCATCCAAACAGACGGTACAAACAGACACTCTCAGCTTAGACAACTGCAGCCAGCAACACTGCTGAGAGGCCAGAGTCCAGTCTGAATAACGTGTCCGGGTTTCAGTCAGTTTGAATCCCGGACACATGATTCCAAACCCGAACTGTCCGGGTGAATCCTGGACAGGTGGCAACTCTAATGTAAGGGAGATTCTTATGGGAACTCTGATGTACAGGGAACTCTGATTGGGACTTCTATGATATAAGGGCAGACTTATATAAGGGTAGATTCTCATTGACACTCTTTAAAGTAGACTCTGATGGGGACCCTACTGTAACAGCGGACTCTGATGGGGACTCTGATTTAAAGGTGATTCTGATTGAGACTCCTGATGTAAGTACGGACTGATCGGAATGGCGGCTCCTGATGTAAAGGTTGCTAAGTTGTCACTGCCTTGCTGTCTGATTGGTGGTGGTAATTTGAGGTTCTCCCGTAATTTCCATAATTATGTTTATTTTAGATTTTCTCTGCTGTGCTTTACTGAAGTTTTCTCTTTTTTTCTAAATCATATAATGCTAATTGCAAAAAGATTCAAGTAAAATTATTCATTTAAATTTTATCCATTCACTTTAAAAAAATGTTTTTCGGTCTATGAATATTTGTAGAATATACTAAAACATGTGGAAATCCATGATCTGGAGTGATTGATTAATCATACAGGTAATACATAATAACAGAATCCTTCACTTTCATTAATCACTTGACCTCTGGAAGACTTAACCCCCTTCATGACCAGGCCATTTTTTGGTATATAGCACTGTATTACTTTACCTGACAACTGCGCGGTCGTTGCGACACTGTACCCAAAATAAATTTATGTAATTTTTTTTCCCCCACAAATAGAGCTTTCTTTTGGTGGCAGTTGATCACCTCTGTTTTTTTTTTTTGTTTTTTTTGCCATAAACAAAAAAAGACCGACAATTTTGAAAAAAAAAAAAACTGTATTTTTTACTTTCTGCTATAAAACATATCCAATAAAAAATAGAAAAAAAAATGTCTTCATCAGTTTAGGCCAATATGTATTCTGCTACATATTTTTGATTAAAAAATCCTGATAAGCGTATATTGATTCTTTTGTGCAAAAGTTATAGCGTCTACAAACTATGGTATATATACTGGATTTTGAATTTTTTTATACTAGTAATGGCGGCGACCAGCGACTAATAGCAGGACTCCGATATTGCGGCGGACAAACTGACACTTTGCGAGAACCAGTGACACTAATACTAATAGTGCACTGTTATTTTAGTAATGACACTGACTGGGAAGGGGTTAAACATCTAAGGCGATCAAATGATAAAAATGTGTGCCTAGCCAGTGTATTTGTTTGCTGCGTTCACTAAGGGATGGGATGGATTATATTCCCTTCTCTGCAGGGAACGAAAATCCATCCCATCCCTGCTGATAGGACAGAGCCCTGCATTTGTAATTTATGCAGGGCTCTGTCCGCCTCTCTTCCTGATGATTAGCGAGTGCCGGCCGACATCCATTCGCCGGCACCCGCTGATCAGCTTCTGCTGTGACTAATCACATTAGAAGCAGTGCACCCCCTGCACAGAATCATGTATATATATATATATATATATATATATATATATATATATATATACGTGAATCTGCACAGAACAGCTGCCCTGTAGCAGTAAATCTGCTATAAGGCGGTCGTTAACCTGTCGACCGATCACAGTAAATATACTTGGTGCAGGAGGCAGGTGCAGGCATGGCAATGTACATGTACATTTCCAGCTTTCTTCTGGGTTTGGGGCGTGCATGCGTGAGCCCCCCTGGTGAACCGTGCTTAGATTGGACACAGCCCGAATTTGGCAGCAGATTTCAGCCAATGGTTTCAGCTGAATCCTGCTGACCACTTATGTCCACTCACACACAGAGGTCTGTGTTTACAAACACACGGAACTGTGTGCACAGAGAAAAGCAATCTGGCTGTTTCTTCTCCCTGAAATGATGGAAGAAAAAACAGTCAGATCGTAAGCAGCACACATTACACTTGTTAGGCACACAGTTAACCCTTTGCTTACTTTTGATGTTAACCCTTTCCCAGCCGGTGTCATTAGTACAGTGCACAGTCACTGATCACTGTATTAGTGTCACTAGCAACGTCAGTGTCACCCTCCCAGTCAGCATAAGCTAGCGCCAGACTGCCCATCACACTATCACAGTCCGGCTACAAGTTGTTGATCACCCTCATTACAAGTATAGCATTTATAGCTGCATAAATTCCAGTATATATACCATTGTTTGTAGACAATATAACTTTCACACAAACCAATTAATATACACTTATGGGGTTGTTGTTTTTTTTGCTACATGAGTCATTTTGTAAAGAACACAATTTAATTACAGTTGTGGACAGTTATGCTTTCCTAAAACTGTCAAAAAATTGTCACCTGGGCCTGCACTTATAATGCCACGTACACACGACCGGACTTTTACGGACTAGGTCCAACGGTCTTCCCGATGGACTTTCGGCAGAGGTCCGACGGACTTTCGGAATGAAACGGACTTGGCCACTCACGACCGAACTAAGTCCGTTCGAAAGTCCGTTCGTTTTGAACGTGATGAAGTAAACGGGACTAAACAAGGAAGTTCAATAGCCAGTAGCCAATAGCTGCCCTTGCATCGTATTTGGTCCATCGGACCAGCACACAGAGGAACGGTTTTCCCGATTTTTAGTCCGTCGGACTTGAGTGTGTCAGATAGATTTGAAAGATGTTTTATTTCTAGGTCCATCTGACTTTTGGGGAAAAAAAAGTCAGATGGAGCCCACACACGATCGAATTTTCCGACGCATTCCGGTCTGCCGGACCAAGTCTGCCGGAAAGTCCGATCGTGTGTACACAGGCATTAGATATGTTGGGTTGGTGGCCTTTAATGGAGATTAGTCACCATTCAGAGTGGGATTGACAGTCAGCGATACACTAATGCCGCGTACACACGATCAAACAATCCGGTGGAAAAGGACTTGAGTCCGCCGGACAATCCGCCCGTGTGTAGGCACCGCCGGACTTTTTTTACCCAAAAGTCCGGCAGACTAAGATTGGAGTTTTACACATCAATCTATCCGCCGGACTCGCATTTCGGACAGTACGGCCGTGTGTGTGCCATTCCGCCGTACTTTTGAAATGATCCGGGGGTCTTCTTTCGTCTTCGGGGGTCTTCTCGCTGGACTCCTCCGCTATCTTCTGCTAGCTCTTTTACTAGCGGAGGAGCCCGGCTTTCTTCTTCACCGCCGCCGCCCTCTTCTTCCGACTTCGGGGGTCTTGTCCCCCTCTTCGGGGGTCTTGTCCCCCTCTTCGGTTCTTCTTGCCGGGCCACCGTGCCTTCTTCTAGCTTTTTTACAAGCGGTGGCCCGGTCTTCTGTCACCGCTGCCGCTGTCGCCATCTTTTGTTCTTCTCTTCTGGAGATGTTGCCTCATCGCTGTCTCTGGTCACTATGACAGGACACGTGGCGTGCAGCGACTTATATAGGGACATCACCGAATGATGTCCCCGCCCATTATGATGTCACAGTCCCAGAGGATGCTGAAACCCTGAGCAGCCCCAATTATTCGACCACCTGCTCCTCTGATTACAAAGGAGCTAAAACTAAATTTCGCTTAGCAGCCTACTGTAACTAGGAGGGTGCTACAGTTCTTTCGACCACAGATGTCTGTCCCTACTATGAAAAGGCTAGTTGGTTGTGTTAACTCTGCAGGTCAAATGTTACAAATCAATTTAAAAAGGTACTCCCATTTAAAATAAAACAGCAAACACTAATTCTGCATTGGGCCCTAAGCGAATACTTTGCACCATGCATTTTCTATATAATATAAGCCCTTTGCCTAGACTATTACTCTGCCATAGGGTTCACTTTGAATTACACAGTAGCCTCCCTATGCAAAGCATTAATCCAAGTGTAGCACTAACCCCCGAAGGAGCTGCTGGTTAGATTTGGGCTTACCGTTACCTTCTGTTTCCTCGTTGTACGTCTACAGGTGTCCCGTGGTAAATGGCCCAGTAACTTGAGAGACCAACAACATATCCACTTACATGTATTTTGTTTGCAAAACGTAGACATTGAACAGTCTCTTAAATTGGGATCAGAGGGTTAGAAAGGGAATTCAGGTACTCTTATGCCACATACACACAATCGGAATTCCGGCCAGAAAAAGACCGATGAGAGTTTTTCATTGGAAAATGCGACCGTGTGTATGCTCCATCGGAATTTAGCTGTCCGAATTTCCGCCAGCCAAAAATTGATAGCATGTTCTCAATTTTCCAGATGGAAAAACTTTCTATCGGTAATTCCGATCGTGTGTATGCAATTCCGACACGCCAAAAATCATGCATTCTCAGATTCAACTATGAGACAGAAGCTATTGGCTACTGGCTATTGAACTTCCTTTTTCTAGTCACGTCGTACGTGTTGTACGTCACCGGGTTATAAATGATCGGAATTTGATGTGACCGTGTGTAGGCAAGACAGCTTGAGCCGAATTCCCTCGGAATTCCAGCGGGAAAACCATCAGAGCTTTTTCCGACGAGAATTCCGATCGTGTGTACGCGGCATGAGTGTCAAAGTCAAAATGTTAAAGAACTTGCTTACTTTGACTGCATCCAGAGAATAACCATTTGCAACTGGATGATCACTCAGGTTGGACAGTCCTTCTCTCACAAGGCCTAGCAGCCAACAAGGTGCTTACTCAGGAACAAGTCTCTGCCACAGACGTTGTTGTAGAACACGCTGGGAAACTAAGCTTGAAAACACTCGTAGGATAGCTGAATCTTTCAGCCAGCTTGGTGATATCCACAAGACCAGATTCTCTCGGGTACTTCAGCCCTTCCAGACTCTTACTAAGAAGCCAACCCGTACGTGGTCTTCTTCTGAAGAGTCCTCCCCTGGAATGCTTGAAATCACTGGGTCTCTCCTGAACTGGAGACGGCACCCAACCACCTCAGAATCCTTCTTTTAGTTTCCTTGCCTTGGGCTAGCCAGCCCCGAGACATCAAAATCGGGTCGATCCACACCCCAGGCCATAGCCTTCCTGGGGGCTGGTCAGGAGGACCAGGACCATGAAGTCAGTACATCATTCTGGACGGTAACCCCAAACCCCGAACCTCCACATCTTAAATACTCTCTCCCAGAAAGCACAGCGAGAGCGCCACTCCCACTGGGCGGGCTCCGAGAGAGAGTAACTTAAGCACCTAACCAGACCATAGTTCCATGCCTGCCAGAAGAGACAGTGCCCCCTGTGGCCAGGCTGAACATCTCACAGTCCAGTCAGACTGATGCTGAAGTCTAATTTAGATAATCAGAAAAAATATATAATAGCCGCACTTAGGAAGCAGAATATTTTTAGGTTGCTGCCACCCTCTAAGCCCTCAGCCCCTGTTAGGGAGCTATGGCTGTTTAGCTATTTATAATGTTTTTATAGGGCTTATGGCGCTACCTATACCAGAATGACTAATTTATCTATAATATAATACCCAGGTTATATTTCCCAGTGCTCGTGCCAGTGTATAAACAATGGAATTAGCTTATCCACACACCACGTTACCAGTCATATATGCACTGTACTATTGTAAAGGAGATAGCAACCCAAAAAAGAAGAAAAGGAAGGGGAAGGAGGCTCAAATCAATATCTTATATGAAGACAGAATCCCTAACAAAAGGCCGCTTTAATGCTTACTTCCCACCTACCCCTTTATGTACACCCCTCTGTGGTGCGCCCAAAATGTATTGTACCCGAGGTGGGTAATGGGTGTAAACTAAATAAGTATTCCTTCAACTATAAGTGGTGAAATGTGAAAAATAAAAAATAATGAAGATAAAAGATCCCAATAAACAAATAACTATACGTGTTTAGTGTATCCTTCTTACAGGAAGGATCTAGGTAATGTCCACATGAACATTCTATTGTATCTGATGTAGTACAAACTCCAGATCCTTATCTCACAGATACTATAGAATCCAACGCCATTAGAAAATATTATAAACGAATAAAGTGTCCTCAAGGTGCAAATAGTGCTAAAGTGCAATATGTGCAAAAAAACTTGATGCAGCAAAAAACCATCAGAAAAAATATAAAAGCTACAGTGCAGAAAAAATTGCAACAATATTTTAGACCGTACAGACAACCGTATTAGGTTGTCTATACTAAACAGCAATCCACAATAATCAAGTGCAAAGATTATAAAGTTTGCTAAAATATACAACAGTAATGTCCTCAGTAAAAGCTGTATATATAAAGTTCAATAAATGTCTCATGAAGTTCCGGATGCCTCAAAAAAAGGGGAGCAAAGGTGACTTTTGTGTTCACATAAATCCAGTGACTTCTGTGCTCATGCCCTTTTGGTTCCCCACTCAGATTCCTCTCCCCCTAAGGGGTTACGGGCATGTAGCATCTTCGCCTGTGTACGCCCTGTATCGAATACTTCCACCTCCTTGCTGTGTAGTTGGTACCCAGATGGCGCTCCTTTTCAAATGATGATCAGCAGGCAGGTGTTTCCTGTATTCTGGTCTGCAGTCCCGGTGTACGGCGTTTCCCCTGTCCTATCTTCTCCACAGCTCTTCCTTGTGCATCAGTCAGCCAGACTCCTCCTACCGGTTTCATCACACCTTGGGACTTCCTCTGGGAGATAACTCACTTTTTTAAAAAATAATTAGGATCCTTATCCTGATATGTTGGCTTTAGATGTTTCTGCTCCTATCTCACTGCGGATCTGTCATTCTTTTGGACTCATTCTTTGCTTGCTAGGCTCTTCAGCTTGCTAGTTATGTAGACATGGATCTTCAAAGCTGGTGTGTTCTCCCGGTTCACTATCTGAATGATCATTGCGCTCATGAAACGTGGCTTTACCATAGACTAATATACTGTAAACTCATCAGATCACAGAAGGTATGGCGCAGGAGACGAGGATACACATTTCAGTATTTATCTGTTGGGGTGACACAGCTGTGCAGAACACGTAATAGAGAAAAGATGAGCGCACTATTAGGAGATATTTATATTCCATGGCTCATTATAGATACTCCCAGCCAGAGGCGTAACTAGAAACTTCAGGGCCCTGGTGCAAGAAATCCCCCCCCCCCCGAAGGAGCATGATTCTGGTGTTGAGGTGGGGTTGGAAGCAGTGGTACTTGAGGGGGGCAGCAGCAGTGGTACTTGAGGGAGTGGCTGTGGTGCTACTTGAGGGAGGGTGGCAGTGGTGGTACTTGAGGGCAGCTGGCAGTGGTGGTACTTGAGGGCGGCTGGCAGTGGTGGTACTTGAGGGGGGTGGCTGCAGTGGTACTTGAGGACGGCTGGCAGTGGTGGTACTTGAGGGGGTGGCTGTGGTGGTACTTGAGGGGGTGGTTGCGGTGGTACTTGAGGATGGGTGGCAGGGGTGGTACTTGAGGGGGTGTGGCAGTGGTGGTACTTGAGGGGGGTGGCTGTGGTGGTACTTGAGGATGGGTGGCAGTGGTGGTACTTGAGGGGGGTGGCTGTGGTGGTACTTGTGGGGGGGTGGCAGTGGTGGTACTTGAGGGTGGGTGGCAGTGGTGGTACTTGAGGGGGGTAGCAGTGGTGGTACTTGAGGGGGGTGGCTGTGGTGGTACTTGATGGAGGGTGGCAGTATTGGTACTTGAGGGTGGCTGGCAGTGGTGGTACTTGAGGGTGGGTGGCTGTGGTGGTACTTGAGGGGGGAGTGGCAGTGGTGGTACTTGAGGGGGGTGGCAGTGGTGGTACTTGTGGGGGGGGGGTGGCAGTGGTGGTACTTGAGGGTGGGTGGCAGTGGTGGTACTTGAGGGGGGTAGCAGTGGTGGTACTTGAGGGGGGTGGCTGTGGTGGTACTTGATGGAGGGTGGCAGTATTGGTACTTGAGGGTGGCTGGCAGTGGTGGTACTTGAGGGTGGGTGGCTGTGGTGGTACTTGAGGGGGGAGTGGCAGTGGTGGTACTTGAGGGGGGTGACTGTGGTGGTACTTGTGGGCGGCTGGCAGTGGTGGTACTTGAGGGGGGGTGGCTGTGGTGGTACTTGAGAGCGGCTGGCAGTGGTGGTACTTGAGGGGGGGTGGCTGCAGTGGTACTTGAGGGGGGCGGCTGTGGAGGTACTTGAGGGGGCGGCTGCGGTGGTACTTGAGGGGGGTGGCAGTGGTGGTACTTGAGGGGGGGTGGCAGGGGTGGTACTTGAGGAGGGTGGCATCAGTGGCAGTGATGGTGACATCCTCTCCCACCACCACCTTTGCCCCACCACTGATCTCATCCCTATCCCCCCCATCACCTCTGTTGTAGGGATGAGATCTGCGGTGGTGGTGGGGGGGATGGGATCAGTAAGAGGCAGAGGTGGTGGATGTTGGGATTGATTGCACTGCAAATGTCACTTTACTTACCGTCAATCAATCAATTCCCCCTTAGAATTTCATCACCGTGCCTACTCCAGGAATGACTTGCCTCATGGGTAGTTGAGACAGGGCCCCCACACAGTTGCAGAAGGAGAGCTCCTCCCCGCCTTCTCTCAATTGGTGTCAGCAGGTCTGCTGACTTTATTTTTCAGTGTCCGCCCCGCCTCCCTACATGCTCTCTGTCTCTGGATAGTCGGGGGCGGAGCAGTCCACAGTCTCAGCGCTGCCTCTGCCTTCTTTCTCTCCCCTCAGTGGGTGAAAGCCCCCCTTCCCGCGGCGGAACGAACCGACACATGCCGCTCTCACCACAGCAGCCAAAATGGACACAGAACAGTCAGGCTGGCACCTCACACGGGCGGGCGGTGGGCCCCCCCTGAAATGGTGGAACTACAGGGCCCAGTTGCCCAAGTGCGACTGCTGTGACCCTGATAATTCCGCCACTGACAGTGCCCCTCCCAGTGACCACATCCCTCTATATATTTTAGTGAGCAGCATCTGATAGATATAATGAAATCACTCCCATTAAGATCCAGCGACTAAGGCTCGGTTCACACATATGCGATGCAGGGACAAGCATGATTCCTGTGCAGTACATAAAGAGTGCATGGTTGCGCTATGTACTGAGTGCATGGTTGTGGGGTGGGGGGAGAAGTAAGGGGGGGGGGAGGGTAGAGGGAGGGGGGGGGGAACTGGGAGAGATCCTAGGTGTGTGTGTGACGGTACTTCCATGCTGTGCACAGAGCCCGTTCTCATAGCGTGGTGCTCCATCCAGTGATTCTCCTGCGGTCTCTGGCTGCCTGCACCTCCTGGCCGTCCGTCCTAATCTCTAGTCAGCCTGTCCATTGGTCCTGGGCTGGGAGGTCTTGGGAGCTCTTCTCCCTGCTCCAGGGCAATCAGTTCTGGCCGCCCTCGTGGCTCTTCATCCCTGACACCTCCTGGAGACCTCGACCAGGTGCTGTCCTGCTCCCCGACCTGCTGGCACTGTTAGTCTGTATGTTCGCCCAGGGTAGCACCCCATTGGTCAGGTTGCACCCGGGTCCACAGAGTGCCGGAGGGGGGAGGTGGAGTCAGCAGCGCTGACATGGAGATCATGCAGGGAGACGTGAGCAGCACCGGCTGCAAAAAAGCACTGCACCAGCACGCCCCGTCAATGATTTCAAGTTCCAGCACTTGGCTCTGCTCCCGGACATTACAATGATTGGCTGGGACATAGGTCCATTTCCGGGACAGTCCCAGCCAATCCGGGACGCTTGGGAGGTATGGCACTACCTGCCTGGAGTTTGCATGTTCTCCCTGTGCCTGTGTAGGTTTCCTCCGGGCACTCCGGGTTCCTCACACACTCTAAAGACATGCTGGTAGGGTCATTGGCTCCTGTGTAAATTGGCCTTAGTATGTGTATGTACGAATGTGAGTTAGGAACCTTAGATTGTAAGCTCTTTAAAGGGCAGGGACTGATGTGAATGTATAATATACAGTATATATGTAAAGCGCTGTGGAAATTGTCTACGCTATATAAGTACCTATAATAAATAGGACAGACTAAAGAATGGAAAAAGATGTTAGACAGAGGAGAGATATTTTCAGGATGGTAAAAGTGCATGTAGAGTTCCATGGAATCAATCTAAACAGATACTTTAATAAATATGAAGTTTTATCCTTCAAAAGTGAATACAATTTTGCAAAGAGTGATAAATTATCAATTTCAACAAACGACCGATTATAGCTCAGAATCAGAATCTGTAACTAGCAGTACTACTCTCTGACACTAGAGGGCAGGAGAGAACTGCTGGAGACTGTTATATAGATGGGGATGTTCAAACTTTCAGTACCAGGGCCACATGAACTAATCTAATTTAAAGGAATTTTTTTATGTAGAGGTTTTGTTTTTTTCTGTAATCATTATGATTTAGAACAGAAGAAAACAAACTTCAGTAAAACAAAGCAAAGATATTCTAAATAAGCTTGAGTCCCCTCTTGCATGAGAGTCCCCATTTGAGCCCCCTAATGCCCAACGAATTAAAGCGGGAGTCAGCGTTTTTTTTTTCTTTTTAAAGCCAGCAGCTACAAATACTGCAGTTGCTGACTTTTAAAATGATGACACTTACCCGCCCAGCGTGCCCGCGATGTCGGCACCCGAAGCCGATCTCTCGATCGTCTCTCGGGTGCTGCCGCCGCCATCTTGGGTATGGGAATCAGGAAGTGGAGCCTTTCGGCTTCATTTCCCAGTTCCCTACTGCGCATGCGCGAGACGCGCTGCGCAATAAGGATGGTCCTTGCTGTCTCTGGGATCCGTGTGTTTCCCAGCAGGCAGCGGGGGACCTTCGGAAATGGGCGTAGATTCTGCGGAAAGGGGCGTACCTTCTGCAGAATCTACGCCAGAAGTGGGTGCAGATACCTGTACTGTACAGGTACCTGCACCCCCCTCCCCCCTGAAAGGTGCCAATTGGGGGGAGGGTTCCAATGAGCGGAAGGTCCACTTTAGGGTGGACCTCCGCTTTAAATTCAAAATACCAACACTTACTTACAAAGCCATCCACAACTCTGCCCCCAGCTACATCACTAGCGTTCCTCTCAAGACCTCCTGCTCTCTAGCTCCCTCATCATCTACTCCCATATCCACCTACAGGACTTCTTCCGAGCCTCGCCCATCCTCTGGAACTCACTACCCCAATCTGTCAGACTGTCTCCAAATTTATCCACTTATAGGCGATCCCTGAAAACTTTCCTCTTCAGAGAAGCCTATCCTGCCTCCATCTAACAACTTCACTATTGTCTCCATTAGCTCATCTCCCACAGCTATTACCCTTTTGTATAACTTGACCCTCCCTCCTAGATTGTAAGCTCTAACGAGCAGGGCCCTCTGATTCCCCTTGTCTTGAATTGTATTGTATTGTCTACCCCAATGTTGTAAAGCGCTATATAAATCCTGTATAATAATAATAATAATAATAATAATAATAATGAAAGTCCCGATCAATGTCCCCCTTGCATCAGAGTCGCCATCAAAGTCCTGTCCCCTTACATGAGAGTTCCCATCAGAATCCTTCTTTACAACAGCACCCCCATCAGAAGCCCCTTACAACAGATTCCTCATAATAGCCCCCCTTACATTGAAGTCCCTATCAATGTCCCCCTTACATAGTGTCCCCATCAAATCCCCCTGCCTCCTTACATCAGGGTCCTCATTAGAGTCCTCCTTACATAAGAATCCCCATCAAAGTCCTCCCCTACATCAGGGTCCCCATTAGAGTCCCCCTTACATCATGGTCCCCATCAGAATCCCTTTTCAACTGAGCCCTTCCTTACATCATGGTCCCCATAAGTCCCCCCCATACATCGAGGCCCCCATCAGAGTCTCCCCTTACATCAGGGTCCCTATTAGAGTCGCCTCTCACATCAAGGCTCCCCATCAGAGTCCCCCTCTTACATCAGAGTACTAATCAGAGCCCCCTTACATCAGAGTCCCCCTAAGAAGTCCCCCCCCGGTGCATCAGAGTCCCCATTGGAGCCAACTTTCCATTTTCCCTGCCCGATTTTAGTTTGGAGACTCCTGATATAGAGCATAACTGTAGGCAGATATATAAATCCCACCTTCAATCAAATTTTGTATTAAAGTGGTTGTAAACCCATTACAAACACTGTTACCTACAGGTAAGCCTAGATTAAGGCTTACCTGTAGGTGCTGAAAATATCTCCCAAACCTCTGCGGTTTAGGATCCTCCTTCTGGCCAATCAGTAAGCGGGTCCTGAGATCGTCGCCTGATTGGCTGAAAGGACAGGCGATCCTATTGGATGCATAGGAGGCGGAGGGAGGAGACGCACAGTGGAAGCCGCCCTAATGCAGAGGAGGAGGAGACGCAATAGAAACCGCCACCCGTAGGAGCGCTGCCAGTGCACAACCTAGATGGGCTAAGTGTGGGGCTGGATGACCGACCGCGAGACCCCCCCCCCCAGGGTGGATGTGCATGCGGGTGCAGGTCCCCAAATACAGACAGTGTGCGTTTGGGGACCAGCACCCCGCACAGATGGCAAGGGAGCAGCAGCTGTGTCCATGCAGTCAATCCCAAAGAGACAAAAGGAAGAAAAACTCATGTGCTAAAGGCCAAGTAATAAAAAGCTGCTAGCACAATACTCAGGTAAGAAGTATTACAGCTGTGTGTTTTACTTCAAATGACAGTTTGGGAGTAGGCAGTTACATTTTAAAAAATACAATGTAAAATTGACAAGGGAAAACAACGTAGTTGTATCTTTGATCTTAAAGCAGAGGTCCACCCTAAAATGGACCTTCCGCTCATCGGAATCCTCCCCCCCTCCGGCGCCACAATTGGCACCTTTCAGGGGGGAGGGGGGTGCAGTTATCTGGATAATCCAGGTTACTGCACCCACTTCCGGGATAGCCCTCTGCGGAAAGGGGTGTAGATTACGCCCCTTTCTGCAAGTGCCCGCCCCCTTCCGCAAGTGCCCCGCTGCCTGCTGGTAAACACACAGATCCCAGAGGCAGCGGGGACCGTCCTTATTGCGCAGCGCGACTCGCGCATGCGCAGTAGGGAACCGGGAAATGAAGCCGAAAGGCTCCATTTCCTGATTCCCATACCCAAGATGGCGGCGGCAGCACCCGAGTGACGATCTAGAGATCAGCAGCTGCAGTATTTGTAGCTGCTGGCTTTTAAAAAAAAAAAAAACGCGGAGTCCCGGCGGACTCCCGCTTTAAAAACTACGGGATAATGGTGTTGTGGTAACTTGACCAAAAAAAAAAAAAAACAAGCATAATAATATTATTATTATTAATAATATTATTCTTGATATCACTAGAAAAAAAAAGCCTTTAAAAATTTGTTTGCAATAACTCCATCAGTATCAACAGTAAAGCAGCTTCATTATTATCCAATTAAAAAAGATGAGAATTGTGCGCTGCATTTCGAGATTTCATAATTTGGCACGTCACAAATGTTAATTCTCCATTACGAACGCTAGTTTACAAGACCGACCGCTTTCGGCTCGTCCTTGCTTCTGAACATGCGTGTTTGTACTTTGGACTTTTGTCTGACAGACTCGTGTACACATGATAGACATTTGTCCACGGAAAATTTTAAAGCCTGCCATCCAACATTTGTCCGTGGAAAATCCGACAACAATTGTCCTATGAAGCGTACAAATGGTCGGATTTTCAGTCAACAGCCTGTCATCACACAATTCCCGTCGGAAAATCAGTTTGTGTGTAGGGATGAGCTTTGTGTTCGAGTCGAACGTACGTTCGACTCGAACATCGGCTGTTCGTCCGTTCGGCGCTCACGGCCCACAATGCAATGGCGCAGTGCATTGCTGGCTCATGATTGGCCAAGCATGCACTGTGACCCCGCATGCTTGGCCAATCGCAGCGCCAGCAGCGAGGAGAGCCATGATTGGCCACAGGCAGGATGCCTGTGGCCAATCATAGCTCAGGCTGTGTAGTGCACGCCCCACACTATATAAGGCCGCCAGCGCGGCGGCCTTGTGTAGTGTGTTGGCGTCTGAAGCAGTGGGTGTTCTGTGTACCTTCAACACAGTAAACACCAATCGTTTTCGGCCGATTTTCTATCTTGCTGTTGTGTAGTGGTTATTGTCTGCGTGCCCTGACCGCAGTATACCCCGCTATATTCACCTCACCTATATAGCTAGTGATCTATCTTTTAGAATAGAGCTTGCAGTCAGTAGTGTTAGGAGATAGTGCGTGCTGTCTGCGTGCTCTGTACCCAGTACACACCGCTATATCCACCTACATAGCTGTTCTCTATTTGAGCCCACTTGCCATCTGCAGGAGTTATTGGAAGTTGTGTGTGCCTCCAGCACAGCACAGTATACATCTGTATATACCCCTTTATCTCTGGTGTTCTATAATAAAGGCATCTGCAGGAGTTAGTGGGTGTTGTGTGCCTCTAGCACAATATACACTACCCAACTGCTTTTTTACCCAACTCCCTTCAGGCCATTACCATGTCTGGAAGGCCAGCAAGGAGAGGCAGACAGGCACGAGCCGATAAAAGAGGGCAAGCAGGCTCTGTGTCTAGAGACAACAGTGCTGGTCGTGGACGCAGTGCATTGTCATCAGCACGTGGCCATGGGACACGCTTGTCCTTCTTTTCGGCAGCTGGACATGTTGAGCCGCAACATGCCAACGACTTGGTAGAGTGGATGACCAAGCCCTCTTCATCCTCCTCATCCTCTCTCACCCAGGCTCAGGGTACTAGCAAAGCAGCTGCCAACGCATCGTCTTCCCTCCTCTCAATGTCATCATCAGTGACTCCTTCCCTAGACCCACCACGTCCTCCTGAGGAGTCTCCTGAACTCTTGAGCACAGTGTTGGGTACATGCTCCAGGAGGATGCCCAGTGTTTTGTGGGCTCTGATGATGACACTCAGCTAGAGGAAGGCAGTAGCGTGAGCGCAGAGAGAGGGGATGCTCAAGAAGGACAGCAATCTGGCAGTCATGTTCCACAAGCTGCAGCATACTGCCAGGTTTGCTACAGCGATGAAGAGGGAGGGGATGATGAGGGCACTGACTCCACGTGGGTGCCTGGAAGAAGAGAGGAGGAGGAGGAGGCACATGTCCAACGAGGCAGGATGCCCTCCGTGGGCCAGCTTAGGGGCAGCACACCGACTGAATCACACCGCAGAGCTCCGCCTGTGCAGAGCGCTGCCTCTGTGCGTTATTCTAAAAGTTCTTTGGTGTGGGCCTTTTTTGAGACGAGTGCATCAGATCGCACCGCTGCTATTTGCAACATATGTCTCAAGCGTATCTCACGTGGCCAAAACATCAGCCGCTTGGGCACCACATGCTTGACCAGACATATGTTGACCTGCCATGCAGCTCGTTGGCAAGCGTACCTCAAAGACCCACACCAAAGAACAAAGTGGACCTCTCCTTGCTCCTCATCAGCTGGCATCTCCAACCCCACTAGACCTTCAGTCCTCTCTGAAACCTGCTCTGAGAGGAATGAAGGTGTAGAATTAGGTTTGTCACAGCCAAGTGCTTCCGGGAACTCTGCGGTACACCCACGTCCGATTATAGCAGGCAAATGTCTCTGCCCCAGCTGCTGGACCGGCGAAAGAAGTTCACTCCCAGCCATCCACATGCCCAGCGGTTGAATGCTAGCTTGGCTAAATTGCTAGCACTTCAACTGCTGCCTTTTCAGTTGGTAGACTCGGCCCCCTTCCGTGAGTTTGTACAATGTGCGGTTCCTCAGTGGCAGGTCCCCAAACGCCACTTTTTCTCACGGAAGGCGATTCCGGCTCTCTACCGGCATGTGGAAGGCAATGTCCTTGCCTCGCTGGACAGGGCGGTCAGCGGTAAGGTACATATTACCGCTGACTCATGGTCCAGCAGGCATGGACAGGGACGTTACCTGTCTTTCACGGCCCATTGGGTCACTCTTCTGGCAGCTGGGAAGGATGCAGGACAAGGTGCAGTAGTATTGGAGGTTGTTCCGCCACCACGCCTCCAAAATGCTACTATTGGTTGTGACACACCTCTCTCCTCCACCCCCTCCTCTTCTTCTTCCTCCATGGCCTCTTCCAGTGCTCTGTCCTCAGGACCAGCGGTGCTTCGTAGGCGTTCCAGGGGCTACGCAAGTACGCAGGCAAAACAATGCCATTCCGTGTTGCGCTGGTTTGTTTGGGGGACAGGAGCCACACTGGGGCGGATGTTTTGTCAGCTCTGCAGGGGCAGGCCGAGAGGTGGTTGACGCCACGTGCCCTGTGTAGCTCACGTCCTTAACCTGGTGGTGCAGCGGTTCTTGGGCAGGCACCCCGGCTTACAGGATGTCCTGAAGCAGGCCAGGAAAGTCTGTGTGTATTTCCGCCGATCATTTAATGCCTGTGCTCGGCTGGCTGAGCTCCAAAAGGAGTTGAACCTGCCCAAGACATGTGACATGCCCACCAGATGGAACTCAACATTGGCCATGCTGCAGCAGCTGCACACGCAGCAGAGGGCCATCAATGAGTACCTGTGCGACTACGGCACCAGGACAGGGTCAGGGGAGCTTGGTTTTTTCTCACCACGCCAGTGGGGCATGATCAGGGATGCATGCACTGTCCTGTCACCGTTTGAGGAGGCCACAAGGATGGTGAGCGGTGACAGTGCATGCATCAGTGACACTGTACCTCTTGTCCACCTCTTGGAGCATATGCTGTGTGGAATAATGGACAGGGCACTTGAGGCAGAACAGAGACAGGAAGAGGAGGACTTCCTTGCCTCTCAAGGCCCCCTTTATCCAGACAGTGTTCCTGCTGTGCCACCCATCACACAGGAAGAGGATGAGGAGGAGAAAGAGGAGGAGGAGGATGATTGTGTCAGCATGGAGGTGGAGGCTGGCACTCAGCATCAGTATCAGCAGCAGCAGCAGCAGTCTTGTAGGGATGATTTACAGTCCCAAGAAACACGTGGACTTGTACGTGGCTGGGAGGAGGTAGCTGCGGATCATGTTGTCCTTAGTGACCCAGAGGACTCCGGACCGAATGCCTCAGCTAACCTACGCTGCATGGCCTCCCTGATCCTGCAAAGCCTGCGGAAGGATCCTCGTATTCTTCGGATCAAGGAGAGGGACCATTACTGGCTGGCCACTCTCCTTGATCCACGGTACAAGGGTAAGGTTGCCGACCTTATCTTGCCATCACAGAGGGAGCAGAGGATGAGACATCTCCGGGAGGCCTTGCAGAAAGGTCTGTGCAACGCGTTCCCAGAGACTGGGAGGTTACAAACTCCTGGTCCTGGACAACGTGTTGCTGAGGCATTGGTCAGAAGGAGCGGTGGAGAAGGTGGCCGTCTGACTGATGCTTTCAGACAATTTTTTAGTCCGCAGCCCCAAGGTATGATCGGTTCCAGCACCCATCGCCAGCGTCTGATTTACATGGTGCAGGAATACCTAGGGGTAAGGTCAGACTTGGACACCTTTCCCACCGAAAATCCTCTGGCTTACTGGGTCTTGAGGATGGATCACTGGCCAGAGCTTGCACAGTATGCAATTGAGCTACTGGCCTGTCCTGCATCCAGCGTTCTTTCGGAACGCACCTTCAGTGCTGCTGGTGGCTTTGTTACCGATCACAGGGTGCGCCTGTCCACCGAATCAGTTGATCGACTGACCTTCATCAAGATGAATCAGTCTTGGATCACCCACAGCTACCAAGCACCTGAAGCTGATGTAACAGAATAATTTTTTTTGAAATATCACATCCCTTCAAGACTGCCTATGCTGATGCTGAGTGACTGTCCTGTTATGTTGATTGTCTATCCTCTTCCTCCTCCGCTGATATGTTGGAAGAACATTTCTGGTTCTGGTTGATGCCATCAGCCCAATTTTTCTGCCCCTGTTTAACAGGGGCGTTTAAGTACAATTTTTGATGCAATGCTTTGCAGCAGGGCTAATTCCTGCAATCAAACAAGGGTATATGGGAGAGGTTGCAGTGTGGTGGCACCAGCACCAGTGCCTAAGGCCCAATTTTTCTGCCCCTGTTCAACAGGGGCGTTTAATCACAATTTTTGATGCAATGCTTTGCAGCAGGGCTAATTCCTGCAATAAAACTAGAGTATATGGCAGAGGTTGCAGTGTGGTGGCACCAGCACCAGTGCCTAAGGCCCAATTTTTCTGCCCCTGTTTAACAGGGGCGTTTAATTACAATTTTTGATGCAATGCTTTGCAGCAGGGCTAATTCCTGCAATCAAACAAGAGTATATGGGAGAGGTTGCAGTGTGGTGGCACCAGCACCAGTGCCTAAGGCCCAATTTTTCTGCCCCTGTTTAACAGGGGCGTTTAATTACCATTTTTGATGCAATGCTTTGCAGCAGGGCTAATTCCTGCAATAAAACTAGAGTATATGGCAGAGGTTGCAGTGTGGTGGCACCAGCACCAGTGCCTAAGGCCCAATTTTTCTGCCCCTGTTTAACAGGGGCGTTTAAGTACAATTTTTGATGCAATGCTTTGCAGCAGGGCTAATTCCTGCAATAAAACTAGAGTATATGGCAGAGGTTGCAGTGTGGTGGCACCAGCACCAGTGCCTAAGGCCCAATTTTTCTGCCCCTGTTTAACAGGGGCGTTTAATTACAATTTTTGATACAATGCTTTGCAGCAGGGCTAATTCCTGCAATAAAACTAGAGTATATGGCAGAGGTTGCAGTGTGGTGGCACCAGCACCAGTGCCTAAGGCCCAATTTTTCTGCCCCTGTTTAACAGGGGCGTTTAATTACAATTTTTGATGCAATGCTTTGCAGCAGGGCTAATTCCTGCAATCAAACAAGAGTATATGGGAGAGGTTGCAGTGTGGTGGCACCAGCACCAGTGCCTAAGGCCCAATTTTTCTGCCCCTGTTTAACAGGGGCGTTTAATTACAATTTTTGATGCAATGCTTTGCAGCAGGGCTAATTCCTGCAATAAAACTAGAGTATATGGCAGAGGTTGCAGTGTGGTGGCACCAGCACCAGTGCCTAAGGCCCAATTTTTCTGCCCCTGTTTAACAGGGGCGTTTAATTCCAATTTTTGATGCAATGCTTTGCAGCAGGGCTAATTCCTGCAATAAAACTAGAGTATATGGCAGAGGTTGCAGTGTGGTGGCACCAGCACCAGTGCCTAAGGCCCAATTTTTCTGCCCCTGTTTAACAGGGGCGTTTAATTACAATTTTTGATGCAATGCTTTGCAGTAGGGCTAATTCCTGCAATAAAACTAGAGTATATGGCAGAGGTTGCAGTGTGGTGGCACCAGCGCCTAAGGCCCAATTTTTCTGCCCCTGTTTAACAGGGGCGTTTAAGTACAATTTTTGATGCAATGTTTTGCAGCAGGGCTAATTCCTGCAATAAAACTAGAGTATATGGGAGAGGTTGCAGTGTCGTGGCACCAGCAGCAGTGCCTAAGGCCAAATTTTTCTGCCCCTGTTTAACAGGGACATGTAATTACAATTCTTGATATAATATTTCACAGGAGGGCCCCTTCCTGTGCCCACCCAGAGTAATGGTGAGGACTTATAGTGTTGTGGCACCAGCACCACAACCACCAAAGGTCAATTTTTCTACCACTGTTCAACAATGGCATGTAATTACAATTCTTGATATAATCGTTCACAGCAGGGCGCTCCAGCGCCCACCAAGAGTCACTTTGAGGGCTTACAATGTTGTGGCAAAACCAACACCTTGTTCCGCCATTTCTGCAGAGCATATAGGGCAGGCCCCTACTTTCAAACATCCAATTTACAAACATCTCCTACTTGCAAACGCAAGGAGACAGCAGCAAGTGAGATGAAAAAAGATGGACGACAAAACAAATTATACAGGGGTGATAACCCTTCCCTATGTTTTCCAAAAAGCTTAAAAATAGTTTTTTTGACTGGAGCTACACTTTAAAAATGTACCAGTTGAAAATTACAAACAGATTCAACTTAACACAACAAACCTACACAGTCCCTGTCTTGTTTGCACCGCCTGTATACTGCTGTTCTGAGTATATAGGGCCTGGGGGCCACATGCATTTCCTTTTTTTAATATGGGTACGGGGTTCCCCTTAATATGCGTACAAGACCTAAAGGGGCTGGTAATGGGCAGGGAGGGCTACCCATGCCATTTTTCTCAATGATTTTCAACCATATTGCAGGAACCAGATATAACATTAAAACCGCAAGCAGTTTTAAATGGTGTTATTTCCGTTTAATGTCATTTTGTGCAGGGACTGTTCTAAACACGGGAAACACGTGGCACTTCACAGGCATACTACAGACACCCCCCAGGCACCATATTTAAAGGAATATTTCACTTTTTTTTTTTTCACTTTAACCACTTGCTTACTGGGCACTTAAACCCCCCTCAGTCCCAGACCAATTTTCAGCTTTCAGCGCTGATGCACTTTGAGTGACAATTACGCGGTCATACAACACTGTACCCAAATGAAATTTTTATAATTTTTTTCCCACAAATAGAGCTTTCTTTTGGTGGTATTTAGTTACAGCTCGGAGTTTTATTTTTTGCTAAACAAACAAAAAAAGATGCAAAAAAAAAAAAATCATGTTTTAATAGTTTGTTATAAAATTTTGCAAACGGGTCATTTTTCTCCTTCATTGAAGTGCGCTGATTAGGCGGCACTGATAGGCTGCATTGGTGGGCACTGATGGGCTGCATTGGTGGGCACTGATGGGCTGCATTGGTGGGCACTGATAGGCTGCACTGGTGGGCACTGATAGGCATAGTTAAGGCGGCACTAATAGGCACAGATAAGGCGGCACCGATGGGCACAGATAAGGCGGCACTGATGGGCAAAGATGGGCACAGATAAGATGGCACGGATGGGTGGCACGGATAAGTGGCACGGATGGGTGGCACGGATGGGCACTGATAGGTACCACAGATAGATGGGACTGATGGGCACTGATAGGTGGCACTGATAGGTGGCTCTGATAGGTGGCACTGCTGGGCACTGATGGGCAGCACTGCTGGGCACTGATGGGCGGCACTGGGGTGCAGCACCTTTGAGGCAGATTTTGGGTGGCACTGTGGGTGGCACTGCTGGGTGGCACTGTGGGTGGCACTGTGGGCACTGCTGGGTGGCACTGTGGGCACTGCTGGGTGGCACTGTGGGCACTGCTGGGTGGCACTGTGGGCACTATGGGCACTGCTGGGTGGCACTGACAGGGGGGCACTTACTTTATTTCAGGATGGCACTGCGGGTGGCAGGTGGGCACTGGCAGGGGGCAGGTGTCCGCTTGAATTGCTGGCCGTGATCGGGACTGATGTCCCGAACACGGCCGCCGGCGATCGGCTTTTTTTTTTCTCCTCGCGCTGTCAGCGCGAGGAGGAATACTAGCCGATTACCGGCTCCGTTTTATCACATGATCAGCTGTCATTGGCTGACAGCTGATCACGTGATAAGGGGTCGGGATCGACCCCTTACACGGATCGGTGATCAGGCGAGTCTCACGGACTCGCCGATCACAGAGCGCGCCGCGCGCGCCCCTCAAGGGGCGCGCAGGCCGCTCGTAACCGGGACGACGTCAATAGACGTAGTCCCGGAAATGTAGGTCCGCGCTAATGCCGTCATTTGGCAATAGCGCGGATCTGTAGTGGTTAATCGTCATTAAAATCAGTGCTCCCGCCAAAACGGACATTTTTAAAAACATTTTAGGCATTGATCCATGTCCCCTGGAGCAGGAGCCAGGTCCCCAAACCCTTTTTAGGACAGTATCTTGCATATTAGCCGTTAAAATTAGCACTTTTCATTTCGAACGTTCGAGTCCCATAGACTTCAATGGGGTTCTAAAGTTCGTTCGAATTTGGGGTCCGTTCGAAAGTTCTGGTGCGAACCGAACCGGGGGGTGTTCGGCTCATCCCTATTTGTGTGTACGAGGCTTTACAGAGGAGGTCTTGTGCTACAATTATTGTTCTCGCTCTAACGTTTGTGGCGATACTCACATGTGTGGTTTGGACCTACATATGTATTCACCTCTGCGTGTAAACATGAGGGGACAGGGGCTCTTTAAGGCTCGGTTCACACAGGGGCGGCACGACTTGCAGCGCCGTGACCTGCACACGATCAGCGGCGACTTGCAAAACGACTTCTGTATAGAAGTCAATGCAAGTGGCCTGAAGTCGCCCCAAAGTAGTACAGGAACCTTTTTTCTGAGTCGGAGCGACTTGAGTCGCTCGAATTAGAGCGGTTCCATAGTACAGAACGGAGCGCGACTTGTCAAGTGGTGAAGTCGCCTGGACAAGTCGCCCCTGTGTGAACCGAGCCTAACTTTTTTATTGTTTATTTTCCTTTTTTTTTTCTTTTTTTTTTACACCTTCCCTTTAAACATTTTTTTTGATCACTTTAATTCCTATTACAAGGAATGTAAACATCCCTTGTAATAGGAATAGAGCATGACAGGTCCTCTTTATGGAGAGATCTGGAGTCTATAAGATCCCACATCTTTCCTCTAGGCCGGAAAGCCTGAGATCAAAAAACAACAAAAATGATCTCAGCTTTTCTAGCCAAACACACAGCAGTGTTTAAACTGCTGAGGCCATCATAATGTCGCGCCCAGCCTCCGAGAGTAGTAGAGAGTAGTAGAGAGTAATAGAGATGACCGGGCACCATCTGGTCCTCGGTCAGCTCTATGCTAAGCTTCCTCCACCGGTGGATTCCTTCTCCGGCTTGTCAATCGCACGGGCGTGCCGGTAGAACTGGAGGGTGGCGGAAGTGGGGGGGCATCCCCTCCCGCTGCCTAGAAATTATTATTTTGGCCACTGAAATGAATTAACGCTCAAACGCCTGACATGCTTAGCATTAATGCGCATTTAGACGCATCAATCGTTTTTCCTACCAAGACACTGCTGCTCCTGGAAGCACTGGGAGTGGGTTTTTTTTGTACTGCCTCTAAACACCTATGTGGCTCGATTCACACTAATGTGTTTTTTGATGCATTTCGCTGACATGCAGGGAATTTTCTTTAACATGAGTTCCTATTGAGCAAGTTCACATCAATGCATTTTTGTGCCTCTGTGTTTTTGGAAAGGGTCGGGGACTTTTTTCTTGCAAAATGCAGGGTTTTGCATGTAAAATACTTTAATGGACCTGCATCCAAAATGCAAGTACCCCATTTTTACGGTGACTTTGACTAGATTTTGTCATGATTTGCGTTTTGCATTTTTTTTTTTAAGCTTTACATTCACTGTATATAACTGGTTGCTAAGGAGGGGGCTGGGAACCCGGCTGCTGCGTCCTTAACAAACGATGAGTCAACAGCTGTCAGCGGGCTTCCCCGCTGAATTAAAAAAAAAGAATTGCCAGGGGAAAAAAAGTGTGAATAAAAATGGTGTGCCCCCCCCAGGTTACCAGGCCCTTGTGTCTAGTATGGATTCGGAGGGGACGCCCCTCATGCCAAAATGTAAAAAACAAAATGGAGTGTGCCCCCCCCAAAATCCATACCCATCATGCCTCGGTCAGTGACGTCACAAGGAGGCGGGGCCTCCAGAAGTCATCATCCAATGACCATGCCCTCATCGTTATCTAAGACATGCTTGACATCGGCATGGACAGATCAGCGGGACGTAGCATTGAAGGAGGTTAGGCGGCAGAGGAAGAAGAACACAGGACAAAGAAGACAGGAGAAAGAAGAAGTGCGGAAGAAGAAACGAGAGAAGGAGAAGACCAGAGGAGAAAGATGCGGGAGAAGGAGAAGACCAGAGGAGGAAGATGCGGGAAAAGGAGAAGACCAGAGGAGGAAGATGCTGGAGAAGGAGAAGACCAGAGGAGGAAGATGCGGGAAAAGGAGAAGACTAGAGGAGGAAGATGCGTAAGGAGAAGACCAGAGGAGGAAGATGCGGGAGAAGGAGAAGACCAGAGGAGGAAGATGCGGGAAAAGGAGAAGACCAGAGGAGGAAGATGCTGGAGAAGGAGAAGACCAGAGGAGGAAGATGCGGGAAAAGGAGAAGACCAGAGGAGGAAGATGCGTAAGGAGAAGACCAGAGGAGGAAGATGCGGGAGAAGGAGAAGACCAGAGGAGGAAGATGTGGGAGAAGGGGAAGAAGACCAGAGGAGGAAAATGCGGGAGAAGATGGCGGATACTAAGAGTACCTGGACTTTTCTCATAACCCTCTGATCCTATACTAAGAGGCTGTTCGTTAATTACATTTTTGCAAATAAAAATCCCTTTAAGCGGATCTGTCATCAGTCTCTAAAGTTTCTGGGCCATCTACCACGGGAAACCCCTAGCCGTAAATAGGGGAGAAGAAGGTAACAGTAAGCCCAATCAAACCAGCAGCTCCTTCGGGGGTTAGTGCTACACATACTAGATCTAAGGGCCTGGTATGGACCTGGTAGGGGGGCCCCTCTATTTTTTTTTTTCACAATTTTTTTTTTTTTTTTCAGCCGGCAATTCTTTTTTTACATTCAGCGGGGAAGCCCGCTGACAGCTGATGACTCATCAGTTGTTAAGGACGCGGCGGCCGGCTTCCCGGCCCTCTCCTTAGCAGCCAGCTATATACAGTGTAAATAAAAACGCAAATCGTGGCATAATTGCAGTAAAAACGTGTGTCCAAAAATGGAGCAATCACTGCAAAAAGCATTGCAGAAACGGTCAAAAGCAACATGCATAGAATCGATCCTTAGGTAGGTACTAAAGAGAGAACATAGTTTTGGGTTTCTCTGCATACCAGGGAGACTGTTAGGCAGAGCAGTGATCCATTGATAGGGTCTGCTCATTGTGCTCAGGTGCTACTCATGATGTCTGCCTGTTTCACACTAGTCCAATAGGGCGGGGGCATATTGGACAGTGGGAGGAAACCTGACAAATGGGAGCATAGGGTAGTTACAGCCCTGGTCATTGGCAAAAGCAGGTGCCTCAGGGCATTCTGGGTGACTGTATATATGCCTAGGGCATATGTGCTTGGGGTCTTCGGCTTGAGAGTGGGGGGCCCAGAAGGAGGGGGCTGCTGCCCCTCCTCTGTATAGGCTGTCATGCGGCCTCAGGTGGTCGACCTGAGGACCTGAATTGAGGAAGATGCAACCCAGATGTCCTGTAGATCTGACTAAGAGGGAGACACGCCGGGAGGTACAGACCTGACTCTAGGGACCTGTGCTGTGAGGGCCATCCCTTCAGGCTAGTGAAGTCAGTGAATAGGTATCAGCTAAAGAGGATACTAGTGAGTGTCCTGAAGAAAAGTGTGCATTGAGTCTGCTGCCAGAGCAGGCAAAGGACTTGTCTTCCCACACTGCTATAGTGTGGTCCAGCAGTGCATCCGGATTAATTTAATGGGGTCAAGTGAGAGTTGTCCTCATCTATCCCACCAAACTCTTCTCCTATCCAAGTTCTACCAATAAATAGCAAAAACCCAAATACCCTAGACCAGTGATGGAGAACCTTGGCACTCTAGATGTTTTGGAACTACATTTCCCATGATGCTCATGCACTCTGCAGTGTAGCTGAGCATCATAGGAAATGTAGTTCCAAAACATCTGGAGTGCCAAGGTTCGCCATCACTGCCCTAGACTCATCATTGGTTAACGAGCAGAAGAGTGTGCGGGTGATAGTATAAAAATGCCCAAGTGTCTGGCTGCAGGAAAATCAGAGGGAGGCCCAGGGAAGACTATATTCAGCAACCCCTAAGGGGGCAGTGCTACACTAACAAATAAAACAAATTCCCCCACCAACGGGGTTTTTAGGCAGCAATAAACAATGAACATAGCATGTCGGGAATAATATAAAAGAATATTTTATTGTATGGTAAAAACATGAGCTTCACCTAGGTATTTAAAACAGGAAATAGAGCCAAGCTCTTATATACAAAAAATACAATGATATCAATGGGCATACACTAAGCAGACTTAACTATAAATATACTGTATAAAGTTAGTAACAGCAAAAAATAGTTCTAACGCGTTTCAACCACTAGGGTCTTCTTCAGAGATAGTCTGTTGGTAGAGAGACAGAATAAAACTTAATAAATCTATCAAGCAATATTTGTATAAAGAATATTTTAAGTTTATTAATATGGTTTACCCAATGGTGTATTTCCGAAAGATTCACGTAAATTATAATGCTTAATGGTGGAGTTTACCCAGGTTCATGCTTCAGTATCCCTCACATATTAAATATTTGTGCACACGCAGGGCTCTCTCCGCAGATGTCCCCCTGTATGACTGGTGCGGGCTGGCTCCGCCCAGCTACGGGGGACACGTATTTCCTTGTCGGCGGCATCCCTGGACACTTCCGGACGTGCCTCACGTTCGCCTGACCCTTCGTGTGGACGAACGTGATGCATTCGCGTCGCGCACTTGCGTCGGAAGTGACGTCGTTTCGGGGCCGTTTTACGACCTTCCGGGACGCCGGGGCGGCCACACGTGGTCGACCTGTTTAGGCGACCAGGCAATAATGGGCAGTACCGGCCAATGGATGGGCGGCCATCGCCTGTGATGCAATCCCGGGGCACTATATAACATAGCACACTTGGCAGTAAGTGCTAGCACCAACTCACAACAAGGACTCTGTTATCTTTGAATCCCTGGTTGGTAAGTTTAACTATTTCCTGGCTTGGCTAGCATGTCCCTATTGTACTTAAATAATTTCTTTAAACTAGCTTTTCTAACAGTAAGCTCGTTTTACTGCTCTACCTACTTTTAGATGGGGTGATTTTATGGATTAGGAGTTAATGACCGTGTCTGGTACTTTTCCCGGGATAGTTTTCCAGCAACAGTCCCTCCTTTCTCCATTTTGGGATTCTCCTGCCTAGCCTAGTAATCCAGGTAATAGTCATTACTCTTAGTATAAACATGGTTCACTACATCTGGACTAGGGTTGCCACCTTTTCATCAAGTCAAACCCGAACACTTTAGCGGCGCACAGCAATGTTTTTTATACTATAAACTGTACATATATTTTGCTATTAAATAACATTTTTAATCATACGAAGTTAATAACAAGAGTCCCCCTTTACATCAGAGTCCACAGAGTTCCCCTTTTACATCTGAACTTGCAGAGCTCCCTTTCACTGTAAGGGGGGGATCTGTAGACTCTGATTTAAGGAAGAACTCTGGGGACTCTGACATAAGGAATGCTCTGGGAATCCTGATTTAAGGGGGAACACTGAGAACTCTGATGTATGGAGAAGACTGATGTAAGGGGGAACACTGTGGCTTCTGTTGTAAAGGGGAACTCTGATGTAAGGGGTGCTCTGAGAACCCTGATTTACCTTACCTCGCTCAGAGACAGGAGAGAGACTTCAGTCACAGACAGGGATGGATGGTGAACTCACTCACCCCTTGGAAGTCAGCACCTGTCAGCCAGATGTATCTGAGGCTGCTGGACTTCAAATTTCCAGCCCCAACTTTCCTTTTCTGAGGCACGGTGCCGGGGATTAGAGTGTGGGCAGACACAGAGGGGTAGGGGTGGGGGGAAGAGGTGCAGATTGAGCCCTCTCTCCTCTCCTGTCTGTGTGTTTGGGGGGGGGGGGATTTCTTAGTGCTGGCTTTGGGCAGTGTGAAAGAGTGTAACAGACACTCTAAGTTTAGACAACTGCAGCCAGCCCTGCTTGGAAGCCATAGTTCAGTCTAAATAATGTGTCCGGGTTTCAGGCAGTCTGAAACCTGGACACATGATTCCAAACCCGAACTGTCCGGGTGAATCCTGGACAAGTGGCAACCCTAATCTGGACAGCTTAGTTGTTTTTTCTTGGCTTTATTTCAACCCCTCCCCCCCTTTGCTTTATATTATCCCCTCCCCCCCTTTTCTCATCCCCTATGTTACTTTTCACGAGTCCCTCATTAGCACTTTATGCACTTCCATTTTTACTTGTCACTAGCATATTAATGTACTTATCTTATCATTACTTCCATATCTTAGCCGTCACCTTTTAAATTCCCTCTGTCCACACATACACTCACACTTCTTACCTTCATATCTTACTTTTTATGCATGCTATTCACTCACTCATTCACTCCAGTCATCCACTAGTTGGATGTTATTATACACACTATCCCATTTATCTCACATCACGCCTTTTTCTTTCTTAAGGGCCGGTTCACACTGCGACGCGAGGCGAGGCGACACGGCTCGCCTCGCCTCGCTCCCGCAAGTCGCCCCCATTCTGTACAATGGAACCGTTCTGAGAGGAGCGACTCGAGTCGCTCCGACTCAGAAAAAAGGTTCCTGTACTACTTTGGGGCGACTTCGGGGGCGACTTGCATTGACTTCTATACAGAAGTCCTCTGCAAGTCGCCGCTGAGGTCCGTGCAGGTCGCGGCGAGGCAAGTCGGAGACGCCTCGCCGCGCATCGCTGTGTGAACCGGCCCTTACTTGAGTTGTGGTTTGTTTGTTTTGGCCTTTTTTCCTTTCTCTATTTTCTGCTGTGCGGTGGTTTTAAGTTTTGTCCCCCCTTTCCTTTTTTTTTCTCTTTCTGATGTAGATGAAGATATTTGGGGATATTCCCTTTATATACATATAAATCATGTGTATGATATTTTCATACCACACATGTGTGCTCATATATGAAACATATGTGTCTAATTTTGTTTATGTTGGGATTTTTATCACAGGCGTGGCTTACCATACGGGCGGGCTGCCTACATTTGCACCTACTTCCTATAATCTCTGTGGGGCGTAGGGCTTTCGTGTGACCGCTCGTGAGCCGCGTCTCTGGGCCTCCGACCCCAGCCCCTCTGCTTGATTCTGTGGCGAGACGTATGGACCACGTACCTTCTTTAATATGTGAGGGATACTGAAGCATGAACCTGGGTAAACTCCACCATTAAGCATTATAATTTACGTGAATCTTTCGGAAATACACCATTGGGTAAACCATATTAATAAACTTAAAATATTCTTTATACAAATATTGCTTGATAGATTTATTAAGTTTTATTCTGTCTCTCTACCAACAGACTATCTCTGAAGAAGACCCTAGTGGTTGAAACGCGTTAGAACTATTTTTTGCTGTTACTAACTTTATACAGTATATTTATAGTTAAGTCTGCTTAGTGTATGCCCATTGATATCATTGTATTTTTTGTATATAAGAGCTTGGCTCTATTTCCTGTTTTAAATACCTAGGTGAAGCTCATGTTTTTACCATACAATAAAATATTCTTTTATATTATTCCCGACATGCTATGTTCATTGTTTATTGCTGCTTAAAAACCCAGTTGGTGGGGGAATTTGTTTTATTTTTTCGATTTATAGGGGTGAGCAGCACCCTCCCCGCTCTTGCCAGCAGTGTGTTCTTTCCAATATCACGTGCTACAATAACATGGGGCCCTTAGAGGCAAAAAACAAACAAAACACCAGATGCCCCTAAGAGCAGCATTTTTAACGTTCAGTGTCCATGAGGCTTCTTGGGTTATTGCCATATTACATTAATAATGTTCGTATTTTTGGGACTGAAAGCCCCTTTCCTAGAATTACTGCGGCAGACACTTATGTACCATTTCCCATATTCTGCTGCCAGAGTCCCTGGAGAACTGTCACTTCACCCACATACACTGTCTGGAAGTCCCTGTTATTTAACGGTAACCTTCCTTTCTATTACACACATTACTAACCCTCTAATCCGCTCACCTTTCCTTTCATTCTCCAGCAGAGCGGAGCGATTCTCTCAGATGAAGAGGAATCCCTTGTCTGAGCCGACTTATAACAAATGTCAGACAATAATTGCTACAGAGCCTGACACCGCCAAGCCAACAGATGTCGTCCATTCAGCAGACCAGCGATTTAATTGCTCAGTGACAGATCAGTAGCATAATGACAGGCTGTACAAATCCTGATCTATAGACATGCCGATACTCTAAGGGCGAGACGGTGTTCATCCTGCGGGCCACAGCACTAAAGCTCGCCATGGTAAAAAATGTTTTAGAACCTTCCAATTTCTGATAATAATTAGTCATGAGCAGTGCCGAAAAATTTGTTAGTTTTCGCTTCATTCGTTTTTTGGGGGGGTTTTCGCTTTTCAGGCCATTCGTTATGATCGCAATTCGAAGAAAATAAAAAATCGGAAATTCAAAAAAATTCAGAAAAAATAAAACATTCGAAAAAAACGTACATTTCGGGGGAAAAAAACATAAATTTGAAAAAAAATGTAAATTCGGAAAAAAAACGTAAATTCTAAAAATAAATTAAATTTGCAAATTCAAAACAATCTGAAATTCGAAAAAAAGAGGGAATTCAGAAATTCTAAAAAATCGGAAATTCTAAAAAAATTGGAAATTCGGAAATTCGATTAAAAATCAGAAATTCGAAAACCCGAAAATTCTAATTCTAGAATTCCTCCTGGTACAGGACTTGACATCCCCAACATAAGGGGCTCATTTAATTTTACACATCGCCCAGCACTTCCACATTTACCTTCCATAATGCACTATCATGCTGGACACCCAAAAGAGGCTGGCGATGGATGCCCTTGAACGTACACATGATGACTCTTTCTCTCTCTCGCACAGGCCGCGACTTGGTCACAGCACCGCCTAACACAAAGTCCTTGCTTGCAGATCCAGCCTGGGGTCCCAGGAGAGTGATCCTGCCCTTGCCCGAGCTTTATATTCCCTCACCCAGCATTCACTTCTCTTGCTCCAGGTAGCTGATAATTGTAGTCCATTACAGTCTGGCTTGAGTGTGAAACCTAAAACCCTGAGACTACAGCTCCCACGATTCTTTGCTTTTATTCCCTGGTGGTGATCACTCTGCTGGCAGGATGTGATGACGCAGAGTGTTAGTTGGCACTAGAGGGAAACAGTCTGACTGCAGCAATGTTGCAGAGTGTCTTCTGATACTGCAGGCGATATTAGCCAGCTCATTGGTAGACAACTATATAGATCAGACCAAAATGAGGGACAGAGGGACATTGCTCCAAACCAGGGACATTCCCTCGAAATCAGGGACAGCTGGAAGCTATGTGAAAGGTTCTGACGCTGTGAAGATGGGCATTGCTTTGGATGTGGAGAGTCTGTAGATGATCTGCTCTGATACTCTGATGGAATATGAGACTCCTAACCCTCACCTCCCTAAGACCAGTTTAACATTGAGCCGCTTAGGGCGTCAGCGGTAAAGGGGCACTATTTTTAGCGCCGCTTTACTGTCGTTTTAGCGACACTATTCGGCTACTAGCAAGGGGGTTTTTAACCCTCCGCTAGTGGCCAAAAAGGGGTTAAATCCACCCACAAAATGCTGCCAGAGCAGTGTTTTGACGGCGGTACCGCAGCGATGCCCCATTGATTTCAATGGGGAGCAGTGGTGGAAGAGCGCTGAGTTCACCGCTCCAAAGAAGCTGTTGGCAGGACTTTTTGTGATGCCCTGCCAGCGCACCGATCCAGTGTGAAAGCCCTCGGGCTTTCAAAGTGGAATGAATGGAGCCGCTTTTTTAAGGTGCTATGCAGGCGCTATTTTTAGCGCTGTAGCGCCTAAAAAAAACGCCGGCAGTGTGAAAAGGGGCTGTTTTTCAATAAAAAGACAAAAGGAACTGGCGCCTATTATCCTTTCTCCATCTCCCCATTTTAGCCATGGACTCATTCCTAGGGATGCAGTTGTGGCCTGGTCCTATAGACTTGCATGGGTTGCATTAATCGGCACAAACGCCCACCGAATGCTGTTTCATTTTTGCTGCATGCCCTCATTCCAGTGGGTGGTTGGGGGGCGGTAAATCTGCAGCTCAACCACCTGGTTTTACCACCCTCAGCCATATGTGTGAACGAAACCTGTGCTGAGTTGCATTTATCTGCATTTGAGGTGCATTCATGTGGGTTTCCGTACACTGCAACAGGTTTATGTGCAAAAAAATGCAGCATGTTGTACTTTTATTAACCACTTCCTACCCTACCCATAGTCAAGTAACATCGGCAGGAGGGAATCTCCCATCCTGGGCAGGGCATCATATGATGTCCTCAGCCTCCCGGCCATCTAGGGGGCGTGCGTGCGCACACGCCTGGCAGCTGCAATGTCCGCCGGGCACCCGCTATTGCCCGTGAACACAGCAGGACCATGGATCTGTGTGTGTAAACACAGATCCACGTCCTGTCAGGTGAGAGGAGACCGATGGTGTGTTTCCAGTACAGAGGAACACCGATCAGTCTCCTCCCCTTGTGAGTCCCCTCCACCTACAGTTAGAATCACTCTCTAGGAAACATAATTAACCCCTCTATCGCCCCCTAGTGTTAACCCCTTCCCTGCCAGTCACATTTACACAGTAATCAGTGCATATTTATACCACTGATCGCTGTATAAATGTGAATGGTCCCAAAAAAGCGTCCGATCTGTCCGTCGCAACGTCACAGTCACGAAAAAAAATATAACATATTTTGTAGATGCTATAACTTTTTGCGCAAACCAATTAATATACACTTATTGGGATTTTTTTTACCAAAAATATGTAGAAGAATACGTATCGGCCTAAACTGAGGAAAAAATATATTTTTTTTTAAATTGCGGATATTTATTATAGCAAAAAGTAAAAAATATTGTGTTTTTTTTTTTTTCAAAATTGTCGCTTTTTTTTGTTTATATCGCAAAAAATAAAAACCGCAGAGATGATCAAATACCACCAAAAGAAAGCTCTATTTGTGGGGGAAAAAACATAAAAAATTAGTGTACAGTGTAGCACGACCGCGCAATTGTCATTCAAAGTGCGACAGCGCTGAAAACTAAAAATTGGTCTGGGCAGGAAGGGGGTGAAAATGCCCGGGATTGAAGTGGTTAATCACACATGACGGCCCCACATTGGTGTAAACTCGGCTCTAGGAAATACTCACTGTCATAAACCGGATGTGACCAGAACAGTGTGACTGCGACAAAGTAAACCAAACATAAGTAGGTGAAAGTAAGTGATTTTATTAAGATAAATGCATATAATGTGAATACACCACCAATACCAAACAGAGTGAGAAGACCAAATAACAGTGACAACCAACCAGTATATATAACAAAGGGGATACCAGAATCGTAGTCAAGCCAGGCCAGGGTCATAAGCAGGAGGTTAGCAGATGGGGGGACAAGGAGAAAAGGATCAGGTTGCAGAACAAGGTTCCAGGGATGCAGGAATAGACAGGATCAGGTACAACAAGTTCAGGATGCGGGAATCAAGGTTAAGGTTAAGGATCCGGATTAGGATCAGGATCAGGATCAGGATCAGGATCAGGATCAGAGGTAACAGGATGTAGGTCAGGGCTCAAGGACAAAACCAAGGCAAACATGTGAGTGCTTGTCGGGTATTTATAGGCCTGTGATTGGCCTCAAGTGACACCTGATTGCAGGAGGTGCTGTCTGCTCCACACTGCCAGGATCCATCCGCTGGTGGATGCCAGTACTGCAGCCCAAAGATGACATAACATCAACAGGGAAAAGATCTCCTGACAGTTCCAACCTGTCAGGAGACAACTGCTGGTGGACCTCAGTACTGCATGCCAAAAGACAGATATTACCAGCAGATTGAACATTTCCTGACACTCACGTTCTTCTTGCATATGTGTTCATATTGTGATTAAACATATGATTTATTACATCTGGTGTAAAGGAGCCCGAAAAGTAATCCATGGAGTCTTCAGTGTTTTTAGGTCTGCATCGCCACTCAGTCTTCCATGGCTGCCACCGCAACCCAGTGCCTCTGGATATGGGGAGGCACGTGACGTCCCCCCCATGTGGTATCGTGCTCAGCACAAGGGGCCATTCCCTAGGGCCAAGTATTGTCACATGGAAAAAGAAAAGCAGACAATGCCAAGCATCCATCCCAAGAGTCCAAAATGTTTTCATGTTCATTATAGGAGAGAACAAGATGGCAAGAAATAGTCAACGCATTTCATTTGGCATCAAGCCTCCTTACTCTGGGTTTAGACAATGTAGCAAAAAGGGTCAAGCTCCCAGATAAAAATAATCAGCCCCTTGCAGTCCTTCTACAGCAGAGCTCAGACTGGGAGAGAGGCTGGAAAAGGGGCCAGTCAGTCATTGTTCTGTCAAGAAGCATGCTGATGGCAGGAGAAAGCAGAGTGAAAGAAAGATGAACCAATCGCTGTGCTTGTTCTCCATTCACTGTCTAGGCATAGGCTGGTGGGCAAAGCCATGACAGTCTGGGTTCAGAGAAAACGGGTTGAATGATGCCGATGTTCTGACATATAGCGTCTGGCCATCTAGAAGTGTCCGCCCCGTACTGCGCAGGCGCAGCGCTTGCACAGTATGGAGCAGAAGGAGATCGGAAAATCTTCGAAGATGAACGGCGCCTGAGCCGTGAGCCGAGGTGCAAGCCCCACCATCCAAGTGGACATAGGGCTGCACATATTAGAGGGCCCCTCGCGGGCTCGCTTTGCTCACCACGCTTCGGGCTGGGCCTCGCTGCACTCAGCTCTTTCATTCTAACTCTATGTCCACTTGGATGGTGGGGCTAGAACCTGGACTCACGGCGCAGGCGCCGCTCATCTTCGGCTATTTTCGGAATGTGCTTGTCCTGTGTACTGCACATGCACAATACACAGCAGACACTATCCGATAGGGGACATTATGTGATAGGACACCGGCACTCTATGAATGGGGGAGGGGGATTCGATGACAGATAAGACCCTCCTCCATTTACAGACAGGCAATGCAGTCAGTGAAGGAGATTTTTTCAATGGAGGAGAGGGCAGGAGGGGGTGTGTCCCCATGTGATCAGCTGACCCGGAGACACAAAGCTTTATACCCCCCACATCACCGGATTGTCAGCAGGAGGAAGAGGACAGGGCAGCCCTGCAGTGAAGATTTCTACAGAGTCCAGCAGACGAAAAACAAATCACGGGACATCCTTCATTACAGGTAAGAAAAAAAACTAAGTAGCACAGTGTAAAAAATTTAGACTGTCCACAGACGCTGACCAGAGTATGTCAAGTACAGCACAATGTACAAAAGGATGCAGTCTAAAATGTATTGCTTACAGCACAGTGTACAGAGGCTCCCTAGAGTTTTCCAAGTACAGACAGTGTATACAAGTGAGAAAGTCCACAATGTATCACTTACAGCACAGTGTACAGATGCCGACCAGAGTATGTCAAGTACAGGACAATGTACAAAAGGAGGCAGTCCAAAATGTATCACCTGCAAGCACACCACATGGTACACAATGAAGCAGTCCAGAGTGTATAACTTACAGCACAGTGTACAGTGTGGGGAAGCCCAGAGTATGCCAAGTACAGCACAGTGTACAGAGTGGGGAAGCCCTGAGTATGCCAAGTACAGCACAGTGTACAGAGTGGGGAAACCCAGAGTATGCCAAGTACAGCACAGTGTACAGAGTGGGGAAGCCCAGAGTATGCCAAGTACAGCACAGTGTACAGAGTGGGGAAGCCCAGAGTATGCCAAGTACGGCACAGGCACTATCTCTGCCATATCTCTACCTACCACAGGATAAAAAAATCTGTAAAGTTGTGATAACAGATCTCAGTTCCCGCTGGTAATGCTGATTTATCTTTTTTTAATATTCATTGTATAAGCCGTGTCAGTAAAACCTTACATTACCTGCTGTGTGCTTTTGTCTTTACAGATTAAATTGAAAGTGTATTAAATGCTGTAGTTGCCGGTTGTTAATGTAACGGCAATTGAAAATTATCCCAATTAACTTTTATTAAGATCCATTGTTGGCAGCTGCTTCCTATTGTTTCTTTACAACAAAAAAAAGAAGAAGCGGAGGCGTGGCTGCTGGCGTTCTGCTGAGAGGCATTGATGTACCAATCTACCCAAGGAAGAGCCCTTGCCCAATAACAGCACAGAAAGCAACTTAAAGCCCAACTTTATTTTTTATTTAATATCTTCTGACAGAATGTCATTTAGTGGCGGTTCACACCGGGGTGACTTAGACGCATGACGAGTCGCGCTCCATGCATTGCAATGGAAACATTCTAATGGGAGCGACTCAAGTCACTCTGACTTGCAAAAAGGTTCCTGTACTACTTTGGGGGCGACTTGCATTGACATCTATACAGAAGTCGCTTTGCAAGCCGCGCTGAAGTCACGCTGTACGGGGCGGCTTCAGAGTCAGACGAGAGTCGGCGACTTTGAAGCCGCCCTTGTGTGAACCGGCACTTAGGGTTGCCACTTTTCTTAAAGCCAAGACCAAAAATTTTAGCAGCATGCAACATTTTTTTTATTGTATGGAAAACAAATGAAAAACAAAGGTGGCAACCCTAGGTGTCCCCATCAGAGTCCCCCTTACATCTTGTGCCCCCATCAGAGTCCCCCTTATATCTGGTGTCCCCATCAGAGTCTTCCTTACATCAGGTGCCCCTTTCAGAGTCCCCTCACATCAGGTGCCCCCATCAGAGTCCGCCTTACATCAGGTGCCCCTCTCAGAGTCCCCTTTATATCTGGTGTCCCCATCAGAGCCCCCCTTACATCTTGTGTTCCCATCAGAGTCCCCCTTATATCTGGTGTCCCCATCAGAGCCCCCCTTACATCTTGTGTCCCCATCAGAACCCCCCTTACATCAGGTGCCCCTATCAAAGTCCCCCTTACATCAAGTGCCCCTATTAGAGTCCCCTCACATCAGGTGTCCCCATCAGAGTCCCTCTTACATCTTGTGTCCCCATCAGATTCCCCCTTATATCTGGTGTCCCCATGAGAGTCTCCCTTATATCTGGTGTCCCTATCAAAGTCCCCCTTACATCAGGTGCCCCCATCAGAGTCCCCTTCACATCAGGTGCCCCATCAGAGTCCCCTCACATCAGGTGCCCCCATCAGAGTCCCCTCACATCAGGTGCCCCCTCCAGAGTCCCCTCACATCAGGTGCCCCCATCAGAGTCCCCCTCACAACAGGTGCCCCCATCAGAGTCCCTCTTACATCAGGTAACCCCATCAAAGTCCCCTTTAGATCAGGTGCCCCATCTAAGTTTCCCCACACATCACAGTCCCTGTTACATCAGGTACCCGCACGCATCAAAGTTGCCCCCCCCCCCCCCCCCCGTACTCACAGATCAAAAACCGAAAACAATGCAGCCCCCCCTTCCTATCTCCATTCTTCAGTCCCCTGCAGTGTCACGCTGACACCCGGCTCTCTATCGCCCCCTGCAGGCTGGATGACACTCAATCCTCTCTCCAGCCATCTTAGGGAGCCACAGTCTGGTCTGAATAATGTGTCTGGTTTTCAGGCAGACGGAAAACCAGACACATGATTCAAAACCCGAACTGTCTGGGTGAATCCCGGACAGGTGGCAACCCTAGTGTCACTGCGACAGAAAGTGAAAGAAAACTAACTGCTTAGAGAGTTGTCACCAGAACAGGCTTCCTCATTGGAAAATTTCCCCAAGCCCAAAAAAGTTTTCCTATGGTTCAACTGTTCCTATTGTCTAGGTCAAAAGACCAAGTTTATTTTTCTTCAGATTTTAGGGGGTCAAAAGTAGAAAATGTGCAGACATCAGTAAACAATGCCCTATTTTTGGTATTAGGAGGAAGAATAGTGACCCATCCTTGGTGACAGTGGGAGGAATGGTCCTCATTGTTGGATTCAGTGACAGGAATAGTGCCCCACAGAAGGTGTCAGTGGGAGCAAAAGCGTCCAGTTGTTGGTGTCAGTGGGAATAACAATGCCCAATTGTTGGTGTCAGTGGAAGAATTGGTGACACATTCTTGGTGTCAATGGGAGGAAAAGTGCCTCAAGGGCTGGATAATGGCAGCCCCCAGGCCACAGTTTGGAGACCACTGGTCTAGGGGATTGGAGAAAGCTCATACTTACCCGATCCTCCACTGTACCTGCAAACAGCACTCCCCCACGATCCAGCGGTAGACAGTTACTGACGTCCTCACATCCAGAGTAAGTCTATGGGCGTGATGATGTCAGGAACAGTCCACTGCACGAGACGGGGGGGGAGGATCCACAGGGACTGGTCTTGTGCTGGGAGGATTGGAGGATTACTGTAGGTAAGTACATTGAGTAAAAATTATAAACGCAACACTTTTGTGTTCGCCCTATTTATCATGAGCTGAACTTAAAGATCTACGACTTTTTCTATGTACACAAAAGGCCTATTTCTAGCCCTGCTAGCATATAATTTTGCTCAGTGTATATCTCCTTTCTAAAATCCCCTGTTCCATTCGAATTTCATAATCTTTCTATTTAATTATTCTTTTTTGTTATTCTATTCTTTTCCTTTATATTCTATTCTAGTCCTTTCTATTCTTTTATTTTCTATCCTATTTTGTTCTGTTTTACTCTATTATATTCGATTCTTTTATTTTCTGTTATATTCTTTTCTATTCTATTATATGTTTTTCTATTCTTTTCCTTTATTTTCTATTCTATTTTATTCTCTTTGGAAATTGGAAAACTATTCAAATTTGAAAACTAGTCGAAAATTATTTGAAAACTTTTTAAATCGATCTGAATTTGAATTTGAAAATTGTAATCGTTTCAAATACAAATAAACTAAACTAATTCTGAAAACAAATTTAACGGATTCAACAAATTTAATTAAACAAATTTATGTAAATAACAAAAAAAAACAATTTTTTTTCGTTCTGCACATATCTAGTCCCCAGCACACTTTCAGGCTAAGTAAAAAGAAAAGCCTAATTAACCGATTTGGCTGCTTAATGACCAGGCCATGTTTTGCGATTCGGCACTGCATCGTCTTAACTGACAATTGCGCGGTCATGCGACGCTCTACCCAAACAAAATTGACGTCCTTTTTTCCCCACAAATAGAGCTTTCTTGTGGTGGTATTTGATCACCTCTGCGGTTTTTATTTTTTGCGCTATAAACAAAAAAAGAGCGACAATTTTGAAAAAAACAAAATTGGGGTTATTTACTAAAGGAAAATCCACTTTGCACTGAAAGTGCACTTGGAAGTAAAGTCGCTGTAGATCCGAGGGGGACATGCAAGGAAAAGAAAAAACAGCAGTTTAGCTTGCACAAGATTGGATGATAAAATCAGCAGAGCTTCCCCTCATTTCAGATCTACCCCTTAGATTTAGAACGACTGCACTTCCAAGTGCACTTGTAGTGCAAAGTGGATTTGTTTTTCATGAATAACCCCCAATATTTTTTACTTTTTACTATAATAATTATCCCGCAGGGGCGCATGCGTGGCGCGATGGAGAGCGGACGTCCTTAGAGAGAGCTCCTGAGGTACGGAGACATTTCGCCTTCCTGCAGGTCTATTATCCCACCGAACTTAGCTCAAATTGTCAGGCACCCCTGCGGGAGTTCCAGGTGTATGCCGTCCCGCAAAAAAACGAAGAATAACAAGCCGCAAGGGTCACTTACAACTTACCTCCTCCGCACAACTCCCAGAACAAGCATGGCTAAAGATGGCGCCCAGGCACAGCGGTACACTTCGTGCCCAGAGGTCTGCCCAGGAATCTCCTATCCAGCTCAGGATGATGGTGAGTGTCCCGCATATCTCACTAAAGCAGACTTGGAAGATAGCCTGACATCTATGTATGAGAAGCTAGCTGAGACTTTCCAATCAGAATTGCATAAAGCTACGAATACTTTATCATTGGAAATTACTAATCTAGGCAACCGAACGGATATCCTAGAGACCAAACACGATGAACTGGCACTAGCGCACGCTGATCTTCGTAAGGACTACGAATCCTTGGCCGAAAATTTCCAAATGGTTCAATCGCAGGTCGAGGACCTCGACAATCGTAACCGCAGAAATAATCTTCGTTTACGTGGCATTCCCGAATCTGTCACCGACCTCCCTGTGGTGGCCATCAAAATATTTCAATCACTTCTCCCTACCACCCCTTCCTCATCATTTACTTGCGACAGGATACACAGGGCACTTCGCCCCAAGCCTCCTGCTGATAAACCGCCTCGTGATATCATACTCTGTCTTAAAGACTATTTGACCAAGGAAGAAATCCTGCACTCAGCAAGAAACTCCACCAACATTGAATTAGAGGGAGTTAAAATTCAAATTTACCCAGACATCTCCCAGGCTACTTTAGACCGCAGACGAAAAATGAAAGAGGTCACTTCTGTGCTCCAAACTGCTCGGATCCGCTACAGATGGGGATTCCCGTTCAAACTCACGGTACCACATAACGGCTCAACATATACAGCGTACAACGCATCAGAAGGAAAGGAGATACTGATCAAGTTTGGACTTCTGGAACCGGACATTCCGACCCGCCGTCCTTCTACACCGGCACCTAGTCCTATATGGAACACACCTTTTTCACGCCGTGGTCAAAGTAGTTGGCACCAATCTCTCCGTGACAAGCCAGCCTGAATCACCATTTTTCCTACGTTCTCAGTCATCACAGACTCGAGCTCAAATTTAACTTTTATTTTTTCCCTTCAGCTGTTGGCCTGTTAGGCCCAATCATTCACTGCTCAATCTCTCAATCCAACTTCTATGTCCCGTGCTAACGTTGGGTTCCCCCCCCCCCCCTTTTTTTTTTTTTTTTTTTTTTTTTTTACCACCCTCTACTGTTTTTACATCCTGCAAAATTGGGACGGCTTTCTCACACCTAAGCACTTATTTGTTAAGCAATTTTATTTCTTCGGGCGACAGGTCTCCCCTCGCCTGCAGTTATCCCCCCTATCAGCCACTGGTGCCCTCTCTTTTTCTCTGGCCCACTGGTTGATATTGGACTTGTTGTCCAAAGTTATTTTTTATTTTTTGGTCATTAAGATTTTTTTTCTTGTGACCCCATTGCTCTTAGGATAATGAGAAAAAGACCCAGCTCTTTTTCCTGCCTCTTACTGAGCTACTTCTTTATTCTAGGTTTTTTCTCTTTTCTGATTTTTTTCAACGAAACTCTATATGTCAGTTGTGTCATTATATAATTTTAACACATCTTTAAGTACTCTAAATGTTTCAGATTGTCAGACAGATACCTTTGCAATGCTAAGACATAGATTTCCTCATTATTTCTGTTATTATATATGCATTCTGTATATGGTCTCTCCACGATACGCAAGTTCACCCTATCCCTTTTGTAATATCTCACTTAAAAAATTGATAATTTACCAATGGCTTTAAAAATTATATCACATAACGTTCAAGGCTTTAACATCCCGCAAAAACGCAAAAAAGCCTTTTATCAATACAAAAGCCTTGGCGCAGATATCCTCCTGCTTCAAGAGACCCATTTTTCTACTGATAACCACCCACAATACTTTGACAAATCAACTCTTTTTAACTTCCTATACTTCCAAATCCCGTGGAGTGGCCATATTCATTAAAAACTCATTATTTTTTGACCCTGAACATGTTTATAGAGACCCTAGTAGCAGATTTATAATCCTGCAAGGTAAACTTCAAGGCCGTACCACCACAATTGCCTCTGTCTACGCCCCTAATGCCGCACAAGCAACTTTTTTTCAAAATTTTTTTACTATCCTGGATAGATATATATCTCCCCACATGATAGTAGGTGGCGACTTTAATCTTACAGCACACCCAACCCTTGATAGAAGTAATATTACCCCCTCCTCCAAGGCCTTCCCTAAATCTCTCACAAACAGTTTGAATACCCATAAACTCTTAGACGCATGGCGAGCACATAATATCGGCTGCAAATCATATACTTTTTATTCACACCCTCACGATAGCTCAGCTCGTATAGACTACATCTTCTGCACCCCCACAGTACTTGCAAATTCCTCCAGCGCAGATATACATGTCTGCCCATGGTCAGATCACCAGATAGTGGCTTTTAGCATCTCTAGATTAGGCCTTAAGCCCACCACTTTCACCTGGAGACTAAATGACTCTTTGTTAACTGACTCATCGATTATAGACTCTCTTACAACACATCTTAACGACTATTTTACTGATAATCAGCTCCCAGACACCCAACCATGCACTCTATGGACTGCCCACAAAGCAGTGATGCATGGTCATCTCATCAACATAGCCTCCAAAAAGAACAGAGCTAAATTATTGGAACTTATAACACTTACAAAAACACTTGATAAATTATACAATTGTTATAATCAATCACCTACCCCCGAACTATTACGGCAGATAACTAGCAAAAAACAAACCTTAGACCTTTTACTATCTGATAAAACAGAAAAATCTCTGCGATGGGCAAAAGCTAAATTCCTCCTTTACAGTAACTCAACTTCTACAATGTTTGCTCGCAAACTCAACCAAACTATTAAACCGACTCACAACTACAAACTTCGGAACTCGGCAGGTGCTTTGGTTTCACACCCAAACAACATAATGAAAATCTTTGCAGAATACTATGAAAAGCTATATGCAGCTCCTCACCCTGCCAAGGACCCTTCCACCCAATCTTGGTTCTCGAACCTCTCACTGCCATCTTTATCACCCCAACAGATGGAAATGTTAAACGCCCCATGTTCAGAGCTAGAGATCTCGATGCTCATCAAATCACTTAAAACCTCTACTGCACCAGGTCCAGACGGATACTCAGCCTCCTACTATAAGAAATTCGCACACATTTTAACACCCAAACTGACTTCTCTCTATAACCACATATTAAAAGGTAATAACTTCCCTGCAGAAATGTTATTAGCCAACATGTCCCTTATCCCTAAACCTCACAAAGACCATTCTCTCCCCCAAAACTTTCGCCCTATCTCAGTTATAAATAATGATTTAAAAATCTTTGGCAAATTGTTAGCCAATAGGTTGGCCTCTGTTATATCTTTCCTAATCTCACCGGATCAAACTGGGTTTATCCCAAGCCGACAAATTACTGACAATATTCGCCTGGTCATCAACATAATTCAGGATGCCAATCTCCACTCTAGCCAAACGCTCTTGCTTAGCCTTGACGTTCACAAGGCGTTTGACAGCGTCAGCTGGTCTTACTTAGACCACCTATTACCCAAATTCGGTATCTCAGGCGAATTTTTACATGGTTTTCATGCCTTATATAGAGACCCCCAAACCAGAATAAAATTACCAGGTAATAACTCCCAATTTTTTCCACTACAGAGAGGCACAAGGCAGGGGTGTCCTTTATCCCCCCTCCTCTTTGCTCTTGCAATAGAGCCCCTAGCCCGTGCCATCAAAGAAAACACTAACATTCAAGGTTATCACAAAGGCCCAGACGAATTCAAAATAAGCCTATATGCTGATGATGTACTCCTATTTATCACTAACCCCCTAATTGCGCTACCCAACTTAATCACATTATTAGACTCTTTTCATTCTATTTCAGGCTTAGGAGTTAATTTGGCTAAATGCTCAGCTATGCCCATTAATATCCCGAACGACTTGACTTTATCACTACAACGCCACTTCCCCTTTGCTTGGTGCACCCAATCATTTCGCTACCTAGGTATACAACTTACCCCTGAATTTAAAACTTTGTTCCAAACAAATTACCACCCTGTAGTTTCAAACATTAGATCACTCCTACTTACTTGGGATAAATATCATATCTCATTCCTTGGCAGGGTCACGGCCATAAAGATGGCGATATTACCTAAATTACTTTTTTTTTTCAGATCCCTACCTATTTATATCACAAAAATCTACATAGACTCCATTCAAAGAGATATTAACAAATTTATTTGGCACCATAAAAAACCCAGATTTCATAAATCCCTACTTTATAGACCTCTACCCCTGGGTGGCCTAGGCCTCCCAAACCTTTGGCTTTACTATTTATCCGCCAGACTGGCCCAATCAGCTCAATGGCATAGTCCTCCAGCCAACATTCCATGTCTCAAATTCGAAAGCCACTCTATCTACCCCTTTCTACCCTCGGGATTACTATGGTCGAATTCAATTAAACCCATTTGTATCACCTCTCTCAATACAATTGTATATCAATCTATGTATTTATGGTCACTTTATAGAAAGAAATTCCATCTAGCCTCCTCTATCTCACCTTTACTCTCCTACCTAGGAGACCCCGAGTTTCCCCAAGCGTTCCATGACCCCTCACAGTTCTCTATATGGCACAAGGCTAACATAACCACTTTCCAAGATTTTAAGACAGGAACCCACTTTAAGACTTTTCCTCAGTTACAAATGCAATACAAACTTCCCTCCACAGAACTACATAATTACACACTAATCAAACACTTCTTCCAGCTCAGAGGCTCCTTGGACACGCGGCTGCAAAGCACTCGTTTTGAACGTATACGCTCTCATTCCCCTAGAGTTAGAGGTATTATCTCCAGCATATACCGCTCACTTATGGAGACTACACTAGATGATAAAACCAAACCAATGCTTAAATGGGGAACGGATATAGGCTTATCATTTGATCCAACTGAATGGCAGGAAATGCTGACCAACATGTTTAAAAACACAAGATCATACTCAATACGGGAGACCACTGTTAAACTGCATACGAGATGGTATATGACCCCTGCAAAAATCCACTCGATATATCCTGCAGTTTCCCCACTTTGCTTTCGTGGCTGCAATGAAACAGGCACACTATCACATATCTTTTGGAGCTGTAGTCACCTTAACCCAATATGGCAGAAGTCCTCTGCCGTAATTACCTCTATAGTAGGCCGTCCTATTACTTTCACGATGCAAATCTGCCTATGCTTTTCTTCCATCCCCGATATACCAACACACTGTAGAAAGCTTATTTATACACTTTTTGTAGCGATCCATTGGGTCATTGCTCTTAACTGGCGTTCTCCATCTCTCCCTTGGGCTCAGGTCATGGCAAGGATGGAAACTATTAAATTATCTGAACGCATCCACCATATTTTATTTGATACTATGCAGATTTTTGATGATAAATGGAAACACTGGAAAACAACATTACTGTAATCTATAGGACACTCCCATTAGGCTTCTGTATATTTTTCTAACTTTCACCCTTTATCATTTGCTTTGCTTTATATTCCCTCAGGTCGATTTCTGTACTTACTAATCCAATGTATCCCACCTTGTACATGAATATCTTGTCTCGCTCTATATAGCTAATCTGGTCTGATGCAACTGTTGTACTTTTTTTTATATTCATCGAATAAAAACTTTTTGTAAACAAAAAAATAATTATCCCGCATTTTTAATAAAAAAAAAACATTTTTTTCCCTCAGTTTAGGCCAATATGTATTTTTCTACATATTTTTGGTTAAAAAAAACGTAATAAGCGTATATTGATTGGTTTGCACAAAAGTTATAGCATATACAAAATAGGGGATAGATTCGTGGCATTTTTATTATTATTATTTTTTTTTACCAGTAATGGTGGCGATCTGTGATTTTTATCGGGACTGCAACATTATGGCGGACATATCAGACACTTTTGACAAATTTTTCAAACCATTGACAATTATACAGCGATCAGTGCTATAAAAATGCACTTAGTACTTTGTACTTTGCACTTAGTACTGAGTACTTTGTAAATGTCACTGGCAGGGAAGGGGTTAACACTAGGGGACGATCAAGGGGTTAACTTTAGGGGATTGCCCGGGACAGTCCCGCATTTTGCAGGTCTGTCCCGGGTCCCAGGCACCTTCATTTCAGGACAATACAGTATCTCGGAATGAAACTTGAAAGAACCGGGGACTCTGTGTGTTTACACACATAGATCCCGGTTCTCGCTCTGTCACGAGCGATCGCGGGAGCTCAGCGGTCATCGTGCCTGCCAGGCATTCGCATTGGGGTCGGGCACGTGCTGCAGGCGCGCGTGCGCCCCTAGTGACCAAAAGGTGAAGCGACGTAACATAACGTCGTTTCGTCCAGCTGTGCCATTCTGCCGCAGTAAAACTGCGGCGGCTGGTCGGCAAGCGGTTAAACAATTGCAACTATTTGTTGCAGATAATTGCAAATACGTGTTGAAGCCACACTACAGAACCAGTACCCCACATTACGTCTCTGTTAAAGGGTGGCCAATAGATGAAAGTGAGACTGCTTTTGTGGCCCTTTCTTGGACTGAAGTTTAACATGCCTGCAGTAAACAGTCTGCTGCAGTAATGGCGAACCTTGGCACCCCAGATATTTTGAAACTACATTTCCCATGATGCTCCACTACACTGCAAAGTGCATGAGCATCATGGGAAATGTAGTTCCAAAACATCTGGGGTGCCAAGGTTCACCATCACTGGTCTACTGTAATGTTGTCCGGTCCACATTCACTCTCTGGACCAGCCTTCGTCAACTAGGGTTCCTTCAGAGTTTGCTAGGGGTTCCTTGAGTAAGGAGCAATTTTCTTCCACTTAGGTAAATTGGCCCTGAAATCAATGATCTTTTTGGAGAATTTCTGTAGGAGGGGGATTATTCCCAGTGGACACAAATGTAAGAAGCCTTCTTCTCTTGACCATCCCGGTTTGTACCTTCAGCTGTAGATGATGTTATTTTAGTAAGGGTTCCCGAAGACTAGAACATTTGTTCAAGGATTCCTCAGTATTGAAAAAGATTGAGGAAGGTTGCTCTGGACTTTCGGTAAGCGCCTACATCACATAGCAGCTCTGGTAGCTCTACGATCCATGGTCACTTGTGTCATTACAAGCTTCAAGGTCTACCCAGCCGGAGGGCAAATGAACCCAATCATCACACGGTTCTACCAGGAAATCCTTTGTCTGAACAAATGGTTCCCCTCCATACTTTTTATTGTCTGGTAAGACCCAGGAATGAGGCTTTCTTATGAAGCACACTGCATTCCTCTCATTCTGGCCGCGTATTAGATGAGTATGAATGGGATTTAGATGCCAATTGATGTCACTTCCTGCGGATATTACATATTTTACGATATTTTCTTTGCAGAGTTATGATGAAAATGCAATTACTTTTAGTCCATAGGAAAACATTTTATTTATTTATTTATTTTATCCATAGAGGAGCAAAAAAAAAAAAAAAAAAATCCAGAAATTCCACCACCACGATTTTCTAAGCAAAGGGCCAGTTTACTGTCCTTCGGGCTTTAGGAGGGCCAGACTGCGGCTAAGGGGTACAGAAAAGGCCACGGCATCAGTGGCCCATCATTGGTTTTATTTTGGAAGCGTAGTGCCCCGTTGTTGGTGTCAAATGGAGGAATAGAGCCACATTGATGGTGTCAGCAGGGGGAATGGTGCCCCATTACTAGAATCGGTTGATGGAGTAGTGCCCTGAGGGCCAGATAAAGGCGAGCAAAGGTCCACATCTGGCCCCAGGGCCGCAGTTTGGAGACCACTGTTTTAGAGTATATACCCCCTTCCAGATGCTCACAACTTTAGGTATACTGAGTCATTTTTTTCAATTTCTTGTCTTATATTCAGCTTCTTCGCCTTTTTCCTCTTCACCTGGCTGGGCTCTCCTTCCTTACCCGATGTATGATGCCTTTGCAAGCACCAAGGTACATCTGACCAGAAGGCAAACTCCTGTGACCATCACAATGTGGTTGGTGGTCAGGAAGTCCACGATATGGTCAGTGCTCCCCTCCTAATCACAGTACATTGTCAATGGAGGGCTCCATGTTAAGCCCCATGGTGCTTACAAATTTTCACATGGGTGGTAATAACAGGCAGCCGAGCCATGGGTTTTAGCACCCTCCCAGCTGACTTCCTTAATACGGTAGTAAACTGCTGAAAGAAAAAAAAACTGCAAAGACAATGGCATAATGTGCTAGTATGCATCACATACTATCACATTATGAAATATTCATCTTAGAACGAAAACCCTCTTCTATGGGAGGGCTGACATCTTCTCCTGTCCTTATTACAGGATCACAGGCTCCGGGGCCCTCGGTTCTGGCAAAAAGCTCTGAAGGGACCTTCAGAGCACATGCGCCACTGACGTCAGCGGCTGCATGCAGGTTGAATTTCTCCTAAAAGGGGCACATTTAGAAGATATTCATTTTACCTACAGGTAAGCTTTATTATAGGCTTACCTTTCAGGTAAAAATAACAAAGTGGGATATACAACCCCTTTAAAGTGTTACTAAACCCACAACAGTAAAATCAGTCTGTATATGCAGTAAAGCATGCTTGTTATACTCACTGTGGAACTGTGCATTGTGTAATAAGGCTGTTTGATCCTGTCTTCTCTGATCCTCCCCTTCTTCCACTGTCCCCAATCCATCTGCTGATAGTACTTGGGGGCACTCTGCACATTCTCAGTTTGGTGTGTATTGTTAGAGAGTTTTTTTTTTTCTTGGGAGAGAGCCAATGAGCACTGTACAGACAGAGGGTCAGGGGTCCTGCAGCCTTATAGGACAGCCAGAGGAGAATGGAAACTCCTCCTACAAGCTTTAAAGAGGAAGTAAAACCTGATCAGATTTACTTCCTCTTTTACTCGCTGCAAAGCCTGCAAATGAAAAGCATAATGGGCTAGTATGCATCGCATCATAGCTGAAAAACAATTCACCATGGATTGCTTTTCAGAGGTTTTGCTAGCATGAACCTATCCTTACAGTATGTCCTCAGTCTTCCAGGCTGTGTGACACTGGGCATCATTTAACCTGGGAAAACTGAGGACATCTAGTGGTGAAGAAGAGGTAATGCGGGAGATAATTCTGTATTGCATAAAGTATATTGCAGCATGAGCAGCTTTTTTTTTTACCACTGCATGGGGGACCCAGGGCTGGTGCAAGGATTTTTGACACCCTAGGCGAAACCTAATTTTTCTGCCCCTTGGCTTTACCCTTGACTCCACCCCCTTTCCCTGCCCATGTAAACCCCGCCTATTTAATGAAGCACCCATTAAATGCAGCCTCACCAGCACCCATCAATGCAGCCTCACCAGCGGCCATCAAATGCAGCCTCACCAGCGGCCATCAAACGCAGCCTCACCAGCGGCCATCAAACGCAGTCTCACAAGCGCCCATCAAATTAAGCCTCACCAGCGGCCATCAAATTCAGCCTCACCAACGCCCATCATTGCAGCCTCATCAGCACCCATCAATGCATCCTCACCAGCACCCTTCAAATACAGCCTACCAGTGCCCAGCAATGCAGCCTCACCAGCACCCATCAAATTCAGCCTCACCAGCGCCCATCAAATGCAGCCTCACCAGCACCCATCAAACAAAACCTCACAAGCACCCATCAATGCAGCCCTTTCAAGCGCCCATTAAATGCAGCCTCACCAGCGCCCATCAATGCAGCCTCACCAGCACCCATCAATGCATCCTCACTAGAGCCCTTGAAATACAGCCTACTAGCGCCCATCAATGCAGCCTCACAAGCACCCATCAAATGCAGCCTACCAGGGTCCATCAAATGAAGCCCACAAGTGGCCATCAATGCAGCCTCACCAGTGCCCATCAATGCAGCCTCACCAGTGCCCATCAATGCAGCCTCACCAGCAGCCATCAATGCAGCCTCACCAGTGCCCATCAAATTCAGCCTACCAGCGCCCATCAATTCAGCCTCACCAGCGCCCACCAAATGCGGCCTACCAGCGCCCATCAAATGTAGCCTACCTGTGCCCATCAATGCTACCTCACCAGCACCCATCAAATGCAGCCTCACTAGTGACCATCAAAGGCAGCCTCACCAGCACCCATCAAACGAAACCTCACAAGCGCCCATCAATGCAGCCTCACCAGCAGCCATCAATGCAGCCTCACCGGCGCCCACCAAATGCAGCCTACCAGGGCCCATCTAATGCAACCCACAAGCAGCCATCAATGCAGCCTCACCAGCAGCTATCAATGCAGCCTCACCAGCGCCCACCAAATGCAGCCTACCAGGGCCCATCAAATGCAACCCACAAGCGGCCATCAATGCAGCCTCACCATGCCCATCAATGCAGCCTCTCCAGCACCCATCAAAGCAATCTCACCAGTGCCCATCAAATGCAGCCTCACCAGCACCCATCAAATGCAGCCTGCCAGCGCCCATCAATGCAGCTTACCTGTGCCCATCAATGCAGCCTCACCAGCACCCATCAAATGCAGCCTCACCAGCGCCCATCAAATGCAGCCTCACCAGCACCCATCAAACAAAACCTCACAAGCGCCCATCAATGCAGCCTCACCAGCACCCATCAATGCATCCTCACCAGCGCCCTTCAAATACAGCCTACCAGCACCCATCAATGCATCCTCACCAGCACCCTTCAAATACAGCCTACCAGCGCCAATCAATGCAGCCTCACCAGCGCCCACCGAATGCAGCCTACCAGGGCCCATCAAATGCAGCCCACAAGCGGCCATCAATGCATCCTCACCAGCAGCCATCAATGCAGCCTCACCAGCGCCCACCAAATGCAGCCTACCAGAGCCCATCTAAGGCAACCCACAAGCGGCCATCAATGCAGCCTCACCAGCAGCCATCAATGCAGCCTCACCAGCGCCCACCAAATGCAGCCTACCAGGGCCCATCAAATGCAGCCCACAAGCTGCCATCAACGCAGCCTCACCATGCCCATCAATGCAGCCTCACCAGCACCCATCAAATGCAGCCTCACCAGCGCCCATCAAATGCAGCCTACCAGCACCCATCAATGCAGCCTTCCAGTGCCCATCAATACAGCCTCACCAGTGCCAATCAAATGCAGCCTCACAAGCGCCCATTAAATGCAGCCTCACCAGCGCCCATCAATGCATCCTCACTAGCGCCCTTGAAATACAGCCTACCAGAGCCCATCAATGCAGTCTCACCAGCAGCCATCAATGCAGCCTCACCAGTGCTCATCAATGCAGCCTCACCAGCAGCCATCAATACAGCCTCACCAGTGCCCATCAAATGCAGCTTACCCGCGCCCATCAATGCAGCCTCACCAGCGCCCATCAAATGCAGCTTACCAGCGCCCATCAATGCAGCCTACCTGTGCCCATCAATGAATGTTTGCTTGCTTCCATTCGGGAGTCGGGACACAGACACAGTCCTCCACCGCCGCTGCTCCTCTGACAATATGTGCGAACGGAGCAACAGCTGCCTGCTGATGCTGAGACTTAGTTGGTTGCTGCAGAGAGAAGAGAGTAGGAACACCACTGGCTAGGCGCCCTAGGCAGCAGTGCACCCTAGTGGTAGCACCAGCCCTGGGGGGGCCATATGTTAAAAATAAAAATAAAATTGCCCTGGAGTAGGATTTGTTGTGACAACTCAGGTGCTTTAAGCTGTGTTAAGTCTCACAATAATGTGTGCTGAGCTATGCCAACCTATTCATTTTTAATGGGCTTCAAACACACCTCAACCAGCAAAAACTGCACCTGACCTCCTCTTAAGGAAGCAACATTCGGCAATGAGCAATAATGTGTTTCTGTGTGTTGCAATGGGCTGTAGCGCAGGTACATTGCCTTAAAATGGTTGCAGACCCTTCTATTACACACAAGAGAGCACCGGCCCACCCATTTAGATATTTCAGTTTTATGTGGACATAGGAAGATTGACTCACCCATGTGCTTATTTTACTGCACAGTCCCTTAAAGGGATTGTAAACCCTCACATATACCCAGCGAAGGAAATGGCCTCAGGTGATACACAGAGATAATAGAAATACTCCTATATAAGTTGTACCTGTTTACCCGAAGTCTTCTCTTCTCTACAACCAAAGTCCAAAACGTATGTCTGAAAAAAATAGGGCAGAGAGATGAAATTACACACTGCAGAGAGCCGATTGGAGGGAAGTCACAACCCCCCCCCCCCCCCCACCACCACCTTCACACAGGAACAGAACTGAGGCTGTCAATCACAGGCTGTGTGTTGGAGCTCCTATACCCATCACCATTTTTCTCTTGGTGTCAGGAAAGCATGTCAGAAGTGAAATCATGCTGATAGCAGAGGAAGCAACAGACAGAAGTTACACTTAGTGCTCTGGATTGAGACAAGTACACAATATAGAGATATATGCTTTGTTCATATTTCATGTCAGAGGTTTACAACCACTTTAAAGCGGAGTTCCACCCAAAATTGGAACTTCCGCTTGTTTGTCTCCTCCGCAAAGGGGGGAACAGGAACCCATTTTTGACAGGTCCCCTTCCCCACTTCCGGGAGACGGGGCCCCTCCCCCTTCCTCCGCTGTCGTGCCGATTAGAAAGCACAGCGTGCTTCGTGCATGCGCAGTAAGGGAACTGGCTGTGAGCCTGAAAGGCTTCACTGCTGGGTTCCTTTACCGGCAATGGCGGCAGCTGCACCCAACAGCCGATCCACAGATCGGCTGCGGTGCCGGCATTGCGGGCTCCCTGGACAGGTAGGTGTTCATGTATTAAAAGTCAGCAGCTGCAGTATTTGTAGCTGCTGACATTTAATTCTTCCTGGGGTGGGCGGATCTCTAATACCATTCAAAACATCCCACTAATGCATGAAATGCATCTTCTCAAAGCTGAGATTTGGACCCGACCTTAATGCGGAACCTCAGTCATTTTTTCATCTTTCCATCTATTAAATCCTTTGCCCTTGTTGTTTTAACTTTGGATAGTAAAACATTTTTTTTTCTGCCAGTAAATACCTTATACAGCCCACATACTGTTTCTTGTCTGGTCATTAGCCTAGGCTTATGATATCATGTACATAGGGTTGCCACCTGTCCAGGATTCACCTGGACAGTCCGGGTTTATAATCATGTGTCCGGATTTCAGTCCACCTGGAACCCGGACACATTTTTCAGACAGGCCCTGACAAGAGGGTGAGGGGCACTGTGTGCGCTGCATTAATATTCTCTTTGGAGCACCCAAAGGTGTCCCAGGTCTGTTACAATCCTATAGTGTATACTAAAACACATTTTTTTACTGTGCACCGCTAAAGTGCTTGGGTTTGGCTTGAAGAAAAAGTGGCAACCCTACGTGTATGGCTCTCTTTCACTCTCCTGAGAGTTTACCAGGAAGGGAGGGGGGTGAGTCATAAGTGAGCCAATGAGAGCGGCAGGGCTGGAGGTGTGCCTCTGTGAAAATCCAGGAAGTGAACAGGCAGCAGCTTCAGCTGCCCACAGTTAAAATGGCTGCAGCCAGACTCAGCGGAGGGAGATTTCTGCAGCATATTTGGCAAGTAGAGAATCTATACAGGGGTGGACTGACAACTCATGGGACCCCCGGGCAATAAGAGGTTATGGGGCCCCCGGGCACAGATTTTTACATACTGTCCCTGGTTTTATTGAGGCTGGTAACCCTGATGGGGCCCCTTAGCGGTATGGGGCCCTCGGGCAGTGCCCGCAGGACTAGTGCAAGGATTTTTGACGCCTTAGGCTAAACCTCATTTTGTCGCCCCCGTTGACTCCACCCCTGACCCCACCCCCTTTTCCCTGCCCATGTGACAGGAGGTGGTGCTTTATGGCTCTACTGCCTCTAGCGCTGGCTCCAGTGCTGCACTGCGCCACTAATTACACTACCGGTCGGGCGGAGCAGCTGCCTGAGACTGATTTAGTTACATGCTGCAGCCTGCAGAGCATGCAGACGTGGAGGGAAACCAGTGGCCCGGGCGCCCCTAGGCAGCAGTGCTCCCTAGGCGGTTGCCTAGTTTGCCTAGTGGTAGCACCGGCCCTGAGTGCCCAAATGGTCAGTCCGCCCCTGGGTATTTATAAAATAATATGCAAAGTGGTAGGAGGGAAGCTTCAGAATGGCGAAGATGTTTTTATTACTAATTATGTGAGCAGACTGCAGTTCCTCTTTAAAGGTAAAGTTAAAGGTACCCTTTACTGGGGGAATATGCAGACTGCCATGCTAGTTGAAAATGCTAGTTGCCTGGCTGTCACGCTGATCTGGTCTCTGACGCCAACCCTTACACAGACCAGATGTTTAGAATTCATTATTACAGCTAGAAGCAGCCAGGCACCTAACATTTTCAGAAGGGAGCCAGCAATAGCTCCCCCTCCTATCCCCTTGAATACAGGCTTCTCTTAATCTCAGGACCAACACACAGTCATAGTGATCCACTGGATGGAACCCAACCGCCAAGGTAATTAGTGCAGAGGAAGAAGTGAGAATAAAAACTTGAGTTCTACATTATGAATTAATGTAAAGTTTTTATTACATTGGATAGGAACTAAAATTAATTAAATGTAAAAGAAAAAAAAAAATCTATTCAAGCCAACAAAACGATTCCCGAGCGAGAGAGGAAATTCCAGCGGGAAAAGGGCACGCTAAGTAAATGTTGACTTTCATCCGCATTTATTTTTGCCATTCCTCGCAGTTCAGGAGAGAATACGGAGGCTTGTTTAATAGTTCAGCTTGTGGTTACCCTACAAAGCGAGTCCGTTTGTAAAACGATCATCGGCCATGAAATCCACTCTAAAAAGGAGACTCGCCGGGAGGGGAAGTACTGCAGATGTACAGCCAGCGCACATATCGCCTGATTATAACCATACATGTGAACCTTAACCACTTCATCCCCGGAAGAATTTACCCCCTTCCTGACCAGAGGACTTTTTGCGATTCGGCACTGTGTCGCTTTAACTGACAATTGCACGGCCATGCGACGTGGCTCCCAAACAAAATTGATGTCCTTTTTTCCCCACAAATAGAGCTTTATTTTGGTGGTATTCGATCACCTCTGCGGTTTTTATTTTTTGCGCTATAAACAAAAAAAATAGCGACAATTTTGAAAAAAACGCATTATTTTTAACTTTTTGATATAATAAATATCCCCAAAAAATAAAAAAAATAAAAACATTTTTTTCCTCAGTTTGGGCCGATATGTATTCTTATACATATTCTTGGTAAAAAAAAAAAATCGCAATACACGTTTATTGATTGGCTTGCACAAAAGTTATAGCGTCTACAAAATAGGGGATAGTTTTATGGCATTTTTATTGATAATTTTTTTTTTTTTACTAGTAATGGCGACGATCAGCGATTTTTATCATGAGTGTGACATTATGGCGGACACATCAGACAATTTTGGCACATTTTTGCAACCATTGGCATTAAAGTGGTTGTAAACCCTTACAAACCACTTTGACCTACAGGTAAGCCTAGATTAAGGCTTACCTGTAGGTCCAAGTAATATCTCCTAAACCTATACGGTTTAGGAGGTATTTCCAAAAAGACAGCCACCGCTGTCTACGGCGCATGTGCCGCAGACAGCGGCGCGCAGGCACACTGGGCAGGCCGCAGATCGCGGCGATATGCCGCAAGTGTCGGCTCCCGTGCACATGCGCGGGAGTGACGTCATCGCTGCTCCGGCGAATCAAAGCTCCGGAGCAGCGAGACCCGGAAGTCACTCCGGGATCCATGGCAGCGGCAGATATGAAGACGGAGGACCGCTTCGAGGGCTTCGTTCGCAGGTAAGTTATTCATAATGAGCTAGTATGCTATGCATACTAGCTCATTATGCCTTTGCCTTGCAGGTTGTTTTTTTTTTTTTTTCCCCCATGGGTTTACAACCACTTTAATACAGTGATCAATGCTAAAAAAATTGCATTGATTACTGTAAAAATGTCACAGGCAGTGAATGGGTTAACCACTAGGTGTCGCTGTAGGGGTTAATTGTGTCCTAGGGAGTGATTCTAACTGTGGGGGGACGTGGCTGTGTGTGACACGTCACTGATCACCGCTCCCGATCACAGGGAGAAGAGAAGAGTGACACTGTCACTAGGCAGAATGGGGAGATGCTTGTTTACATTAGCATCTCCCTGTTCTTCCTCACTGTGAGAAGATCGCGGGTATCTGTCTGCGGGACCCGAGATCGCGGTCATGGAGCTCCCAGCATGCCCGCGAGCCGCCTCTTAAAGGGCAACGTACAGGTACGTTAATCTGCCTGTATGCGCCCTTCTGCTGCAGTATATCTGCGTGAGGCAGTTGCGAAGCGGTTAAATGGATGTCATTGTATTTCCGTGCCGAGTATCAATAATATTCGCTCCATTTTTATTTTTTTTAATTCAATTCATTTTTTACCTTTTTTTCATTTTTGTTTCATATCATCACTGCTGATCTCCTGCAGCCTCCTTGCAAGCACGTTGGGTTTATATACAGTATCTCACAAAAGTGAGTGCACCCCTCACATTTTTATAAATATTTTATTATATCTTTTCATGTGACAACACTGAAGAAATGACACTTTGCTACAATGTAAAGTAGTGAGTGTACAGCTTATATAACAGTGTAAATTTGCTGTCCCCTCAAAATAACTCAACACACAGCCATTAATGTCTAAACTGCTGGCAACAAAAGTGAGTACACCCCTAAGTGAAAATGTCCAAATTGGGCCCAATTAGCTGTTTTCTCTCCCCGGTGCCATGTGACTCGTTAGTGTTACAAGGTCTCAGGTGTGAATAGGGAGCAGGTGTGCTAAATTTGGTGTTATCGCTTTCACTCTCTCATACTGGTCACTGGAAGGAAGTTCAACATGGCACCTCATGGCAAAGAAGTCTCTGAGGATCTGAAAAAAAAGAATTGTTGCTCTACATAAAGATGGCCTAGGCCAGTGATGGCGAACCTTGGCACCCCAGATGTTTTGGAACTACATTTCCCATGATGCTCATGCACTCTGCAGTGTAGTGGAGCATCATGGGAAATGTAGTTCCAAAACATCTGGGGTGCCAAGGTTCGCCATCACTGGCCTAGGCTATAAGAAGATTGCCAAGACCCTGAAACTCAGCTGCAGCACAGTGGCCAAGACCATACAGGGGCTTAACAGGACAGGTTCCACTCAGAACAGGCCTCGCCATGGTCGATCAAAGAAATTGAGTACACGTGCTCAGCGTCATATCCAGAGGTTGTCTTTGGGAAAATGACGTATGAGCGCTGCTAACATTGCTGCAGAGATTGGTGGAGGTGTGGGGGGGGGTCAGCCTGTCAGTGCTCAGACCATACGCCACACTCTGCATCAAATTGGTCTGCATTGCTGTCATCCCAGAGGGAAGTGTCTTCTAAAGAAAGCCTGCAAACAGTTTGCTGAAGACAAGCAGACTAAAGCCCCATACACACTATCAGATTTTCTGCTGATTTTTGTCTTCAGATTTACCAAAACCATGTAGTGCAAGGGCCTGTCTGATTGCATACACACTGAAACTCCTAAGGTTTGACCTCATATTATATGGTTTTGGTAAATCTGAAGGTAAAAAATAAGCAGAAAATATGATAGTGTATATGGGGCTTAAGGACATGGATTGCTGGAACTATGTCTTGTGGTCTGATGAGACCGAGATTAACGTATTTGGTTCAGATGGTGTCAAGCGTGTGTGGCGGCAACCAGATGAGGAGTACAAAGACAAGCGTGTCTAGCATGGTGGTGGGAGTGTCATGGTCTGGGGCTGCATGAGTGCTGCCAGCACTGGGGAGCTACAGTTTATTGAGGGAACCATGAATGCCAACATATACTGTGACATACTGAAGCAGAGCATGATCCCCCTCCCCTTGGAGACTGGGCCGCAGGGCAGTATTCCTACATAACTACCCCAAACACACCAATACGACCACTGCCTTGCTAAAGAAGCTGAGGATAAAGGTGGTGGACTGGCCAAACATGTCTCCAGACCTAAACCCTATTGAGCCTCTGCAGGGCATCCTCAAATGGAAGGTGGAGGAGCAAAAGGTCTCTAACATCCACCAGCTCTTTAATGTCGTCATGGAGGAGTGGACGGGACTCCAGTGGCAACCTGTGAAGCTCTGGTTACCTCCATGCCCAAGAGGGTTAAGCCAGTGCTGGAAAATAATGGCGGCCACACAAAATATTGACACTTTGGGCCCAATTTTGGACATTTTCACTTTCATTCCGCTCCTCAGAGAGTTCTTTGCCATGAGGTGCCATGTTGAACTTCCTTCCAGTGACCAGTATGAGAGAGTGAGAGCGATAACACCAAATGTAACACACCTGCAGCCCATTCACACCTGAAACATTGTAACACTAACGAGTCACATGGCATCGGGGAGGGAAAACAGCTAATTGGGCCCAATTTGGACATTTTCACTTAGGGGTGTACTCACTTTTGTTGCCAGCGGTTTAGACATTAATGGCTGTGTGTTGAGTTATTTTGAGGGGGCAACAAATTTACACTGTTATACAAGCTGTTATGAAGTGAAGTGTGTTAAAAAAAAATTGTAAAAAAAATAAGAGGGAAAAATGTCATAAAAATAATAAATAAAAGAGAATTATAACTTTTTTTTTGTACTGTCACCAGTCAGTGTCCCCGATCATCACCACACCAGTTATATGAAGATGCTGTTCTGCACTGGTGACAGTGTGTAAATAAAAAAATTGCGAACATTTTTTTTTTCTATTTCTTTATTTTCCAAACAATTATGACAAAAAAATTACAACTTCTCTGGGGACCCTGATGCAAGGGGGAGGCTCTCTGGGGACCCTGATGCAAGGGGGAGGCTCTCTGGGGACCCTGATGCAAGGGGGAGGCTCTCTGGGGACCCTGATGCAAGGGGGAGGCTCTCTGGGGACCCTGATGCAAGGGGGAGGCTCTCTGGGGACCCTGATGTAAGTGGGGGGCTCTCTGGGGACCCTGATGCAAGGGGGGAGGCTCTCTGTGGACCCTGATGCAAGGGGGGAGGCTCTCTGTGGACCCTGATGTAAGTGGGGGGCTCTCTGCGGATATATACACACACATATATAAATTACTGTATATATATATATATATATATATATATATATATATATATATATATATATATATATATATGTATGCCCGCCCAAGCGTATGACTTTCTTTACTACGCTGCTGTGGGCTCTAGCCCCAGATCTTTTGTAGACCTACCAACACCCCTGATTGGGGGTATCGGAGCATGGGCGTCCGCAGCAGGGGGCAAGGGGGGTCAAGTGCCACCCCCTGGAATCCCCAAGGTATTGCAGCCGCCGCCATGCTGCATTTTTTTTTTACTAAATCCGCAGGCGGCTGCATCCTCCGCTCTCTTCTCTGGATTACAACGCTGGCTGGCTCTGTGTTCGGCGGCCGCTCTGTAACACAGTCCCGCCCCCCCAGATCAGCTCGTGTGATAGTAGAGTGAATCAACGTTCCGCCTATCACATGAGCCGGTCTGGGGGGGCGGGACTGTGTTACAGAGCGGCGACTGAACACAGAGCCAGCCAGCGTTGTGATCCAGAGGAGTAGATGCCCATCTGTACAGCCCGCCCTGTGTGCCACACAGTGCCTGGATAGGAGGATCGAGGGGGGGGGGGCTGCAGTGCTCTCCACCATCACCACACACTCCTGCCTCCCCCCAGTGCTCTCTTCCACCACCACACTCTTCTGCCCCCCCAGTGCTCTCCTCCACCACCACCACACTCTCCTGCCCCCCCCAGTGCTCTACTCCACCACCACCACACTCTCCTGCCCCCCCCAGTGCTCTACTCCACCACCACCACACTCTCCTGCCCCCCACCCTAGTGCTCTCCTCCACCACCACCACACTCTCCTGCCCCCCCCCAGTGCTCTCCTCCACCACCACACTCTCCTGCCCCCCCCAGTGCTCTCCTCCACCACCACACTCTCCTGCCCCCCCCCCCAGTGCTCTCCTCCACCACCACCACACTCTCCTGCCCCCCCCAGTGCTCTCCTCCACCACCACCACACTCTCCTGCCCCCCCCAGTGCTCTCCTCCACCACCACACTCTCCTGCCCCCCCCCCAGTGGTCTCCTCCACCACCACACTCTCCTGCCCCCCCCCCAGTGCTCTCCACCACCACCACACTCTCCTGCCCCCCCCCCCTGTGCTCTCCACCACCACCACACTCTCCTGCCCCCCCCCCCCCCCCAGTGCTCTCCTCCACCACCACACTCTCCTGCCCCCCCTAGTGCTCCTCCACCACCACACTCTCCTGCCCCTCCCCCGCAGTGCTCTCCTCCACCACCACACTCTCCTGCCCCCCCCCCCCCCCGTGCTCTCCTCCACCACCACCACACTCTCCTGCCCCCCCGTGCTCTCCTCCACCACCCCACTCTCCTGCCACCCCCCAGTGCTCTCCTCCACCACCACACTCTCCTGCCCCCCCGTGCTCTCCTCCACCACCACATTCTCCTGCCCCCCAGTGCTCATCTCCACCACCACACTCTCCTGCCCCCCCTAGTGCTCCTCCACCACCACACTCTCCTGCCCCTCCCCCGCAGTGCTCTCCTCCACCACCACACTCTCCTGCCCCCCCCCCCCCCCGTGCTCTCCTCCACCACCCCACTCTCCTGCCACCCATGCTCTCCTCCACCACCCCACACTCCTGCCCCCCCACAGTTCTCTCTTCCCCTGTTCTTGCTGCCCTCCCTGCTCTCCAGCTCTCCCCATCCTTCTCTAGCCACCATCCCAGTGCTCTCCTCCCCCGTCCCCCTCCAGTGCTCTCCCCCTGTTCCCCCCCAGTGCTCTCCCCCACGTTCCCCCCAGTGCTCTCCACTCCGCCCAGTGCTCCCCCCTGTTCTCCCCCCCCCCCCACAGTGCTCTCCACACCCCCCAGTCCTCTCCCCCGTTCTCCTCCCCAGTGCTCCCCCCCCCGTTCTCCTCCCCAGTGCTCTCCCCCCTGTTCTCCCCCCCAGTGCTCTCCCCCCTGTTCTTTACCCCCCAGTGCTCTCCACTCCCTCCAGTGTTCTCCCCCCCGTGCTCTCCTCCCCCCCAGTGCTCTCCTCTCCCCCCCCCCAGTGCTCTCCCCCTGTTCTTTCCCCCCAGTGCTCTCCACTACCCCCAGTGCTTTCTCCCCCCCAGTGCTCTTCAGCTCTCCCCATCACTCTCCAGCCCCCACCCCAGTGCTCTCCAGCCCCCCATTCTCCTCACCCCTGTTCTTTCTGGCCCCATGGTGCCCCTCTCCAGCCCCCCCCCCCCCCCAGTGCTCTCTCCCCTCCGTGCTCTCCACCCCTGTTCTTTTTGGCTGCCCCCCCCCAGCACCTCCACTCCCCACCCCTGTACTCTCCACTCGTCCTGCATTTTGCCCCCACCCATGTGCTCTCCACCCCCCATAGAGCTCTCCAGTCCCCTGTGCTTTCCACCCCTGTTCTTTCTGGCCCCCACTGGTGCTCTCATGCTCCCCCCCATTGCTCTCCACTCCCCCCTGCTCTTTGTACCCCCCCCAGTAGCTCTCAGCCTACCGTGCTCTCTACCCCTGTTCTTACTGGCCCCCCCAGTGCTCTCAAGTTCCCCCCCCAGCGCTATTCGCTCCCCACCCCTGTGATCTCCACTCCCCCCTCACTCTTTTCCCCCACCCATGTGTTCTCCAACCCTGCCAGTACTCTTTGCTCCCCCTTCTCTCCAACTCCCAACCAGAGCTCTCCACTTCCCCAGGACCAGAGGGCAGGCTGACTGGGGCCGGAAAATGAGGAAGGCTGAAGGTGCAGGTGGCCAGAGACCACTCCATCTCACAGCAGACAGATCCTCTGGAAGGAGTATCGTCCCCATCCAAAACTAGAACAGACCCTGCCTGCTGCTGGCCGTCATGGATATCCTGCTGGCATGCAAGGTACCGTACCAAGCATCAACAACACCCCTTTCCACAGAGAGGGACTGCAGACTGGGACATGGGGCACAAGAGTGGCTGCAATGATGGGCAGTGAGACTGCATTCACGGCACAGTAAAGCTGCATTTGATGGACACAGTGAGGCTGCATTTGATGGGCACAGAGAGGCTGCATTTGATGGGCACAGTGAGGCTGCATTTGATGGGCACAGTGAGGCTGCATTTGATGGGCACTGGTGAGGCTGCATTTGATGGGCACTGGTGAGGCTGCATTTGATGGGCACAGTGAGGCTACATTCACGGCACAGTAAAGCTGCATTTGATGGACACAGTGAGGCTGGATTTGATGGACAATGTGAGGCTGCATTTGATGGGCACAGTGAGGCTGCATTTGATGGGCACAGTAAGGCTGCATTTGATGGGCACAGTGAGGCTGCATTGGTGGGCACAGTGAGGCTGCATTTGATGGGCACAGTGAGGCTGCATTGGTGGGCACAGTAAGGCTGCATTTGATGGGCACAGTGAGGCTGCATTTGATGGGCACTGGTGAGGCTGCATTGAGCTCTTGCATCAAGTCTGCAGTCTCTGACCATCTCCTGTAGCATGTCTGCAGTCTCTGAGGGAGTCTGGAGAGGAGTCAAGAGTGGGAGCACCGCTGGGATGGGGGTCATGGGAGAAGTTAGATTTGTGTGGACTGTGGTGGGGAGACTATAGAGTAAAACCAGAGCCACCAAGCTGGAGCCGACTGACTGAGCCCTGCACAGTGCACCTGAGAGGAGGTCAGTGAAAGCACCGCCAGGCCAGTCGGGGGTCACTGATGTAAGGGGGGGAGTGAATACGATAATGTAAGGGGCACTGATATAAAGGGTCTCCTCCTTATATTAGTAACCCACCCCCCTTACCTTAGAGTATTCTTTCTGCAAAAGGTGGCCCCCCCCACGTTCTGAGTTCCTGGGGTCCCTCTTGATGATTGATCACTTACCACTATTAACTGGAATTTGAATATATATATATATATATATATAAAGCAAGCCCTATATGATTTCATATCTATATCTAATACTCTCTTTATCAAATGTGCTTTACAATTTATGGTTTTCCCTTTCATGAACAAGAAAATAATGACGTTATGCTGTTGGGCTGGTATAATAATGCTGTGAGGCTGGTATGAATTTTTTTCCAGGGCTGGTTTTTGGAAGCATGGGCGTCCGCAAGGTTACTCAGGTGGCTGCGTACCATGCCCATATAGCCTAGAGAATGTACATCTTTTTACATTGCAATACATCTGTTGTTGCCATATTTTTATCTTGATGAAAACAGCCTATACGATGACAGTATGAGATCAAAATATGGCCACAACAGATGTATTGCAATGTAAAAAGATGTACATTCTCTAGGCTATATGGGCATGGAACACAGCCGCCAGAGTCACTTCAAATACAAAGTGAAGATGAATTATCTGTTATATAACACAAATGTATTACCAGTGGAAAGATTTTCATGAGATTGTCGAAGGGGCGGAGCATGAGTGGCCTTAAAATGATGCCCCCCCCCTTGGAAAAAGTTCTGAGGACGCCCATGTATCGGAGTAAAGGGGCTGAATACAAATGTACCCTACACTTTTCACATATTTACTTGTAAAAAAAACTTGGAAAACCATTTATAATTTTCCTTCCACTTCACAATTATGTGTATTTTTGTGTTGGTCTATCATATAGAAATCCCAATAAAATACATTTACATTTCTGGTTGTAACATGGCAAAAATGTGGAACATTTCCATGGGGGTATGAATACTTTTTCCAGGCTCTGTAGAGAGGTGGGCGCTCGGGCGTAGTACCTATTTCCCAGCACTAGATGGCGCCCCCCGCTCAGCCCGGCTCGGTCTCCCCGTCCCTGGCTGTCCTGATTGCCCGTGTGTGTCCGGGGAGGAGGGGGTGGGGGGTGCCGGTCGGGTGTGGGTCTCCTCCCCGGTCTCCTCCCGGCGGTGTGGTTCCCCGGTCTCCTCCCGGTCGGAGCTCAGTATGGAGGAGGGATGGCGGTGGTAGAAGGTGGCGGCGGTGGGTTGGAGGTGTTGCTCCGGGACACTTGGTATAAAGTTTGGGTGAAGTTGTCGGAGGTGTCCCTGGTGCTGAGCGCGGACCGCTCCGGGGATAACGGGGTCAGCAATGGATCGTTCCGGGGGGATCCTCCCCCCCTGCACCCGGAGCCCGCCGTACCGGAGGCGGCGATCGCCAACCAGAAGCGGGCGGTGCGGGTGGTGAAGTCGGAGCCGGGCGGGCTGGGGATCAGTATAAAGGGAGGACGGGAGAACAAGATGCCGGTCCTCATCTCCAAGATCTTCCGGGGACTGGCCGCCGATCTCACCCACTCCCTGTACGTGGGGGACGCCATCCTTTCTGTCAACGGCACCGACCTCCGGGACGCCACACATGACCAGGCCGTCCAGGTACTGAAGAGGGCGGGCCGGGAGGTCACCCTGGAGGGTAAGTACCACCTGTGTATATATGGAGGGGGGTACCATGGAGAGAACTGGGGAAGGACCCCCATGGGGTACCATTGGGGGGGGGGGGGGTCCTGCAATGGAAAAGTCTACTGTGAATACCAATGAGTGTCCTGCCATTACAAAGTCTCCTGTGAATACCATTTGGGGATCTTTCCATGACAAAGTCTACTGTGAATTCCATTGGGGGGTTCTTCCATGGCAAAGTCTACTGTGAATACCATTGGGGGGTTCTTCCCTGGCAAAGCCTACTGTGAATACCATTGGGGGGTTCTTCCCTGGCAAAGCCTACTGTGAATACCATTGGGGGGTTCTTCCCTGGCAAAGCCTACTGTGAATACCATTGGTGGGGGGTTCTTCCATGGCAAAGTCTACTGTGAATACCATTGGGGGTTCTTCCATGGCAAAGTCTACTGTGAATACCATTGGGGGGTTCTTCCATGGCAAAGTCTACTGTGAATACCATTGGGGGGTTCTTCCATGGCAAAGTCTACTGTGAATACCATTGGGGGGTTCTTCCATGGCAAAGTCTACTGTGAATACCATTGGGGGGTTCTTCCATGGCAGTTTACTGTGAATACCATTGGGGGTCCTTCCATGGCAAAGTCTACTGTGAATACCATCGGGGGGGGGGGGGGGGTCATTCCAAAGGCAATGTCTACTGTAAATACAATTGGGTGTCTTTCCATGACAAAGTCTACTTTGAATACCAACGGGAGTCCTTCCATGACAGTCTACTGTGAATACCATTGGGGTCCTTCCATGGCAAAGTCTACTGTGAATACTATCAGGGGTCCTTCCATGGTAAAGTCTACTTTGAATACCATTGGGGGGTTATTCCATGGCAAAGTCTACTGTGAATACAATTGGGGGGTCCTTCCCCATGGCAAAGTCTACTGTGAATACAATTGGAGGGTCCTTCCCATGGCAAAGTCTACTGTGAATACAATTGGGGGTGCTTCCCCATGGCAAAGTCTACAGTGAATACCATTAGGGTGGTCCTTCCATGGCAAAGTCTACTGTGAATACCATATGCCATGGGAGGGTCCTTCCATGGGAACAATGGGGAAGTCTTGTTCTGGTGCCATTGGCATTGGGAAAAGGTGTTTTTTTTTTTTTTTTCCTCATTGGTGGTCCTGTCATGGCAAGGTCCTATTCTGTATACCATTTGGGGGCGGGTCCTGCCATGGAAAAGTCTTGTTCTGGGGCGATTGGGTTAGAGGGGGTGCCATTTCAATGGAGGAGTCTTATTGGTGGTCCTGCCATGGTAAGGTCCTATTCTATATGTACCATCGGAGGGGGGTCCTGCCATGGGAAAGTTTTGTTCTGGTGCGTTTGGGGTCCTGTCATGGCAAAGTCTACTGTGAACACCATATGCCATTAGGGAGGGGGAGTGTTATTGGGGGTCATCCTAAGGGGAGGTTTTGTTCTGGTGCTAGTGAGTACATTTCCATTTTTCGGGTGATGAATTGGGTGCCATTGGCATTGGAAAAAGTTTTATTGGTGGTCCTGCTATGACAAGGTTCTAATGTGTAGGTACCATGGAAGGGGGGGCGATCCTGTCATGCCAATGGAAGAGGAGTCTCTTTGGGGGCCTTATTCTGTATGTCAGTGGAGGTAGTGTGATTGGGTTGGGGGGAGTTTTATTGGGGGTCCTGCCATGGCAAAGCCTACTGTGAATGCCATGGGGGGGGGGGGGGAGTCTTATTTGGGGTCCTTCTATGGGAACCATGGGGAAGTCTTGCTCTGGTGCCATTGGGTAGGGGGTCCTATTCTGTATATACCATAGGAGAGAGGGGGCGGGGGGGTGGGGTGATCCTGTCATGCCATGCCCTACCATGCCAATGGGAGAGAGTCTCTTTGGCGGCCTTATTCTGTAAGTCAATGGAGATGGGAGTCCTAACATGGCAATGGGAAAGTTTTATTGGGTGGACGGTCCTGCCGTGGGAAAGTCTTGTTCTGGTGCGATTGGATTAAAGGGGAGACAATGCAATGGAGGAGTCTTATTGGTGGTCCTCCCATGGCAAGGTCCTATTCTGTGTTACCATTGGGGAGAAAGGATCCTGCCATGCCAATAGGGGAGTCTTTTTGGGGCACTGTGCCATGGTAGAGGTCTTATTCTGTATGTCAATGGAGATGGGATTCCTACCATGGTAATGGGAAAGTCTTATTGGCAGGTTCTGCCATGGAAAAGTCTTATTCCGGTGCTGGGGGGGGGGGAGGGGGGGTGAGTCCTACCATGGCAGCGGCAATGTTTTATTGGAGTCTTATCCTTTATACCCCCACATGCCATGGAAACAGGAGAGTCTTATCGGGCCTCCTGCAATAGAAAATCTTGTTCAGGTATCACTGGAGGGGGGGGGGAATTGCAATGGGGGGAAGTCTTATTGGAGTGGTCCTGCCATGGCAAAGTCTACTGTGAATACTGTATGCCAATGGGTTGAGGATCTGCCATGGTAATGGGAGAGTCTTATTGGGGGTCCTTCCATGGGAACCATGGGGAAGTCTTGTTCTGGTGCCATTGGCAAAGTTTTTATTGGTGGTCCTGCCATGGCAAAGTCTTATTCTGGTGCCATCGGGGTTAGGCTTCTGGCAAAAGTCTACTTTGAACATTGTATGCTATTGGGTGGGAATGGTCCTGCCATAGAAAAGTCCTATTCTGTACACCATTGGGGGAGAGGTCCTGGCATACCAGAGTCTCTGTGGGTTGCTCTGCCATGGCAAAGGTTTATTCTGTACGTCATTGAAGGTGGGGGTCCTACCACAGTGATGGGAAAGTCCTATTGTTGGGAGGTTCTGGCATGGAAAAGGCTTGTTCTGTATACCATTGGAGGGGGGAGTCTTGTTGGGAGCCCCTTGAATACTGTATACCATTGGATGGAGGATGGTCTACATCTGGGCACCCTCTACAGTGGGAGTGACCTTGTCAGAGACAGCTGTGTGCCCTCAGCCCCCCCCCGCATCGTTGGTCTCTCTGGTAGAAGTCACATGGTCGGTGCCGGGTGCTGTAATGTGACTTCATCTCAGTGTTTATTTTACATCTGTCACAATACACGGTGCAAAAAATGTGACACAGCCTATTTTGTAATATTTATATTTTTTGGATGCAAACCAACATGGTGACACCGGCAGCAATGATCAGACACAGTGCAGATTGCTTTGTCTATGTATTGTGGGTCTGCTGCCCATCTAGTGTGGTGTGAACGAGCTCTAAGCCCTTGTACACACGGTCGGAGAATCCGTCGGAATGTGTCCTATCGGACTGTGTTGTCGGATAATCCGACTGTGTGTGGTATGCATCGGACTGATTCCATCTGAATATCCGTCGAACCCAATTTTCCAACTTGTTGGAAATATTTCCCGACCAACTGGTTCGATCGGACATACTCTGATCATGTGTAGAGAATTTTGATCGGACCAAGTGCCACGCATGCTCAGATCAAATTCCTACACCAAAGCTATTGGCTACTAGCCTGAATATAGTCCCATCGTAACGAAATTACGTCATCACGTTCTGAATGATCGGATTTTTCGACAACTTAGTCCGACCGTGTGTATGCAACAGTTTCGGACAAAATCCGACAGATTTGGTTGTCGAAATCTCCGACCGTGTGTACAAGGGCTAAGAGGTTCTGCAACAGTTGTAGTTTCATGAGTTGCCTCTCGTGCATGCTTTGTAAAAAACACGGGTGTGGAGTCCTAGGAACACGGGACATTGTCGTGTCTTTGAGTGTACGCTCTGTTAACCCCTTGGTGACTGCACTGTGACATTATAACTCTGAATGTAATCTTCCTCCTACTGTGTGAGCATTAATTACCTGTGTAGCAGAAGACTAATGCCGCGTACACACGATCGGACTTTCCGCCAACAAATGTTGGCTAGCAGGTCCTCAAAATTTCCGCCAACAAAACGTTGTCGTCGGAATTTCTGATCATGTGTACACAAGTCCGACGCAGAAAAGTTCACACATGCTCGGAATCAAGCAAAAGGCTATTGAACTTCCTTTTTCTTGGCTCGTCCTATGTCTTGTACATCACCACGTTCGGAATTGTTGGCCGATTGTTGGTGACTCTGTGACCGTGTATGCAAGACAAGTTGGAGCCAACAACCTTTAAACAAAATTCTGCGGTTTTGTTGGTGGAAAGTCTGATCGTGTGTACGGGGCATTAGAATGGGTGTGTGCTCCTAGTTCTGAGACCTCAATCCCACGTCAGCTTGAAGCTCATGGATCAAAAAAGTACAGGAGCAGAATTGCGCATTTCGGAATAACCTCATCTTTCACATGCTGCAAAAAAAATTGTGCTAACTTTATTATTTGTTTTTTTTAATTCATTGAAGTGTATTCTCCCCCCCCCCCCCCCCCAAATAAACGTGTTTGATAGACCGCTGCGCAAATACAGTGTTACATAAAATATTGCATCGACTGCCATTTTATTCTCTAGGGTCTCTGCTAAATATATATAATCTCTATATTTATCCCTTTCATGACTAAGCCTATTTTTGACATTTGGTGTTTACAAGTTAAAATCCATATTTTTTGCTAGAAAATTACTTGGAACCCCCAAACATTATATATATATATATATATATATATATATATTAGAGAATAAAATGGCGACTGTTGCAATATTTTATGTCACACGATATTTGTGCAGCGGTGTTTTAAACGCAACTTTTTGGGAAAAGGAAAACATTCATGAATTTAAAAAAAAAACGAAACGGTAAAATTAGCCCAATTTTTTTTACATAATGTGAAAGATAATGTTACGCCGAGTAAATAGATACCAAACATGTCACACTTTATAATTGCACGCATTCGTGGAATGATGGCAAACTACGGTACCTAAAAATCTCAATAGGCGACGCTTTAAATTTTACACGGTTACCAGGTTAGAGTTACAGAGGAGGACTAGTGTTAGAATTATTGCTCTCATTCTGGCGATCGCGGCGATACCTCACATGTGTGATTTGAACACCGTTTACATATGCGGGCGCGATTTGCGTTTTCTTTGCTGCGGGAGCTCGCCGTGATGGGGGCGCTTTAAAAACATTTTTTTTCTTATTTATTTTAAAATTAATAAATTGTTTTATTGCTGTGACAAGTAATGTAAACATCCCTTGTGACAGTAATAGGTGGTGACAGGTACTCTTTATGGAGGGATCGGGGGTCTAAAAGACCCCCCACCCCTCCTTTACACTTCAAAGTATTCAGATCTCACGGCTCCTCCCCACATCTGATAACCCCCTTGGAGAAGCGTTCTCCCGGGGGATTACCTTCGAGGTCAGGAAAGTAAAATGGGGGAGGGGCTGGGGGGCCGATCACTAACAGGCATGCATCCTATGCATTAAGGTGAAGGCAACCTCGGCTCTCCAGCTGTTTTGAAGCTACAAATCCCGTCATGCCTCTGCCTCTAGGAGTCATGCCTGTGATTTCAGGGTCTTGCAATGTCTCATGGGACTTGTAGTTTTGCCACAGCTGGAGGGCTGAGGTTGCCTACCCCTGGGTTAAACTGACCTTGTTTACAGACCGAAGTTCATCCCTTTGATCGAAAAGAACTAAATGATACAATGTTTCTTTATCTCTCAGCGCTGAGCAATGTTGTGATAAAGTTTGCCAGCTGCTTTTTTTTTTTTTTTCTTTGACAGCTGTGATTGAGCAGAGACTCTGTACTTGTTACATGAATCATGGAAATGCCAGGTTAAGATCACGAGGGGGGTTAAATTGAGATTGTGATTTTTTTTTTTTTTTTTTTATATATTATTATTATTATTCTTATTAATAAAATTTTTTTTTTTTTTTTTTTTTTTTTTTTATGAATAATCTTGCAGCTCTAATGTTAGGTAGCAACCAGGGTGGATTTGATTTAAATCAAGTCGATTTTTAAATCACTAGTAAAAAGGCTTGATTTAAATAAACTCGATTTTAAATCATAAATGCCATGTCTGTCCTGCAGAGGCTCCTCCTCTGACCCGCTGGTGACTCACCGACAGTCCCATTCACTATAATGGGACTGCTGGTGATGTGGCAGTGACACAACAAGGTGAGGGACGTGGCGGCAGCAGGTGAGGGAATGCCCTCTAATAGGCGCTGCCATCATCTGAAATGACAGGTGCTCTTTAAATGTAAGGACCTATTCTTGCTGGTAGTTAGAATCTTTAATATTTGCAAACAAAATGAAGATTTCCAATTTGGGATAATAAGCTGTCAGGTTAGTAAAACAGTGATCTCAGAACCGATTCAATCTTACAGTTTATAGTTTACATACATTTACTAAATAATGGAGTAAAGGAATATTCCTGAACTTTGTTTTATCTCATGGTTACTGTGAAATCGTGTAAATGCATCAATGCAGTGCATGTTATCTCAGCTTGGATTCATTGAATGAGTTTACCAAAAATGTAAATATTACAGAATATACAGCCTCATGCAACTAAGCTCCATTTCATGCTGAATAAACAAAATTATTAATGTATCTTAAATAGAAAATTATGTTTTTAAATAGAGTTTTACTCCAAAAGCATTTTATTAAAATAAATTTGATAAAAAAAAAAAAAAAAAAATCTGATTTTTATTTTTATCGTTTGATTTTTATCCACCCTGGTAGCAAGGCAGCGGTAGCTGGCTAGGAGTGTTAATTCTGTGCTGCATTCCAGAAACATGCGTTTTTGGGAACGCATGAAAACTGAAAGTTGCTCTTGCTGAGCAAAACGTGCATTTTGTGGCACAACAAACGTGCCAAAACACGTGGTAAAAAAAAAAAAAAAAAACCCCACTGAGCTCAACACCTAGTTCTAGTCTAGTTCACACCACATGATACATGGTTTTCAGTGCTTCCAGGTCCAATGTGTTCCGGTTCCAGAAAAAAAAGGAGAGCATGTTTCATTTTTTCCTGCGCAGAACTGTACTGCATTTTTTATGGGTTTCCCCGCATCCAATTCACACAACAGGAGAGAGCGCCCGGCTCTGAATGAAGCCGGTTCACCCATCTGCAGGGGCGGCCGTGGAGCGCACAGCGGAAGGGTCCTGTGCGTCTTTGGCTCGGTTTTCAGGTCTGAATTCAGGCAAAAATTCGGACCTGAAGCGGTGAACCGCCCGGGGCCCCCTGCTCTGCCCCGCGCCGCACATGGTGTGAGTCCAGCCTATAGGTCCAGGAGCTTCTTTTGGCAAATCTGTTGCTTTTAGAGCCACTCATGCAAATGAATGGCTATGCTGTTGTATGAAAAACGCATGAAGAAACTCCCAACCGATACAATGCGCCTTGTGCAAATGATGGCATGAATAGGGTCATTTTACATGGACATTAAAAGCAGGTGGTTGAGCCAAAGTTTTACTACTTCCACTACCTGAATAAAGCTAACTGTAGAGGTGTAGAAAAATTAACAGCAAGAAAAAAATCTGAGTGTATGGCCACCATTAGTGCAGCCGTACACACTGCAATCTGATTGTACAATCCAGTTATTTTAGTCGTTGGTAGATCTAAATAAGGTTGCACTATCAGATTGTTTAATATACGGTGCTTTGGAATAGCAGACATTGGAGATTTATGGCCCGTACACACGATGCGAATATCGTTACGAAACTGGTCGTCCGAGGAAGGATCGTGCGATTTTCGGATTGTGGGTACGCTACTTTCGACAGCCGATCACGACCATTCATCTGTTCTTATTCGATCGGGCATGCGCAAAAATTTTCATTGTAGGATTCCAGATTGTACGATTTTCGGTTAGTCAGCATAGTCGAATCGCCTTGAGGCGATTCAGTTCGCATTTGCAGCGCTATACAAATCATTCATTCATAGTTGTCGTCTGAAAATTCAATACAAATTCATTACAGCACATGACATCACTTCCTATTTTATTTTTTCTGTGGTATGAGAATTTTCGTGACTTTATTTAGCTATTCAATTTCTACTCGCGACTATTAAGCAGAAACGGTCGTACGATATTCGGATCGTGTGTACGGGGCATAAGGCTGGATTCACACCTATGGTATTTTTAGTGCATTTTGCATTTTGCAGATTTGCACTACAGAACGTGTTCCATAGGAAACCATGATAAATGGACTGTAGTACAAATCTGCAAAATGCACTAAAACTGCGTAGGTGTTAATCCAGCCTAAGGCCGGGTTCACGCTGGTACGACAAACGCTCCGACATTGACGCATGACGTGTGAGAATCAATGTTTCCCTATCGGAGACGTCTTAACTGGTCCGACACAAGCTGCTGCGACTTTGAAAATGCTCCCTGTACTACTTTGGTCCGACTTCGATCTTACTTCAGCCCATTGACTATCATTTGAAGTCGGATCAAAGTCGGATCCTTGTCCTAACCATCCGACTTTGGCATCCGACATTGTGTTATTTCCTGCCCCCTGCTCTAGCCCCTCCCATTGTGTGTTAGACCCCTTTCATACTGGGGAGTGTTTTAGGCACTTTAGCGTTAATAAAAGCGCTTGTAGACCCCTTTCACACTGGGGCGTTTTTCAGGCGCTTTAGCGTTAAAAAAAAGCGCCTGTAAAGCGCTTGAAAGAAGCCTCATCTGCAGTCCCAATGTGAAAACCCAAGTGCTTTTAAGAACCCTTTCACAATGTCAGCACCCGAAAAACGCTCGTAAAGCGCCGCTTAAACTAGCAGCGCTTTACCAGCGTTTTTTCGAGCGTTATTGGGGCGCTTTTAACCCCTGCTAGTGGCCAGATAAAGGGTTAAAAGGGCCCACAAAACGCTGCTGCCAATAGCGTTTTACAGGCGCTTCCCATTGATTTCAATGGGAAGGGGCGCTTTAGGAGCGGTGTATTCACCACTCCAAAAGCGCTGCAAAGAAGCTGCTTGCAGGACTTTTTTTTGACGCCCTGCCAGCGCAGCGCCTTGGTGTGAAAGCACTCGGGCTTTTACATTGGGATTGCAGTTGCAGCTTCTTTCAGGCGCTTTTTTTAACGCTGAAGCGCCTGAAAAACGCCCCAGTATGAAAGGGATCTCGGTATGAAAGCACTCGGGCTTTTACATTGGGATTGCAGTTGCGGCTTCTTTCAGGCGCTTTTTTTAACGCTAACGCACATGAAAAACGCCCCAGTGTGAAAGGGGTCGTAAAGCGCTTGAAAGAAGCCTCATCTGCAATACCAATGTGAAAGCCCAAGTGCTTTAAGAGCCCTTTCACAATGTCAGCTCCCGAAAAACACTCGTAAAGCGCCGCTTAAACTAGCAGTGCTTTACCAGCGTTTTTCAAGCACTATTAGGGCGCTTTTAACCCCTGCTAGTGGCCAAATAAAGGGTTAAAAGCACCCACAAAGCGCTGCTGCCAAAAGCGTTTTTCAGTTGCCTTTCAGGCGCTTCCCATTGATTTCAATGGGAAGGGACGCTTTAGGAGTGTTGTATTCACTGCTCCAAAAGCGCTGCAAAGAAGCTGCTTGCAGGACTTTTTTTGACGCCCTGCCAGCGCAGCGCCTTGGTGTGACAGCACTCGGGCTTTCACATTGGGATTGCAGTTGCAGCTTCTTTCAGGCGCTTTACAGGCACTTTTTTTTTTAAAGCTAAAGTGCCTGAAAAACGCCCCAGTGTGAAAGAGGTCTAAGTACAACTTGTCCTTTGACCAATCAAAACTATCTGAAAAGTCGGATCAAAGTAGTATCCTGTTGATGAAAGTCAGATGGATGTAGAACCAATGCAGGACTGATGTCACAGAGCAAAGTAGGATGAACGTTGTACTCCTGTCCTGTAGTATAGTGTGAACCCGGCCTTACTAAGACTGATGCACTCAGAATCTGGTGCAGCTGTGCTCGGTAGCCAATCGGCTTCAGGCTTCAGCTTGTTCAATTAAGCTTTGACAATAAAACCTGGAAGCTAATTGGTTTCTATGCCGAGCTGCACCAGATTTTGCACTCTCCCAGTTTTAGTAAGTCTCCCCTCTTGTGTGCGGTGTCTCCGGTAATCTGATGTCACAGTAGCTTTGTCTGTCTGGATTGTAGATCAGATCCCTTTATCGGGGTCATGGATCTTCACCTGAATTGTGAAAGCTCAGCCATAGGGACACGGGGGGCGGCACTCGCTCTTGAAACACGTGGAGTTGACTCATACAAGGAAAGGAAAGTGGAGGTGTTGTCTGTAGCCACCAATCAGGTGCCAGGATTTGTTTGTCGAAAACCTGCTCTGCAACAATGTTCCCGGCCTTCCCTTTCACAGATCCGGATCTCTCCGTCCTCCACACTGCAGCCTCGTCTGCTTTCAGCTATAGATTCATCTAATTCAATGTTTCTCAACCTTTGTAACAGAGAGGAATCCTAGAAATACCTTCCCGCTTTCAGGGAACCTCCAGTAATTATTGTATCTATGTTTAGTGTGATCAGTAATCTAACTATGAGGGATGAGTTCCACTTTGCATACATCATACCCTCATCATATGACTTTATTTCATTTCTTTAATATGAAAAAAAAAAAACAATAAAGAAAACGGTTCAGCTCATTTATGCTTGCAACCAAGGGATGGTAAATTTAGGCGGTTGAGGCATGATTTTTATCATCCATTCCAAACCCAACACAGCGGCCAGAGGCGGTTGCACACATGGTCCCTGTTGCATTCTCCAGGCACTACTGCCACCAAAGGTGACCCATTTAAGTGAACAGAGATACACTGTGAACATGGTTGCGGCTCAATGGTGTAGGTCTTTAAGGGTTAAAATGGGGACCAAGGAAATTGCATATCACCTCCTGGCTGCCCCGTCAGCCATAGAATGAAAAGTGGTCCACCACAGACCCACCAAGGACTGCCACAAATGTAAATTTGTCCTTACATAGGTGGTCAGTGGAAAAGGGTCTCCTTGGAGTGGTAGTCAATAAGAGGAGGGTCCCGTTAAGGTTGGTAGTCAATAAGAGGAGGGTCCCGTTAGGTTGGTAGTCAATAGGAGGAGGGTCCCGTTAGGTTGGTAGTCAATAGGAGGAGGGTCCCGTTAGGAGGAGGGTCCCGTTAGGTCGGTAGTCACTAGGAGGAGGGTCCCGTTAGGTTGGTAGTCAATAGGAGGAGGGTCCCGTTAGGTTGGTAGTCAATAGGAGGAGGGTCCCGTTAGGTTGGTAGTCAATAGGAGGAGGGTCCCGTTAGGTTGGTAGTCAATAGGAGGAGGGTCCCGTTAGGTCGGTAGTCAATAGGAGGAGGGTCCCGTTAGGTCGGTAGTCAATAGGAGGAGGGTCCCGTTAGGTCGGTAGTCAATAGGAGGAGGGTCCCGTTAGGTTGGTAGTCAATAGGAGGAGGGTCCCGTTAGGTCGGTAGTCAATAGGAGGTGGTTCACCTTACATTTGTGGAGAGTGGAAAAGGGCCTCCATACATTGGTGATCAGTAGGCGAAGATCCATCTTACATTGGTGGTCAACTCATGGGTTAATGTCAAGAAAATTGTGATTTCCTCCCCATCATTCATGTTGATGGGGGAATTCCTTTTGCAGCGCTATTGTGTTCTGCCGGGGGGGAGCCATCCCCACCGGCAGAATACAATAATCACTGCTGGCGTCTATTGCCCCTGGCAGTGACAAATGGGGAAAAAAAAACAACGTGCTGGCTGTCAACTGAAAAAATCCATCATGTATATGGTTTAGCATCATATTGTTTCCTCTTATACTTGAACGGTTTTTAAAGAGGAGCGCCACCTTTAAAAAAATAATTAAAAGTCAGCAGCTACAAATACTGCAGCTGCTTACTTTTAATAAATGGACACTCACCTGTCCCAGGGTGCCCGCGATGTCTTCAGCAGATGACAAGCAGTCGCTCGTCTCTTGGCTGCCCCTGCCGCAATCCTCTGTGAGGGAATCGGGAAGTGAAGTGTTTTGCGACTTCACTGCCCTGTTCCCTACTGCGCATGCGCAAGTCGCTCTGCACGTCTTCACTGGTCCCCGTTGTGTTCAGGGAACTGTGTGTTTCCCAGAACACAACAGGGGGTTTGGGGCGGGCATCTGCAGCTAGCTATTCCCGGAAGTGGGTGCAGATACCTGGATTATACAGCTATCTGGGAGGAATCGGATGAGCGGAAGTTCCACTTTAGGGTGGAGCTCCGCTTTTAAGAAGTCTTTAATAATATGTATTAAATCACACAATTAGACTTAATTTGTGATATATGTGATTTATATTAGTGTGTGTGTGTGTGTGTGTATATGTGTGTGTGTATATATATATATATATATATATAATATACATTTTTTTTTGCTAATTTTTTTCTTTTTAATACATTTCTTGTTTACATTATCTATTTTTTGTTTTGACCATTTTGTGATCAGATGTTTTAGCGTTTAAAGAAATGTTTTTATGTTGGTGAAGTTTTGTGTTGATTTCTCTTTAAGTGTTTTGTATTAGGTGTTTGATTTGATAGACGCCTTTTAAATGGCTTTGTATTGTGAGCATTTCAATTGTTGTGAACAAACACGTGTGAAACGCGCCAACTGATCATCATTGCAATTTTGTCTGGCTTGTGACAATAAAGACATTTCTACAGCATATTTTGGATTCATGTGTGCGATCAATATCTTCTTCTCTTCTTGACATTGCCTACGGTGATGAGCCGGGATCAGCACCTTGCATCGGGTGTGTCCATTTTTTGCCTGAAGTGGTGTGTGCGCGCTTGTTCTGTACATTGAGCACACTGCAACCTAATACAGGGCATGCATGCGCAGTCTCCTCACTGGGGCTGGGGAATGTATGTATTTTGGTGCTTACTAGGGCCATGGGAGGACACATATTAACTGGCTCCTAGCAGTTAAATGGTTCACTTCATGTCTTTTACACTGTTATATTTTTCTTTGCTGTCCGTCACTTTTTATTTTTTATGTTTTTTTTTTTTTTTTCCCTCTCTAATCTTTTTATAATTGATCTTACTGAGAGAAATAGCAGATATGGTACAATTAGTCTTTTAGGGGGCTGTGGGGAGCACAAATATGGAACCGTTGACCATCCCCAGTCTCCAACAATTCCTATGGCATGTATAACAGTCTCTGATCATCCCCCATAACATGTTCAGTCTTTGGCCATCTCTTGCAGCATGCCCATAGTCCCCGACCCTCGGCTTGCAGCATGCCCATAGTCCCCGACCCTCGGCTTGCAGCATGCCCATAGTCCCCGACCCTCGGCTTGCAGCATGCCCACAGTCTCCGACCCTCGGCTTGCAGCATGCCCACAGTCTCCGACCCTCGGCTTGCAGCATGCCCACAGTCTCCGACCCTCGGCTTGCAGCATGCCCACAGTCTCCGACCCTCGGCTTGCAGCATGCCCACAGTCTCCGACCCTCGGCTTGCAGCATGCCCACAGTCTCCGACCCTCGGCTTGCAGCATGCCCACAGTCTCCGACCCTCGGCTTGCAGCATGCCCACAGTCTCCGACCCTCGGCTTGCAGCATGCCCACAGTCTCCGACCCTCGGCTTGCAGCATGCCCACAGTCTCCGACCCTCGGCTTGCAGCATGCCCACAGTCTCCGACCCTCGGCTTGCAGCATGCCCACAGTCTCCGACCCTCGGCTTGCAGCATGCCCACAGTCTCCGACCCTCGGCTTGCAGCATGCCCACAGTCCCCGACCCTCGGCTTGCAGCATGCCCATACTTGGCCCATACGAAAACCTCTGAAAACATGCTAACTTCCACATGTGTTGGATGTCTACAGCTTGTTACCCATCCGTCTCTCCTCTTTAATCAGCTGAAGCCTTGTATTCATGGCTTTTCTTGAACGGTGGAGAAGCACTCAATTCTGGCAGCCACTTACTGTATGTACAGTATTGGAAAAGGTTCTTTTGGGCAAGCTGTGATATTAAAGGTGGAATTCTACTTTCAGATAAGACTTTCAGGCGAGGTAAGGGGTGAAGTATTTATACACCCAATCATGTTAACCAATGGAGCTTCCAATATATCCCCTCAACAGAAGTCAATGAAACAATCTACTTCAGTTGAGTGGTGGAGACCACACACGCTGATCAAATTGTGTCCGGTCACTACAGATCTGGCAACATTTATTCGGATGTATGACCAGCTATACATAGCATGCAATAGGCTCAATTTACAAAGCTAACATTGCTGGATAAGGACCCTAATTGTCAAATAAAGTGATTTATTTTCCGTGTCCAGTGAGATTTAATAATTGCAATCTCATGGGTGAACTAGAAGGTCCACTTTCCTTGTGAGCTAAACCTAAATATATATGGAAGTCTGAAGTCTGTGGACTGTTACAGACCCGTCATTAGTCTACAGGAGTGACATTAATAGGCTAAGATCTGCTATTAGGAGAGAGGAGGAGGGGAGAGAACTGATCTTGTTGGTTGCAGAGCTACAGATAATTATATAATTAGTTTCCTGTTCTTTTAATTAATCTTGAAGCTCATTATAGTATAATTTTGTTAAACGACATAAATAATACAACATAATAGTGTTTGAACCTTTGTGTTTGAAAATAAGCTTTTAATTGGAAATCCCCATTTTGTAAAATTAACAAAAATGTGCTATTTCTCCTTTTTATTTTTTTTGGGGGGGTCAATTAAATAAACCATTGAGCTGATCTTCCCTGTTTTTCTTTCATGTTTAGGTTCTGTTTTTAGAGCTGAACTCCAGGTATGGATTTAAAAGCAAAGCTACATTGGTCCGGCATAGACCAAAGTAAGTGTACACATTCCATACCTGGCTGATCCCTGTGGAAGTAGAGACTCCCTGTAGTAACTACTGCTACTACAATGTTCCTCATTGCTTTCCCCGCCTCCCCCCCCCCCCCCCCCCCCGTTTTGAACTGATTGGGCCTGGGCCCAGTATAGGAGGGCTGGCTGTGCTGCCTTATCCATGCCCTGGCGCGGTGCCCATGCTTAATGAGTAACTCCTTGTATTTAATGTGTAGCATAGCAGCTATTTGGCATAGAACCCAGAAAATGGTGAGGATCACTGTAGTAGCGCTTTTTGGTATGGTGTGGTTTTAATTTTTTTAAATTTAAAAAAAAATATATTTTTTTTTATTTTTTTTACAATGGAAACATTTTATGAATTTTGAGCGATTTCTCAGAACTGAAAAGGAAGCGAAATAAAATAGGAAAAAGCAGAAGTTATTTAGGGGCACTGAAGGTTATTTTTGTACTTTGAGCACCACTTTCTATATTTTTGCTCAAAGTTTTTTTGATCCATGACTTGTGTTTTAATCCCGTAACCATATGTGATAAACCCCCCCCTGCAGAGGCACCGTTATTTTTTTGCTCTTTGCAGTTTTTTTCCTTCATCTGCAGCCATTCAGGGCTCCAGAACCACCTCCGCTTTTCTATATCAGTCATTTGAGTTTATAATGTTACCTTTCTGTCAATTGTCCAGTCTGTGATTGATGTCCCTTTTTTATAATGCAAATATTTTATGAATTTGGGCGATTTCTCAGAACATTTTTCATAGTAGTACAAAGGAAATTAAATAAAATAGGAAAAAGCAAAAGTTATTTAGGGGCACTGAAGGCTTTTATATATATATATGTGTGTGTGTGTGTATGTATATGTATGTATGTATGTGTATGTATATATATATATATATATATATTGTATTTTTACCATGAGGACAAGTCCACTTTTCTTGTGTGTGAGTCCCATTGATAAGCGGACGTATCACAGCATTTCTTGAAGTTGATTCCGCTGCAGCACCCTTTAAAACTATGTAAAATGTCAAGGAACCCCAGTCTAAAATGTAAGTATAATTTACCAGGCTGAGTTGACACTGAAGCGCGGAGCGGCTCACAGCAGGGGTCCGGTGCGTCCCTGTTCACCGTTTCAGGTCCGATTTCAGCCCAAATTTTTGGCTGAATATGGACCAGAAGACACGCAGGACCTTTGCAATTTTCACCGGAGCTGCTCCGGAGATGTGTGAACCGGCTCCATAGAGAGCCAGTCACAATCTCCTGACATTTGAATTGGATGTGGAGAAACGCATCCAATTCGCAATAGTGTAAACCCAGCCTCAATGGGATATCCAAGCCTGAGACAATGCACACAGCAACCTTCACATCGGAGTTCCCCCAACACATCATGTCAGTATCCCCCCCCCCCCACCCAATCATGTCAATAGTCTCTCTCCCCCCCCCCCCCCAATTACATAGGTAGTAAGTAGTCCCCCCATCACGTCAGAGGTCCCTAATCCCATCAGAGTTCTTCCATCATGTCAGAAGTCATCCCTTCACTTCATAGCCCTCTCATCACGTCAGTGTTCCCCAATCACGTCGGAAGACACCCCCCCCCCCCCCCCCCGGTCACATTACATATCAGAGTTCCCCCATCACATCAGAAAACTCCCCCCCCCAATCACATCAGGGTCACTTCTTCACATCAAAGTCCTTCCATCATGTCAGTATTTATAATGTATTTTTTTTTTTTTCAGATTTTATACACAAATGTTTTGCCTTTCATTTCTAAACTGTATGGGTTGATTTACAAGGTGAGAGTTTACAATCAATGTAAGACTGTATAAATATCTGAATCTCTATAGCTCAGCGACAGTTTGACTTTAACCCCTTGGTGCCGCCCCTTAAACAGGTTTAAGATTCCGGGAGGTGGGGTGGGGTTTATGATTATGTGATTGGCTGTCACGGCGGTCACATGATCGGAAAGCTCTTGATCGCAAGCAGCGAGTTCCGGTAACTGGGCCAGGAGCGCGCAGGGGGCTCGCTGGCAGCACACTTATTTTTGCAATGTTTCATGCAAATTTGTGGGCAGGCGACGCCAAGGCCCCCCCGCCGAGAGGTCGCATATTTGTGTGCCATCGGTGCCAAGAGGTTGAAGGAGATATTGGGTATCCATTAGATTAAATATTTTTGTTATATTTCTGTACTCAGAGAAGTCAAGCCCTTAGTTATAGCGTGTTCCCCTGGATTAGAGGGGCAAATAAAGTAATAACAAAAAAAAAAAAGAAAAAGGGCAGACATTCTGGGGTGCCCCCCTTCCCAGATAGGCAATACCATAAAAACTCCAAAACCTGACGGTGGTAAACCTCCGTACCGAACTCGACATGCTGCCGCTGGTGTGATTGTGCTTTCTGCTGTCTTATTTAGTTAGGCATTTGGAAGGATGGGTGTCCCGCGGGGGTCTTTATATTCACTGAATCTCATTTGCAGCGCTTTGTATTCATAGTAGAGCGTTTTATGGGGGTAGAAATAGCTGTAATTGATCCATATGGAAAAACTAAGGAAATATGGAATTGTACATCATGAATTGAGACTGAAAGTGAAGAGAAAAAAAGAAATGAATTGTGGGGGGATAGCAATGACATTGTCTTAAAGGGGGGCTCTGCCCTGCCTGAAATGTATTGTTATTGTAAAAAAACTAAGAAAAAAAAAAAGAGTATTGATTTAAAATAATCTGAGACTATTCTGGGAATCTGATGAAGTCATAAAATATAACCAACTAACTAACTCGCAGTCCGGTCCGGGGTCTGACATCCAGAAATGTTTGTGTCTGGCCCCCTCCTCTACTGCAGGAGATCTCAACTTTTTGCAGACCAGGGCTGGTAAAATTCTTCCAAAAACTTCCATGCCCAAATTATTAAATGCAATTTATAGTCCCACAAATAAAGTATCGGGCTGAAAAACGTGTACTGAAATGGTGGAGGACTTGGAGCTGGGTGTCACTGGTGGGGATGGAGGATCTGGAGGGGGTTGAGTACTGTACAGCAGACCTGGTGGCCCTGTAGGAGATGGAAGTTTCTGGAAGGGGCTCTCTAGGACAGGGATCTCCAAACTTTCTAAAGAAAGGGCCAGTTTACTATCCGTCATACTTTAGGGGGGCCGGACTGTACCCAGTCAGGGTAAATAATGCCCAAACTTTGGTATTAGGGGGAGAAATAGTTGGTGTCGTTGAGAGGAATAGTGCCCCATTTTTGCTGTCAGTGGAAAGAATTCTTCCCTTTCGTTGGTGTTAGTAGCATTGTTGGTTTAAGTGGCAGAAATAAATGCCTCAAGGGCAAGATAAAGACAAGCAAAGGGCCACATCCGGCCCCAGGGCCTCAGTTTGGAGACCACTGCTCTAGGAGGTTGGGGGAACTATGAAGGGCTGGAGGAATGATGTCTCCGTAAACGGAGAACCTGCCTCACGCTATGCTTATAAATAGGGGACTATCGTACCCCCTATGTGATAGAAATAAAGTTAAAGCTGAACGTCACCCAAAAGGGGAGTTTGGCTTTATGACCTCTAACCACCCCCTTCATTTAGCATATTATATATTCTTTTTGGGGGGAGGCACTGCTCCCTCTTCCACTCAAATCGCCTAAGCATTCAGAGCGTTCAGTGGACGTCGTAAACAACGACTCTAAGGCCAACATTCTAATCTGATAACCTGTAAAGGTTTTTTTAAAGCAATGCCTAAGGCTGGGCTCACACCATTGCGAATTGGATGCGGGTTCCCCTAGTCCAATTCACAATAGCAGGAGATTTTGCCCGGCTCTCTATGTAACCAGCTTACATATCTACGTAGCAGGTGTGCGTCTTTTGGTCCGTTTCAGGTTCCGAATTTAGCCAAAAATTTGGGCTGAAATCGGACCTGAAATGGTGAACAGGGATGCACCCGGACCCCTGCTGTGAGCAGAATGCGGCTCATATGTGAACCCAGACTGAAACGCAGTTTTAGGGCTTATTTTGTATCCTTTTGCTTGTCACAACCTCATCTTTTATATTTTACTAAAAAACAATTTTGCCCTAAAAATAATTTTAGTGATTTATTTTTTTATTTTCATAAATTTTTTTACTGAAAATATATGCATTTGATAAACGTTTGCTAATATCTTGTGACAAAAATAATTGCAACTACCATCATTTTTATTATCCGGAGTCTCTGCTTTCAGAAAATATATACTGTTGGGGGGGATGTTTAACATACCTGATCTTCTGCTTCCCATGGTCTGTCGTTGTCGTTTTAGTGACCCTATTCGGCCGCTAGCGGGGCGGTTTTAACACCCCCCCGCTAGCGGCCGAAAAGGGGCTAAATCCGCCGGCAAAACGCCGCTCTGGCGCTATCGCAGCGCTGCCCCATTGATTTCAATGGGAAGCGCGGCTGTGAAGGAGCAGTAATTTCACTACTCCTTTACCGCTCCAAAGAAGCTGATGGCAGGACTTTTTTTTTCTGATGCCCTGCCAGCACCCCGCTCCGCTGTGAAAGCCCTCGGGCTTTCACACTGGAGTGAATGGAGCCGCTATGCAGGCACTATTTTTAGAGCTGTAGCGCCTGAAAACGCCGGCAGTGTGAAAGGGGTCCAAACAGGAGAAAAGTGGCAGTTAAAACGGTTCTTGTCTCAGAGCGTGTATTTACCCTGCAGACTTTGGTTTAAAGAGGAAGTCTGCTGACCCCGATGTAAGGGGGAATGTTATGGAGTCTGGTGTAAAGGGTAACTCTGTAGACCCTGATTTAAAGGGGAATGTTGTGGACTATGGTGTAAAGGGGAACTCTGGTGTAAGAGATTCTCTGGTCACCAGTAATACTCAATATTCACATCACACACATTCCTGGATTTGAGAGCTGCCGCAACAACCAGCTGGAAACTGGTTCAGAAAGTCAAGGAGGGGATCTTTGCCAGCACGCCATGGATCAACGTAGTAGTGTCCAAACGGATTGTTTATTGCATGATCACATCACAAAAACAGTGCAACGTTTCAGTCACGCAGGACCCCTTTGTCTGGTTACCAGAGCCCCCCTTACATCATGATTGGCACAGCTGCGGTGCAAGGGGAACTCTGCGGACTCTGAGGTATGGAGGATCTCAGCAAACTCTGATGTAAGGAGAGGCTCTGGCGACCAGAGAATCTCTTACACAAGGGTTCCCCTTTACACCAGAGTCCACAACATTCCCCTTTTACATCAGGGTGTGCAGAGTTCCCGCTTGCACTGTAAAGCAAACCCTGCAGACTCTGATAATACTGTAAAGGGGGCTCTGGGAATACTGGGAACTGTGATGGAAGGGGGCCCGCTGCAGAACATGTGAAAGGGTCCCCCTGCTGGACCATAATAAAGGTTGCATTTTTTTTTTTGCACCGGGGGGCCCTGAAAGTTCTAGTTACATCTCTTTGTGGACCCTATTCTGGTCTTGTTGACGTCAGGACCCTATTCTGGTGAAGCATGAGAGTGCAGACATTGTATAAAAAAATACAAATTGGACAACGGTCTCCTCCTGTCTGAGGACGTTTTGAAGGCATTTTACATGGTGGGGGATTTACTAAAACTGGAGCACACAGATTTTGGTGCAGCTGTGTATAGAAACCAATCAGCTTCCAGGTTTTATTGTCAAAGCTTAAATGAACAAGCTGAAGTTAGAAGCTGATTGGTTGCTATGCACATCTGCACCAGATTCTGTGTGCTCCGGTTTTAGTAAATCGCCCGCGCTGTATCTATTCTTGTGTTTGTCGTTGTCATGGAGTATTTTACAGCTTTGTGACATTTTCTGAGCCCATCTTATCTTATATATAATAGATTATCATTTGCACTGTCACTGGAAGGAGATAAAGACTGCACTCTGGTCCTTCTCATTGCACCGTTATATACAGACTGATGTACTGTATAATGATTGATCCTCTGATTGCTCTGCACTTATTTACTGTTGTGTCTCTTGCTGGTCTTCTGTTGGCATTCTCGGGCTGCATTCCTACACATTTGCTGGGTTGAGTCACATTTGCCTCACATTCTTCAATGGGAGATCCCAATTATGGCCACGTTTGTCGTATTCATAACATAGCGAATGTTACCATCTTCAACTGCAGTCTGTAACACTGGTTTGCTCTTTGGAAAATTGCTGATCTTTTAATTGATTTCCCATTGATTGCTATAAAGGACACTAAAAACATCTATACATCTAGAGCTCTGCAAATTAGGAGTTTACTCTAAAATTCTCGTTTGCATAGGTTGGCATCCATCACAGTCGCTCTATAACCACCAGAAGTCCGAAGGGCAAGAAAACGAGTGAATGCGGGTGTGGACTGGCCTGCTGTGAGCAATTTTCTATTACAGGGATTATATAGGGCCATTCTTTTATGTACTGCTTTACATGTATGTTCACATCGATCCCTGCCCTCAAGGAGCATACAGTCTTTGTACCCCTAATGGGACGTATACACAATAGGATTGTGAGCTTGTTGTCGGAAAGTCCGACCGTGCGTATGCCCCATAGAATATTTGTTGTCGGAATTTTCCGCCAACAAATGTTTAAGAGCAGGTTCTCAAATTTTCCGACAACAAGACTTGTAGGAAATTCCGAGCGTGTGTACACAATTCCGACGCACAAAAGTCCACTCATGCTTGAAATCGAGTAGAAGAGCCGCACTGGCTATTGAACTTCATTTTTCTCGGGTCGTCGTACGTGTTGTACGTCATCGTATTCTTGACGTTCGGATTTTCCGACATTTGTGTGATCATGTGTATGCAAGTTTGACATCCTTTGGAAAAAAATCCACAGTTTTGTTGTCGGAAAATTCTATCGTGTGTACATAGCTTTACACTTCCTCTGTAACCTTAACACTAACCTAACTCGAGCCCTTCTTGTATATCTAATGCCGCGTACACACGATCGAATTGTATGACGTACTTAGTCCGTTGAAACACATTTCAACGGACAATCCGCTCGTGTGTGGGCTTCAGCGGACTTTTTCAGCGTGCAGTCCGGAGTACTAAGAAGGTCGGTTTGCACAACAATCAGTCCGTCGTACTTTGGTTTCAGCGGACAATACGTTCGTCAGTATGCTAGTCCGACGGACTAAGAATGGCGCATGCCCAGAAAGGATTTACAGGGCGGAAGCGCTCTGTCTTGTAAAACTAGTGTTTGTATTGAAGCTAGCATATTCGTCATGCTGCTAATTTTGTGATCTTTTAATATAGCACATTCTTTTCTTCTTCATAATGCGAGAAAAGTGAAGTTGCTTTGCTGCTTATATTCACACATCACACATCACAAATGTCTTTATTCATCCTCATCTTATGATTAATATTCCAATTCGAGAATAAATAAAAAAATAAAAATATTAAGCTGAAGTCTGAAAAGCGCGAATCGTCTCTAACCAAACTTCCACTAACGCAAAGTCAGCAGAAGGAGCCCAAAGGGTGCTTTGCTGTGTCTTGGACTTCCTATTTCTAGTCCCGTCGTACGTGCTGTACACGTCATCGCGCAAGCTTTCGACGGACTGTTTGTGCATCCGTGTGTGGTCAAGTCCGTTCAGTGGAAAGTCCGCCGGATTGTCTGCCGGATTGTATGACGAACTAAGTACGTCATACAATTCGATCGTGTGTACACGGCATTACACTATCCTGCACTGTAATGCTAACCCTCCTTTATACCCCTAACATTAACACTTCCAGAAAATCTTACATAAACCTTCCCTATAATTGTAACACTAACCTTTCTTGTAACCCTAGAACTAATCTCCTCTGTAGCCTTAACGCTAACCCTCCTGCAAAACCCTAAAATTGAGCCCTCCTTGTATAACTAACACCAACCTTTGGTGTAACCATAATGCTAACCCCCCTTTTACCCCTAGCGCTAATCTCCTCTGTTACCTTAATACTAACCCTGCAGAAACCTTAGTAGCAACTCTACCTGTAACACTAACACTCCATTAAAAGCCCCCCCTGTGCCCTTGGCGGGAGCCCTCCTCGTGCCCTTGGCGGGAGCCCTCCTCATGCCCTTGGCGGGAGCCCTCCTTCTACACCTAACACTGATCTCCTCTGTGACCTTAACAGTAACTCTTCCTGTAACCCCAACACTAACCCTTTAGTAAAAGCCCCCCTCGTACCCCTATAATAGGAGCCCTACTCGTAATACTAACCCCTGAAACTATAATCTTCCTTGTACCCCTAACTCTAGCCCTTCTTGTAACCCTATCCTACCATTGAGTAAATGACTCCCCCTTGTTTGCATGCTCCCCTCTCCTCTACTGGGATCGCCTGTGCAGAATTCCAAACCCCTTATAAAAGATACCGGCGCCAATATCGCAGCATTGGAACTTACTGACTTCATTTAAATCTGTATGACTTCTCTGGTCATCAGAAGCATATTCTCTGCAGTGTCAAACCCCCCAAATACTGTTGATAATCGGAGACCATGTGATCTTTGCCTAGACTGTAGGACACGAGGCAAGGCTGGGGGAAGTATTTTTGGAAGTATTTTGCTTGCTGTGTATTGGGGGTGACATGGTTGAACAGCGATGGTCCTGGGTGTCACGGTTATACATTGATGGAACCCTCTGGAACATGCAGTGTAAGGCACTCTGTACACTTTTCAGGCACGTACATGTTGGCTCTTGCACAATGCTGTTTAATCTGCTCTCTGGTTGATAATGAAAGGAATGGTATGCGGAGCATCTGCTTCCCCCTGCATTGTGAAACAGGACTTTGTATGCAGTCACACCGTCTTTTTATATCATGTCATAGCCTGCCAGGCTGTTTTCGGATTGTACTCGGTATTGTATGGCCAGTGCGGGGGCTCAGCGGAGCGTAGCGGTCATTGAGCTCTAACTGTCAGCCGTACTCTGCGCTCTCTTCTGTTCAATAAATCATTGGAGATGGACTTTGTCATTACACATGTCTCAGGACTCTTCATCTGTTGTGTATAGGCCTCCTAAATTCTCACCTGGGATAATGGTAGAGCCGCCCCTCTAGTGGCAAACTGGTTGGAATAAATCTTTACAGGACTGCATTACGTCTACTTAGGCTACGTTCAATTACTTTGCATGTTTGCAAAGTGGAAATTTGTGGGCTTTCCCGACACTCACAGAAACGCACTGCCCATTAGTAGACATGTGGCAATGCTATTCATCTTTATTCATGGCTTCCGGTGCAGCGTGATTTTTGAAAAAGGGTTAAGGACTTCCTTTGCACGTTTTCCATGCGTAGGGCAGCCCCTTGAAATGAATTGGCTACAGTACATGCAGAGCACAGGAATGTACATGCACTTCATTGTACCTGCATGGTGTAAGTGGAGCCTTAGGCTACTACAGTGTCTTGCAAAAGTATTTACCCTCCTTGGCATTTTACCTATTTTGTTATATTACAGCCTTTAATTCAATGTTTTTTTTTTAATCTGAATTATATGTGATGGATTAAAACACAATAGTCTAAGGCCCCTTTCACACGGATGATCCGTTCAGGTCTGCCTGTCAGTTTTTCAGGCGGATCTGAACGGATGCTCCATAGGGGTCTATAGCGGCGATCCCCGCTGAGCAAGCAGACATCCACAGGGCGGATCAGCACTGATCCGCCCTGTGTGAAAGGGGCTTAAGTTGGTGAAGTAAAATTAGAAAAAAATATACATAAAACTATTTTTCAGAAATAAAAAAATAATTGGCATGTGCGTATGTATTCACCCCCTTTGTTATGAATCCCATAAAAAAGCTCCGGTGCAACCAATTACCTTCAGAAGTCACCTAATTAGTGAAATGATGTCCACCTGTGTGCAATGATCTGTCATTATAAAAACGCACCTTTTTTGAAAGGCCCCAGAGGCTGCAACACCTAAGCAAGAGGCACCACTAACCAAACACTGCCATGAAGACCAAGGAACTCTCCAAACAAGTAAGGGACAATGTTGTTGAGAAGTACAAGTCAGGGTTAGGTTATAAAAAAAAAAAAAATGAAAAAAAAAAAATCCAAATCTTTAATGATCCCTAGGAGCACCATCTAATCTATTATAACCAAATGGAAAGAACATAGAACAACAGCAAACCTGCCAAGAGACGACCGCACACCAAACCTCAGGGACCGGGCAAGGAGGACATTAATCAGAGAGGCAAAAAACAGAGACCTAAGGGAACCCTGGAGGAGCTGCAGAGTTCCACAGCAGAGACTGGCGTATCTGTACATAGGATGACAATAAGCTGTACACTCCATAGAGTTGGGCTTTATGGCAGAGAGGCCAGAAGAAAGACATTACTTTCAGCAAAAAAAACAAAATGGGACATTTTGAGTTTGCGAAAAGGCATGTGGGAGACTCCCAAAATGTATGGAGGAAGGTGCTCTCGTCTGATGAGATTAAAATTGAACTTTTTGGCCATCAAAGTAAACGCTATGCCTGGGGCAAACCCAACACATCACATCACCCAAAGAACACCATCCCCACCGTGAAACATGATGGTGGCAGCATTATTCTGTGGAGATGTTTTTCAGCAGTCAGGACTGGGAAAATGGTCAGAGTTGAGGGAAAGATGGATGGTGCTAAATACAGGGATATTCTTGGGCAAAACCCGTACCACTCTGTGTGTGATTTGAGGCCTAGGATGGAGGTTCACCTTCCAGCAGAACAATGACCCTAAACACACTGTTAAAGCAACACTTGAGTGGTTTAAGGGGAAACATGTAAATGTGTTGGAATGGCCTGGTCAAAGCTGTGACCTCAACCCAATAGAAGATCTGTGGTCAGACTTAAAAGATTGCTGTTCACAAGCGCAAACCATCCAACTTGAAGGAGCTGGAGCAGTTTTGCAAGGAGGAATGGGCAAAAATCCCAGTGGTAAAATGTGGCAAGCTCATTAGAGACTTATCCAAAGCGACTTGGAGCTGTGATAGCCACAAAAGGTATTGACTTTAGGGGGGTGAATAGTTATGCACATTGACTTTCTGTTATTTTGTCCTAGTTCTACTTGTTTGCTTCACAATAAAAAAATAAATAAAAAAAATCTTCCAAGTTGTGAGCATGTTCTGTAAATGAAATCCTCAAACAATCCATGTTAATTCCAGGTTGTGAGGCAACAAAACACAAAAAATGCCAAGGAGGATGAATATTTTTGCAAGGCACTGTAGGTTTGCATCTGTGCAGGTGGTGCCGCTGCAGGACCCGCACAAACACCGTCAGCCGCAACCACCCATACAGAGAAATTCAGGACCTGCATGTTACCTGCACTGGAAATCGCAAACCATACTGGAAACTGAGATTCCCATGCGGGCTGCGATTTCAAAAATAGTGCAGGGACTTTTTTCCTGCGGGGCTCGGCAGCCCATTCAAATGAATGGACTCTTGTGCCAACGCAAACTGCAGCCTGCATGCCTGCACAAGTGTGAACCTAGGCTGAGGGTCATACATTCTTAAGCCTAGTACACACGGGCGGACTGTTGAGCGCTATCGGCCGGTTTAATAGAAATCAGTTGACATTCAGCTCGTGTGTACAGCAGCTGGTTCGACAAAAGCTGCCCATTCGGCTGGCTTCTGTCGATGGTGCATGACCGAAAACTTTTTTTTTTTCTGATCAGAACGCTCAGCCAATAGCCGAGAGCGCTGACCGGAGTGTGTGTGTGTGTACCTTGTTGCACGTCTAGGGGTGTCCCGTGGTAACTTGATAGACCGACATCAGATCTACTTGAATGGATTTTATTTGCCAAACGTAGACAATGAACAGTCTCTTAAATTGGGATCAGAGGGTTGGAAAGGAAGTTCAGGTACTCCTTGGTGTCAAAGTCAAAATGTTGAAGAATTTGCTTACTTTGACTGCAACTGGATGATCACTCAGGTTGGACAGTCCTTCTCTCACAAGGCCTAGCAGCCAACAAGGTGCTTACTCAGGAACAAGTCTCTGTCACAGACGACGTTGTAGAACACGTAGGGAAACTAAGCTTGAAAACACTCATAAGATACCTGGATCTTTCATCCAGCTTGGCGCTATCCACAAGACCAGGTTGTCTCGGGTACCTCAGCCCTTCCAGGCTCTTACTAAGGAACCAACCCATATGTGGTCTTCATCTGAAGAGTCCTCCCCTGGAATGCTTGAAGTCACTGGGTCTCTCCCAAACCTGAGACGGCGCCCAACCACCTCAGAATCCTTCATTAGTTTCCTTGCCTCAGGCTAGCCAGCTCCGAAAAATCAAAATTGGGTGCATCCGCACCCCAGGCCATAGCCTTCCTTGGGGCTGGTCAGGTGGACCAGGACCATGAAGTCAGTACATCATTCTGGACCGGAACCCCGAACCACTTGACCTCCGCATCTTAAATACCCTCTCCCAGAAAGCACAGTGAGAGCGCCACTCCCACTGGGTGGGCTCCGAGAGAGAGTAACTTAAAGCGGAGGTCCACCCTAAAATGGACCTCCGCTCATCGGAATCCCCCCCCCCCTCCGGCGCCACAATCGGCACCTTTCAGGGGGGAGGGGGGTGCAGTTACCTGGATAATCCAGGTAACTGCACCCACTTCCGGGCTAGCTCTCTGCGGAAAGGGGCGTACGTTACGCCCCTTTCCGCAAGCGCCCGCCCCCTTCAGCAAGTGCCCCGCTGCCTGCTGGGAAACACACAGCTCCCAGAGGCAGCGGGGACCGTCCGGATTGCGCCGCGCGGCTCGCGCATGCGCAGTAGGGAACCGGGAAATGAAGCCGAAAGGCTCCATTTCCTGATTCCCATACCCAAGATGGCGGCGGCAGGACCTGACAGACGAGCGAGCGATCGGCTTCGGGTGCCGACATCGCGGGCGCGCTGGACAGGTAAGTGTCACTATTTAAAAGTCAGCAGCTGCAGTATTTGTAGCTGCTGGCTTTTAAAAAAAAAAAAAAAAAAACGCGGAGTCCCGGTGGACTCCCGCTTTAAGCACCTAACCAGACCATAGTTCCATGCCTGCCAGAAGAGACAGTGCCCCCTGTGGCCAGGCTGAACATCTCACAGTCCAGTCAGACTAATGCTGAAGTCTAAATTGACAACTGTACCCAAACCAAACTGCAGTTTAGGCATAACTTTAACTTTGAAAAAAACGCATAGCGCATGCTCTTCAGGAGCCGCCGCTACCCACATAATAATAAAAAATAAGAATAAATTTTATATATATATATATATATATATATATATATATATATATATATATATATATATATATATATATATATATATATATATATATATATATATATATATATATATAAAATTTATTTTTATTTTTTTCTCTATTAAAGCGGGAGTCCGCCGTTTTTTTTTTTTTTTTTTTTAAAGCCAGCAGCTACAAATACTGCAGCTGCTGACTTTTAAAATAATGACACTTACCCGCCCAGCGCGCCCACGATGTTGGCACCCGAAGCCGATCTCTCGATCGTCTCTGGGGTGCTGCCGCCGCCATCTTGGGTATGGGAATCAGGAAGTGGAGCCTTTCGGCTTCATTTCCCGGTTCCCTACTGCGCATGCGCGAGTCGTGCTGCGCAATAAGGATGGTCCCCACTGTCTCTGGGATCTGTGTGTTTCTCAGCAGGCAGCGGGGGACCTTCAGAAAGGGGCGTAGATTCTGCGGAAAGGGGCGTACCTTCTGCACAATCTACGCCGTAAGTGGGTGCAGATACCTGTACTGTACAGGTACCTGCACCCCCCTCCCCCCTGAAAGGTTCCAATTGTGGCGCCGGAGGGGGGGAGGGTTCCAATGAGCGGAAGGTCCACTTTAGGGTGGACCTCCGCTTTAATAATAATACATAAAAAAATAAAAAAAATGGTCCATTTTGCTTTTTCATTATTTTATTCTCTAGGGCAGCTGCTTTCATAAAATACATAACATTTGGAGGGGTTTACATATTCTTCGTGCCTAAAAGGATTTTTTAAACCTGTGCAAAAAAATTCAAAAAACGGCTCTGGCAGCCAAAGGGTTAAAGAAGTGTTGGCTGTGATGACAGCATAGGTCTGCTTTAATAAAGGCTCAGAAATAATGATTAGCAAGGAACAATTAGCAGCCAGTCATCGCACAGCAGCGTGTCATAGGTAAACTGGGACTAGAAGGCGATTGTCGCTGTATTATGGCATTTGTAGCAAAACAGGCGAGCTTTTGTGAGATCCGTCTACATCAGGTCAAAGCAGTATTGTGTCTCTGGAAAAGCGTGTCCTTAGTTACTTGAGTACTAGTCTGTAATAGCTCTTCATTATCGGGCTATTATTCTGTTTTCAGTTTTGTGATAGTTTGACTGACAATTACTTGCTCATGCAACACTGTACCTAAATAAAGTAACTTTTATTTATTTTTTATTTTTTTTGAGACAGCTAGAGCTTTCTTTTAGTGTGTGTTTTTTTTATTTTTTTTTTTTTTTTATTATAACTACGAAAAAAAAAACCTTAAAAAAAATAAATAAAAAAAAGTAGACACCAAGGTGATCTCATTGTCATTTTTATTGGAAATGAAGAAACATTCTGGTGTTGGGGGGGCGGGGCTTAAATTATGGACCCTTCTCCAAAGGAACCTAAATCTGCTCCTCCTTGTGCTCTAGAACAGGCCTGCCCTGCATATAAGGAGGGACTCTGCTGAGCAGTCCTGAATAGAAGGTTCTAGGTGTAATCCTGGACTCTGAACTCTCCTTCCAGGCCCACATCCAATCCCTGTCCAAATCATGCAGCCTTAACCTCTGCAACATCTCTAGAATATGCCCCTTTTTAACCAATGACACCAACAAGCTTCTCATTCACTCCCTGGTCATCTCTCGCCTCGGCTACTGCAAATCCCTCCTCATTGGATTACCTTTACATAGGTTATGCCCCCTTCAGCCCATAATGAATGCTGCTGCAAGACTCGTCCACCTTATCATCCGCTCAGTGTCTGCTATACCCCTCTTTGCCAATCCCTCCACCGGCTTCCACTCACTCAATGAATAAAATTCAAAATACTTGCATGTGATGGTGATGTTCTTTTTTGTATAGTGTTGGCGGTGTGATGACGATGTTCTTTTGTGTATAGTGTTGGTGTGATGACGATGTTCTTTGTGTAGTGTTGGCAATGTGATGGCGATGTTCTTGCTGTATAGAGCTGTAGATGTTGTTTTGTGTATAGTGTTGGTGTGATGGCAATGTTCTTTGTGTAGTGTTGGCGGTGTGATGTTCTTTGTTGTGTAGTGTTGGTGGCGTTCTTTTTGTATAGAGTTGGCGTTGTTCTTTGTAGAGAGTTGGTGGTGTTCTTGTTGTATAGTGTTGGTGGTGTGATGGCGATGTTCTTTGTTGTGTAGTGTTGACTAGAGGTTCGACCGATATGGGTTTTTCTCTGGCCGATGCCGATATTTAGAAATCATGGTGGCCGATATATGATGCCGATTTTTTTTATTTTTTTTGGCCGATATGTTAGGCCGATTTATTTTATTTATTTTTTCATTTATTTATTTATTTATTTTTTTATCACCCCTTCATCTCATAAAACCTAACAGACACCTTTCCCACTGGGGCGTTTTTTTTCGGCGCCTTTGGGCTAAAAATAGCACCTGTAAAGTGCCTGCAAAACGGCTCACCTGCAGTCTGTGTGGAAGCCCCGAGTGCTTTCACACTGAGGCGATGCGCTGGCAGGATGTTTAAAAAAAAAAAAAAAAGTCCTGCAAGCAGCACGTTTGGTGTATACCGCTCCTCCACCACTCCTGCCCATTGATATTAATGGGCACCACTGCCGAAGCGCATACAATGCGATTTGGCAGCGGTGCTTCACGGGCGCGTTTAACCTCTTCTTCAGCCGCTAGCTGGGTTATATGTGCCCCACTAGCAGTCCGAATAGCACCGCTAAAATGATGGTAAAGCAGCATTTTACCATCAACGCCTGCCCACTCCAGTGTGAAAGCAGCCTATAAAATAAAAACATGTAGTCAAAACTTTTGGACGAAAAAAAAACAAACTGTTTTTAGGTGGTTTTTTTTTAAATCATTTAGTGTATTTTTTTCCCCAAAAAAATTGCTTTTGAAAGACCTCTGCGCAAATGCCGTGTGACATAAAATATTGCAACAACCGCTATTTTATTCCCTAGGATCTCTGCTAAAAAAATATATATAATTTTTTGGGGGGTCTAAGTGATTTTCTGGCAGAAAATACAGGACTTTTACTTGTAAATAACAAGTGTCAGAAAAGATTTAGTTTTTAAATGGTTAAACTGAGAACTTCTACACACTGAGTTGAGTTCATTCACTCAAGTGTAAACATTGTATCTTTTTGCTCTTTTCTTGGCAGACTGCCCAGAGAGGAAACAAGTGGCTTCTATGAAGACTCAGGCAACTTGCATTGACTTCTATTACAGAAGTCATTTCCAAGTCCCGCTGTAGTTCTAAATCAGCCTTTTTATCAGCTCAATCGGCCGATGCCGATTAATTAAAAAACTGCAAATATCGGTCGACCTCTAGTGTTGACCATGTGATGGTGGTGTTCTTTGTTGTGTAGTGTTGGCGGTGTGATGGTGGTGTTATTTTGTTTGTATAGAGTTGCCGGTGTTCTTTGTTTGTATAGAGTTGCCGGTGCTCTTTGTTTGTATAGAGTTGCCGGTGCTCTTTGTTTGTATAGAGTTGCCGGTGCTCTTTGTTTGTATAGAGTTGCCGGTGCTCTTTGTTTGTATAGAGTTGCCGGTGCTCTTTGTTTGTATAGAGTTGCCGGTGCTCTTTGTTTGTATAGAGTTGCCGGTGCTCTTTGTTTGTTTGTTTGTATAGAGTTGCCGGTGCTCTTTGTTTGTTTGTTTGTATAGAGTTGCCGGTGCTCTTTGTTTGTTTGTTTGTATAGAGTTGCCGGTGCTCTTTGTTTGTATAGAGTTGCCGGTGCTCTTTGTTTGTATAGAGTTGCCGGTGCTCTTTGTTTGTATAGAGTTGCCGGTGCTCTTTGTTTGTATAGAGTTGCCGGTGCTCTTTGTTTGTATAGAGTTGCCGGTGCTCTTTGTTTGTATAGAGTTGCCGGTGCTCTTTGTTTGTATAGAGTTGCCGGTGCTCTTTGTTTGTATAGAGTTGCCGGTGCTCTTTGTTTGTATAGAGTTGCCGGTGCTCTTTGTTTGTATAGAGTTGCCGGTGCTCTTTGTTTCAATAGAGTTGCCGGTGCTCTTTGTTTGTATAGAGTTGCCGGTGCTCTTTGTTTGTATAGAGTTGCCGGTGCTCTTTGTTTGTATAGAGTTGCCGGTGCTCTTTGTTTGTATAGAGTTGCCGGTGCTCTTTGTTTGTATAGAGTTGCCGGTGCTCTTTGTTTGTATAGAGTTGCCGGTGCTCTTTGTTTGTATAGAGTTGCCGGTGCTCTTTGTTTGTATAGAGTTGCCGGTGCTCTTTGTTTGTATAGAGTTGCCGGTGCTCTTTGTTTGTATAGAGTTGCCGGTGCTCTTTGTTTGTATAGAGTTGCCGGTGCTCTTTGTTTGTATAGAGTTGCCGGTGCTCTTTGTTTGTATAGAGTTGCCGGTGCTCTTTGTTTGTATAGAGTTGCCGGTGCTCTTTGTTTGTATAGAGTTGCCGGTGCTCTTTGTTTGTATAGAGTTGCCGGTGCTCTTTGTTTGTATAGAGTTGCCGGTGCTCTTTGTTTGTTTGTATAGAGTTGCCGGTGCTCTTTGTTTGTTTGTTTGTATAGAGTTGCCGGTGCTCTTTGTTTGTATAGAGTTGCCGGTGCTCTTTGTTTGTATAGAGTTGCCGGTGCTCTTTGTTTGTATAGAGTTGCCGGTGCTCTTTGTTTGTATAGAGTTGCCGGTGCTCTTTGTTTGTATAGAGTTGCCGGTGCTCTTTGTTTGTATAGAGTTGCCGGTGCTCTTTGTTTGTATAGAGTTGCCGGTGCTCTTTGTTTGTATAGAGTTGCCGGTGCTCTTTGTTTGTATAGAGTTGCCGGTGCTCTTTGTTTGTATAGAGTTGCCGGTGCTCTTTGTTTCAATAGAGTTGCCGGTGCTCTTTGTTTGTATAGAGTTGCCGGTGCTCTTTGTTTGTATAGAGTTGCCGGTGCTCTTTGTTTGTATAGAGTTGCCGGTGCTCTTTGTTTGTATAGAGTTGCCGGTGCTCTTTGTTTGTATAGAGTTGCCGGTGCTCTTTGTTTGTATAGAGTTGCCGGTGCTCTTTGTTTGTATAGAGTTGCCGGTGCTCTTTGTTTGTATAGAGTTGCCGGTGCTCTTTGTTTGTATAGAGTTGCCGGTGCTCTTTGTTTGTATAGAGTTGCCGGTGCTCTTTGTTTGTATAGAGTTGCCGGTGCTCTTTGTTTGTATAGAGTTGCCGGTGCTCTTTGTTTGTATAGAGTTGCCGGTGCTCTTTGTTTGTATAGAGTTGCCGGTGCTCTTTGTTTGTATAGAGTTGCCGGTGCTCTTTGTTTGTATAGAGTTGCCGGTGCTCTTTGTTTGTATAGAGTTGCCGGTGCTCTTTGTTTGTATAGAGTTGCCGGTGCTCTTTGTTTGTATAGAGTTGCCGGTGCTCTTTGTTTGTTTGTATAGAGTTGCCGGTGCTCTTTGTTTGTTTGTTTGTATAGAGTTGCCGGTGCTCTTTGTTTGTTTGTTTGTATAGAGTTGCCGGTGCTCTTTGTTTGTTTGTTTGTATAGAGTTGCCGGTGCTCTTTGTTTGTTTGTTTGTATAGAGTTGCCGGTGCTCTTTGTTTGTTTGTTTGTATAGAGTTGCCGGTGCTCTTTGTTTGTTTGTATAGAGTTGCCGGTGCTCTTTGTTTGTTTGTTTGTATAGAGTTGCCGGTGCTCTTTGTTTGTTTGTTTGTATAGAGTTGCCGGTGCTCTTTGTTTGTTTGTTTGTATAGAGTTGCCGGTGCTCTTTGTTTGTTTGTTTGTATAGAGTTGCCGGTGCTCTTTGTTTGTTTGTTTGTATAGAGTTGCCGGTGCTCTTTGTTTGTTTGTTTGTATAGAGTTGCCGGTGCTCTTTGTTTGTTTGTTTGTATAGAGTTGCCGGTGCTCTTTGTTTGTTTGTTTGTATAGAGTTGCCGGTGCTCTTTTGTTTGTTTGTTTGTATAGAGTTGCCGGTGCTCTTTTGTTTGTTTGTTTGTATAGAGTTGCCGGTGCTCTTTTGTTTGTTTGTTTGTATAGAGTTGCCGGTGCTCTTTTGTTTGTTTGTTTGTATAGAGTTGCCGGTGCTCTTTTGTTTGTTTGTTTGTATAGAGTTGCCGGTGCTCTTTTGTTTGTTTGTTTGTATAGAGTTGCCGGTGCTCTTTGTTTGTTTTGTATAGAGTTGCCGGTGCTCTTTGTTTGTTTTGTATAGAGTTGCCGGTGCTCTTTGTTTGTTTGTGTATAGAGTTGCCGGTGCTCTTTGTTTGTTTGTGTATAGAGTTGCCGGTGCTCTTTGTTTGTTTGTGTATAGAGTTGCCGGTGCTCTTTGTATCTGTTCTCTAGACTTGTGTAAGGATTGAGTAGTTTTCTATATTCTTATGGAAACACCCGGACAGACTTTGGATGATGGTACTTCTTCGGCTGGACGATGTCCTCTTTACACTCATCTCTGACAGTTTGGATCTATTTGTATTTGAAAATCTTTTAGGAGTAATGAGAGGAACGTCACCTCTCTCCCTAAAGCGACAATAAATCCCACAACAAAGTGACATAAACGTCTGACATCTCCCGGCTCGGCAGGTGTGGGAAGATTTATGTACATATTTTTGAATGGTATTAGAAGCCGTGTCAGAGAGTGGAATTATTTGATTTTTGTCTCTCCACACTAATACCATAAGGACGTTCCTTTTCATTTCATGTGTTTTGTAAAGCAGTAATAGAAAGGTGCAGGCCTGGCTCTCATATCTTCCAATGTGGTTTTAGGCTTCTAAAGTAAACCTTTTCCCCAAAACTAAGCAAATCAGATACATGCGGCATCGTGTTGGTCATATTGAGACACTGGTGATATAGCCAGGGTGACAGGTGCCTCCTGGGAAGGCTACATCACCAGTGCAAATAAATAAAAAAAATTATAATTAAAGAAGTACAGCCAAAGCAGACAGCAGTGACTGACAGTAACCAGCTCTTTGGTCGGCTCTCAGAGCTCCCCGAGCAATCAGCAGTGCTTGATCACTCAGTTCTTAGGCCGATGCTGCATCCACCTAGGTAAGTATGATTTTTAACAAGAAAATTGTTTCAGTACTTTTCTTTTAACCACCTCAATACCAAGCACTTTTACCTCCTTCCTGCCCAGGCTAATATTCAACTTTCAGTGCTGTTACACTTTGAATGACAATTGCACAGTCACGCAACACTACCCATACTACATTTTTATCATTTTGTTCACACAAATAGAGATTCCTTTTAGTCATATTTAATCACCACTTTTTTTTTTTTTTTTTCTAAATAAACAAAAAAGGCCAAACTTTTGAAACAAAAAAAAAACAACTTTTCTTTGTTTCTGTTATAAAATTTTGCAAATAAATAATCTTTCTTTATAAATTTAGGCCAAAAAGTATTCTGCTACATTTCTTTGGTGAAACCCAAATCGGTGTATATTATTTAGTCTGTAGGAAAGAGTCCATAAACGATGGTCTATATCTGAAAATTGATCAATCCTCATGTACTGACAGTCTCAATTCTTGAGGCCCAAAATGCTGAGACAGCACAAATATCCCCCAAATGACCCCTTTTTGGAAAGGTAGACAGTCCAAGGTATTTAGTAAGAGGCAAGCTGAGTTTTTTTTTTGAAGTAGTAATTTTTTGGCATACGTTTTTGGTATAAGAAGAAAAGTACTTTTTTTTTTTTTTTTTTTTTTTTTTTTTAAACTACATACTCTCGGTTCCAGTGTGAACTGAGCCTGAAAGTGTAAGTTCACCTTTATACAACATCCTCATTTAATGGGTGTGGCAGTGATCAGGGACATAGACTGGTGACAGTACAAAAAATGAAAAGTAACTTTTTGTTAATAAATAAAAAAAATATATATAAATTATATATATTATTTATTGTTGTTTTTTTTTGTTTTTGTTTTTTTAACACACTTTGACCAGAGCAATATAACGTTACCATAGCAACATTGTACTACTCTGGGGAAGTGATCAGTATTTTATTTATTTTTGACACATTATGTTTGCATATAGCAATACACTTCATTGCTAAATGCAAGCATTTTACTGAATGGGATCAATTTAATCCAGTTTTTTTTTTTTGTGATTAGCTGTGACTGTCCCAGTTTGTACGATGTGATCATACTGACCAATCACAGCTGGCAACACAATTGTATACAATGGATTGCTTGAAAGGAAGTCATCTATTGTTTACAACTGGTATGTGACTGGCTGTGATTGGTTACAGCGGTCACATGTTATCGGCAGCAAGCCGGTACAGTGATCAGTCATTGGCTGCTTCCGGTGGACAAAGCCAGTGACAAATTGCGTGGACACACATCCGCCCGGATCGATCAGAGGTTCCCACCAGCGTCATATCGCTGTACTGGCTGCAGGGGCAATGACGGCTCATCACCCTCGGAGGTAAGTACAGCAGGTGGGGAGGGTTGTACGGTATTAACCCTTATTTTCTTTTTGTTTTCTTTTTCTGTAAAGGCGAAATAACCCTTTATGCTGGGTTCACACCTATGTATTGGATGTGGGCTTCCCTCCATCCAATTTGCACAGCAGGAGAATGTGACCGGCTCTCTATGGAGCCAGTTCACATATCTCCGGGGGGCGGCTGCGGAGCGCACTGCACAGAAATGTCTTTGGCTTGGTTTCAGGACCGAATTCAGGCAAAGCTTCTTCCCTGGACTAGAGAACAGAGACGCACAGCGTTCCTGTGTGATCCGCAGCTGGTTCCAGCATGAACTGCGCCTGAAAGTGTAAGTTCACACTGTCACGCTGACCTTGATCACCCACTGTGACACACCGTATAGCCGCTTTACTGGCCTGGGGATTTGAAATCCCAGCGGCTTAATCTCTTAAATGTGCCTGGTAAAGGTACGTATAAGAGGCATTCTAATTGGTCGGGGCCATCACATGGACAGCGCCGACCATTCAGAACCGGCGTAGGAGAGAGAGCCGCAGAGATTTCAAATCTCCAGGCCGGGAAAGCGGCAATGTGATGTGTCACAGCGGGAGATGGCGGCACTCGAGCTCAGCGGGACCAGGCGGTGGGGAGGTCGTTCAGATTTTCTGCAAAGGTGAACTTACACTTTAAGCATAACATGTAATAATATTTCTAGTGGAACGTGCTACGAGGCATTTTCATATTTAAAAAAAAAAAAAAAAATGTAGAAAGACCGGACGCTGAACCCTTCTCATCTCCACATTTCACAGCGATTAGCCCTGAGCTCCCAGGTGATTCGTCAGCTTTGTCTTGGCAGTGGGTTGTGTGCATATCAGCAGAGTGACAGCGATTGACTATTCAAGGGTGATCGGTGTCAGATCAGGGCCACCCTGCCATTTCTGTCTGATGTCATTCCTTTCATTAGCTGGGATTATCTTTGTAGAAGAAAACTCCTAACTATTGTTCTATAGGTCCTGTCATTGAAGGCTCATGTTTTAAAAGCTGATCTCCAGGATAAGCACCTATTCTCTAAATCCATTCATCATGTGTATTCTTTCTTGATCCTTGATGTACTTGGTGTATTTCTTCCAGATCTGTGCAGTAATCCAGTGTGAGACTTTTCCTTCCTGTAACAAAGACCTGTCACTGATGCTCTCTCTTCTTGTGCAGGGTCACTGGTCTTGTCTCCGCCCCCTCCTGTCGTTTTCTGCAGGCAGCTTGCGAGGGTGGAGCCTGCCAGGCCCCTCCCACAGCTCTGCTCTCTGCACAGGCTGTGTACAGCACAGCGATGATGTCCCAGCTAGTTTTACAAGGTAATATCAGGATCTGCAAAGGCATATGGTACACACAAAGTGGATTCACATAAATCCTTTGTGGCTACTGAGGAATATATTTAAATGAATGTCTTTGAGCCAAGAGTTCAGGACCAGTAGAAAATAGAGTCAATCTCCCTAATGAGAACATGGACATCAATATTATTTATTATTATTTAATGTACTTAGAGTGCTGTCAATTTACGCAGTGCTTTACATATACATTGTACATTCACATCAGTCCCTACCCTCAAGGAGCTTACAATCTAAGGTCTTTAACTCACTTTCAATTTAGACAGAAGCCACTTAACCTACCAGCATGTCTTTGGAATGTGGGAGGAAACCCGCACAGGGAGAACATGCAAACTCCAAGCAGGTAGTGTTGTGGTTGGGATTTGAACCTGTGACCTTATAAACGCGAGAGGTTCAGATCTCTTTCAGTCTGTCCAAAATGGGGAAAAAAAAGTGTTGCCTTTATACTATACGGGTTTTGTCTCTTATACATAAAGTCCAATGAGAGTGAGAAACAATCGTCCAGGAGTCCAAGGTTTTTTTTTTTTTTTCCTTCCTTTTAACAGAGATAACACTTATTGAATGTTCACAAGAAGGTACATAAACCGTACTGCCAAATATAATAACACACCACATATTTATTACAGGTACTATATATAGAGCTGTCGATTTACACAGCACTTCACATATATATTGTACATTCACATCAGTTCCTGCCCTTAAGAAGTTTACAATCTAAGGTCCCTAACTCACATTCATACATACTAGGGCCAATTTATACATGAGACAAAAAACCTACCAGCATGTCTTTGGAGTGTGGAAGGAAACTGGAGTACCCGGAGGAAACCCACGCAGGCACAGGAAGAACATGCAAACTTCAGGTAGGTAATCCCATGGCTGGGATTCGAACCATCGTCCCTAGTGCTGCTAGATGGAAGTGCTAACCACTTAGCCGCTGTGCTGCCCATATCATAGAAGACAAATGAAACAGGTTGTATACATAATATTAGTATGTGCAAAAAAACATGAGGCACTTTGGCTCGGTTCACACAGGGGGCGATGCGAGGCGACACGACTTGCCTCGCCGCGACCTGCCACGACCTCAGCGGCGACTTGCAAATGACTTCTGTATAGAAGTCAATGCAAGTCGCCCGAGGTCGCCCAAAAGTAGTACAGGAACCTTTTTTCTAAGTCGGAGCGACTCGAGTCGCTCCTCTTAGAACGGTTCCGTAGTACAGAATGGGGGCGACTTGTCAGGTCGCGGCACGGCAAGTCGTGTCGCCTTGCGTCGCCCCCCTGTGTGAACGGAGCCTTTCAGTGTACAAGTCCAAGGTATTTAATGATAAAATTGATTCATAGCAGAAAAACTGAAGTGTTTCAGGCACCAAACACACTCCCCCCTTCATCAGGGCCTGAGACATTTTGGACTGTATGTATGTGGATTCACTACTCTCGGCTCTTTCCCCGTTTATAAGGGGTGCCCCCGTTTTGTAAAGTGCTGGGGAACTGGAACCAGTGTGCCCAGTGACAATATCAGTGACTCTTAGAAAATCTGAATCCCCCTTTTGTGTGTAGAATCATGGTGATTCCGCCCCTTGATTCCAAATCGCAAAATGTGAAATACCCAAAAGAGGACTGAAGGCAAAAATACTTGCCTTAGTTCAAACACTCATGAGGTTCCGCGCCATCTTCTCCCTAGCTTATTTCAGGTGCCAGTCTTCGGTTGTCTTAATGCAGGGCTCTACAAACCCCTGGCACCAGGTCGCCATGGAGACAAAAGGTTTGTGCTGGCTCCTGGGGTGCCGCCCGAATTCTCCCCACACCACACGCGTCCATTTGTCCCCCCCCCCCCCCCATGCTATGTATCCTGAGTTCTGCATGGGCCCAGGACCATAAGAGCGGGTGCTGCCGGGTAGAGGGGAGGGAAGAGAGCATACGTGAGACGTCACTTCCGGGTGCCCGTTCAGTTTTCCCCAGCCATCAAGGCCAGGAAAGAATGTAATGCAGTGTTATATGCATTGCATCACATTCAGTGAAGCACGGGGGGGGGGGGGGGGGAGTTAAGTGAATAAAAATTAGTATTATTATTTTTATTTTTATTGTAAAGTTACACCCAAGCACATAAAAATCCCCCCCCCCCCAAAAAAAAATTGAGCCATCCCCAGATATTATTATTATTTAAGGTACTTGTATAACGCCATCAATTTACACCACGCTTTACATGAACACCAGTCCCTACCCTCAAGGAGCTTACAATTTAAGGTATGCGCACATTCAAACGTAAACGCACGGGGCAGGGTGCATACGCCTGAAAACATTGCTAGCGATACACATGCTGCATATTGCTGCTCACGCCAGAATGGGAGAAATAATTCTAGTACCAGACCTGCTTCATAACGCTAAACTGATGTCCTATAGGGGACTTTTAAAGCATCGCCTATGGAAAGTATACTGGCATGTATATGTTTTAACATGTTGGGTATCTAGTTACTCGGTGCAACCTCCGCTTTTATATTTTACAAAAAAATGGGTAATTTATTGCATTGTTTTTGTGTCCCTTAAAATTAACTTTTAATGTGTCCTTTTTTTTTACTGAAATGTAATGTTTCCTAGACCTATGCAGTAATATTGTGTGACATAAAAAATTGGAACTACCACTATTTTATTCGCTAGGGTATCCTTCTGGGATGATGTCATATGACGGTGTTCCAGAACGGGTGCTCACGTGCCCGCGCCATGCTGCTATGACATGGCACGACCCCGATCTCTGGAAAGAGCCACATCCGCGGCTCTTTAGCCATGTGATCAGCCGTGTCTAATCGCAGCCGATCACATGTAAACAAGGAAGTGCCGGTAATCGGTGCTCCTCGCCTCATACTGACAGAGTGCGTGGCGAGAAGAGCCCATCAGCAGCATCTCCACGCAGGGGGACATCTAGGAATGTAATGGGGGCACTGATCATCAGTACCCTGATTACAATATTGCAAAATAGTGTCAAAAATAAGTGCCCACCAATGCCAGCTATCTGTGCCCACCATGGCCCACAAGTGCCACTATATGGTGCCCATTAGCGATGCCAGTCAGTGCTGGCAATCAGTGCTGCCCATCACTGCTGTCAATCAATGCCCATCAGTACTTCCCACCAGTGCCACCTATTAGTGCCCATAAGTGTGGCATATTAGTGCCTACTCATCAGTGCCCATAAGTGCCAACTCATCAATCCCACCAGTTCAGCCTATCGGTGCACATCAGTGCTGCCTCATCAGCGCACATCAGTGAAGGCGAAAATTACTTTGTCAAAAAAAAAAAAAACAGCAGTGATTAAATACCACCTAAAGAAAGCTCTATTTGTGTGAAGAAAATGATAAAAAAAATTAGTTTGGGTACAGTGTAGCATGACCGCGCAATTGTCTTTCAAAGTGTGACAGAGCTGAAAGCTGAAAAAATGGCTTTGGCAGGAAGGGGGTGTAAGTGCCTTATAGGCAAGTGGTTAATGAGTGAATAAGTATTTTATCCCCTATCAGCAAGATTTCTGGCTCCCAGGTGTCTTCTATACAGGTAACGAGCTGAGATGAGGAGCATTCTCTTAAAAGGAGTGCTCCTAATCTCTGCTTGTTGCCTGTATAAAAGACACCTGTCCACAGAAGCAATCAATCAGATTCCAATCTCTCCGCCCTGGCCAAAGAGCTGTTTAGGGATGTCAGACAAGATTGTAGACCTACACAAGGCTGGAATGGGCTACAGACCATTGCCAAGCAGCTTAATAAATAGGTGAGAACAGTTGGTATGATAATTCGCAAATGGAAGAAACACAAAATAACGGTCAATCTCTCTTGGTCTGGGGCTCCATGCAAGGTCTCGCCTTGTGGAGTTTCAATGATCATGAGAACGGTGAGGAATCCGCCCAGAACTATACAGGAGAATCTTGTCAATGATCTTAAGGCAGCTGGGGCCATAGTCACGAAGAAACCGATTGGTAACACCCTATGCCGTGAAGGACTGAAATCCTGCAGTGCCCGCAAGGTCCCCCTGCTCAAGAAAGCTCATGTACAGGCCCCGTCTAACGTTTGCTTATGAACATTTGAATGATTCAGAGGAGAACTGGGTGAAAGTGTTGAGGTCAGATGAGACCAATATCAAGCTCTTCGACATCAACTCAACTCGCTGTGTTTGGAGGAGGAGGAATGCTGCCTATGACCCCAAGAACTTCATCCCCATCTTCAAACATGGAGGTGGAAACATTATGCTCTGGGGGTGTTTTTCTGCTAATGGGACAGGACAACTTCAGTGCATCAAAGGGACAATGGACAATGCTATGTACTGTGAAATTTTGGGTGAGAACCTCCTTCCCTCAGCTAGGGCATTGAAAATGGGTCGTGGATGGGTATTCCAGCATAACAAAGACCCAAAACACACAGCCAAGGCAACAAAGGAATGTCTCAAGAAGAATCACATTAAGGTTCTGGAGTGGCCTAGCCAGTCTCCAGAACTTACTCCCATAGAAAATATGTGGAGTGAGCGGAAGGTTCGAGTTGCCAAACGTCGACCTCGAAACCTTAAAGACTTGGAGAGGATCTGCAAAGAGGAGCGGGGCAAAATCCCTCCTGAGATGTGGGCAAACCTGGTGGCCAACTACAAGAAACGTCTGACCTCTGTGATTACCAACAAGGGTTTTGCCACTTTTTCCCCTCACTGTAGATCCTGTGCACAGTACATCAGGTGCGTTCGCCTTACAGGTGCAGCGCACGGTAAACTATAACTCATGCCTGCGGGCGTTCACACTGATAGTGGTGCATTCTGGGAATTCTCCTCTTACATTGCATGATGCTAACAATCCTGGAGCTGTTTTTTTGTTCTCGGTAACTTTTTGACCCGAATGATAATAATTTCAGGATCACAGGCCAATCTCTATACAAGGTCTCAGGTGTTGATTCCCTGGCTCAGAGATTCAGGAACAATCTCCTCATTGTCCGGAGACATCTATCACAGAGGCTGCCTGTTCACAGCGGACACTAACAGACGATTGTACAAGATAAATCCTCTGATCCCGGCTACATGATCCGGAGGGTTATGGCATTTTACATGCGAGTGTTAAAGAGCAAAGCAAAAAGACGCCAAAGAATGTAACTTGTGGCTCATGTCATTGTGGGGTGTTTTCTCGCGTTTGCGCATGCCAAAATATGAGTCAGCAAAATCCTATTGACTTTAATTGAGTAGTACACAACGTTTGACCTGCTTTGTGTTGTGTTTCTTTGAACGTAGCATATCCTATTAACCACTTCAGTACCAGAGCGGTTCTTTGTTTCGGCGATGTCTCGGTTCCTTGCTTTTTACAGCGGGTAAAATAAGTATTGAACGCGTCACCATTTTTCTAGGTAAATATATTTCTAAAGGTGCTATTGACATGAAATTCTCACCACATGTCGGTAACAACCCATGCAATCCATGCATACAAAGACACCAAAACAAATACATTCAGAAATTAAGTTGTGTGTAATAACATGGAATGACCCAGGGAAAAAGTACTGACCACATGAAGAAAGGGAGATGCAAAAGGGCATGGAAAGCCAAGACGCCAGCTGAAATCTATCAGTAATTAGAAAGCAATCCTGCTCCTTGTCAGTGCAAATTACTATTGGCTGGTTCAGTCTCAACTGAGGGCCTAAAAAAGGGGTCTCATTACCAAGTTGTCACACAAACATCTCATGATGGGTAAAAGCAAAGAGCTCTCAAGACCTTTGTGGCCTTATTGATGCAAAACATCCTGATGGCATTGGTTACAAAATTATTTTTAAACTTCTGAATGTTCCAGTGAGCACAGTTGGGACCATAATCCGGAAGTGGAAAGAACATTATTTCACCATAAACCGCCCACAACCAGGTGCTCCTCACAAGATTTCTGACAGAGGAGTGATAAAAATTATCAGAAGAGTTGTCCAAGAGTCAAGGACCACTTGTGGAGAGCTTCAGAAAGACCTGGAATTAGCAGCTACAATTGTTTCAAAGAAAACAAGTAATGCACTCAACCTTTATGGCCTGTATGCACGCCGCTCACCACGCAAGACTCCGTTGCTGAAGAAAAGGCAATACCGTTGAAGCTTGTTTAAAGTTTGCTGCACAACGTTTAGACAAGCCTGTGAAATACTGTGAGAATATAGTCTGGTCAGATGACACTAAAATTAACATCTTTGGATGCCATGATACACACCATGCTTGGAGATCAAAAGGTACATCACCCCAAAAACACCCCCCATAACATTATGGTGTGGGGCTGTTTTTCAGCATACGGTACTGGCAAACATCTCATTGAAGGAAGGATGAATGGAAAAAAAGTACCAAGACATTCTTGATAGAAATCTGCTGCCATCTACCAAGATGATGAAGATGAACTGAGGGTGGACATTTCAGCAAGACAATGATCCCAAACACAAACCAATCGCCTGACTTGAATTCAATAGAAAGTCTATGGGAAGAACTAAACATCAGAGATCATAGAAGAGGTCCACAGAACCTTCAAGATTTGAAGACTGTGTGGAAGAATGGGCCAAAATCACACCTGAGCAATGCAATGGAACAATGAGACGGTGCAGGTGTGGATTGCGGCTAGACGCTGTTTTTTTCCAAGCAGAGCGCTGGTCCCCTGTCCAACCTCTCTGGGGGAATCCCACTCTGTCCCAATTTAGGACAATTGCGGATCCCCAAGTGTGGGCGAGATTTGGCATCAAGACCCTAAAAGATATCATGCCTGCAGGTACGCTACTGACATTTAACTGTCCAAGACTCATAACCTACCCGGTTGGATGTTTTTTCGATATGCCCAACTCTGCAATGCTGCTAGTGCCCAATTCCCTGAACTTCCACTGCTTCAACTAGACCCGGTGGAGAATCTCCTGTCCTGTAGTGATCTAGAGAAGCCTCTCTCTGCTCCATTTGGTACCCTGCTAACCACAAATTCCCCTAAAATGGATAAGTTGTGGGATATGTGGAAGCTAGATATTCCTGCCTTGCATAGGGAGGATTGGGTGGACTGCCTAGAACAAGGTCCTAAGTTGGTAATCTCCTCAGGGGACAAACTAATACAAATAAAGTTTCTACATAGTCTATTTTACCCCAGTGCGACTGGCTAGTATGTATCCTGACAGGGATCCGCACAGTCCCCGATGTCAGACGCAACTGGGTACCTATCTACAGATGTTTTGACTGCCCTGCTCTCTTGGCCTTCTGGTCGGGGATATTTGAACAACTAAATGTCCGGCTTGAACTGTCTGCCCCTAAGTCACCCAAGCTAGCCTTGTTGGGTAGTCACGAGGATGAGCAAAGACCCCACCATAGAAAACTGCTGATCTCGTATCTTTTCTTCTATGCAAAAGAAACAAATCCTCTGTAATTGGTCCTTACATTAGTCGTGGCTGCCCCTGGAAGTTTGATAAGGTGTGGTTTCCCTGGGCATCTTAATGAGGCTGCCACAGCCACTCCACATCCTCATCGTCCTGTCCAACAGATGAGCACTATATCGATATCCAGCTCCCCCCGTCCCCTACTTGGACCTGACCCTTGAATATGGTACGTTCTCTTTACACGATCTGTCTTGCCACTTCACTGTCCCTAATGTTGATTGGACAATGACTATGTATTATACAATGCATTGACTTTCTGTAATATACCATGTCTGTTTATGTAAGATGACTGCATATTCTATTGTAATGATATTACATCCTTCAATAATGCCCTCCTGATTGTTAAAAATAAAAATAAAATAGGGACAACGAGATGTCCCCTCCCCCCCACAGTTAGAAACACACACGGAACACACAGGGAAGACATTTAACCCCTTGATGGCCCCCTAGTGTTAACCGCGTCCCTTCCAGTGACATTTATACAATAATCAGTGGCTATTTTTATCTCTGATCGCAGTATATATGTCAAAGGTGTCCGCCGAAATGTCACAGCCACAATAAAAATCGCAGATTGCCGCCATTACTAGTAAAAATAAATAATAAAAATAACATAAATCTATCCTCTATTTTGTAGACGCTATAACTTTTGCGCAAACCAATCAATATACGCCCATTTTTTATTTATTTTTTTTGTAGATATGTACAAGAATATATTTTGGCCTAAACTGATGAAGAAATTCGTTTTTTTTTTTTTTACTTTTTTGGGGGATATTTATTATAGCAAAAGCACAAAATATTGTTTTTGTTTTTTTTTCAAAATTGTCGCTATTTTTTTGTTTATAGCCCAAAAAATAAAAAATGCAGAGTTGGTCAAATACCCCCAAAAGAAAGCTCTATTTGTGGGGGAAAAAAAAGAACATCAATTTTGTTTGGGTACAATATCGCACGGCACGTCAGTTGAAGTGACGCAGTGCAGTATCGCAAAAAATTGCCTGGTCAGGAAGGGGGCAAATCCTTCCGGGACTGAAGTGACATCTTTGCTGTGTAGACTGGAAGTTCAGGAAAGCAATCTCTGAGAGCGGGAGCCAGCAGCATTGAAAGTTGTTACCTACAAGTTACCATCGCGTGCTGAGAAAATAATTTTAACAAATAGTTTGCTGAGGATTTTTTGAGTTTTATACTACTTTAAGGCCAGCAGCTGTAAAAATGCCTGATGCTTGTAAAAGTGTGTAAGCTTTTACAGGCACCAAGCTCTTGGGCGTTAATTTCACTGGTCAGAATAAATAATTCTGGCCATTGAAATAAATGAATGCTCAAGCACTAGCTTTAAGACATGTTTAGCAGCTCCTAGCAGCTTTTAGTAGCGTCAAGCGACTTTTTTTTTTTTTTTTGGTGTGAGGCTTTCCCTCAAAATCCATACAAGACCTAAGAGTCTGGTATGGTCTTGGGGGGGGGTGAATCACGGCATTTAAAAAAAAAAAATTGCCGTGGGGTTCCCCTTCAAGATCCACAGAGCACAAGTCGCACCACAAGTCAGATCGTCATTATCTGGCTTGGATGCGCCATCTATTCAAATTAATGGGCTGAAAGTCGGATCAGTTAAGACAGCTCTCATAGGGAACCATTGATTTTAAATGGAGGCAGAGAAACGCTGCTAAAAGCCAACGTGGCTAAAAGCGCATTAACGCCAATACAAAAGGGAACTAAAAGCACGTTTTTATAGCTGCTTTTTCCTGACGTTGGTAGTGGCTTTACAGCTCGTTTTTTTTTTTTTCTAACACCCTGTGTGTATGAGGCCTAAGGCCGCGCACACACAATCGGATTTTCTGACAACAAATGTTGGATGTGAGCTTGTTGGTGGAAAGTCGGACCGTGTGTGTGTGAGGCCTAATGCCGCGTACACACAATCGGATTTTCCACCAACAAATGTTGGATGTGAGCTTGTTGGTGGAAAGTCCGACCGTGTGTACGCTCCATCGAACATTTGTTGCCAGACTTTCCACCAATTAATTTTGGCTAGCAGGTTCTCAAATTTTACGCCAACAAATGTTTGTTGTCGGGCTCTCCGATCGTGTGTACACAAGTCCGTCGGATAAAAGTCCACGCATGTTCGGAATCAAGTACAAGCCGGAAGTGCTCGGTCTTGTAAAACTAGCGTTCGTAATGGAGATATCGGGTACGTCTTGCACGTCACTACGTTGGTAATTGTTGGCCAACATTTGTGTGACCGTGTGTATGCAAGACAAGTTGGAGCCAACAACCTTCAAACAAAATTTCACGGTTTTGTTGTCAGAATCTCCGATCGTGTGTGTATGGGCATATGTCTCACCTTTTACAACTATTGTCTGTATTTTAAGGAGGTTCTACTTTTGTATGTTTAGCGATATGGATTGTTCATCACCTATTGGTACCAGTTACCCTGGAATACGGTGCTATCAGAGCCAGGAGCAGACGTTGTTTGCGGGCTTCTGGAGATGTTTGCGAGGTTGATGAACCTGTATGTCTGAGATCTCTGCTATTCCTACCAGCGGCGTGCCATAGCTCAGCTGTCCGCCTCCTCACAATACATATCTATGCAGGTACCTGGCCTCTGAGCAATTAGTGTCGAACTACTCCCGTGAATGAAGCCTGAAAAATGTGGAAACTGGTAATTTCAGGGCTGGAAATGGCAGCGAATGATATACATGTTTATACAAGACATGTTAGAACACCGGGCCTATTTTTTTTCTCCAAAGTGACATGAATAATGTTTGCTGGATTTAGAAAGGAACGCTTTTGTCAGACATAATAAGCATCGTGGTTTAGAAAGGGAAGCTTTAGAAGGGATTTTCTTTTCAATTTCTACAGATGTTAAACGCTTGACATTTTACATTCGGGCCTAGTCATCCATCGACAAACTCTACCTCCTACTCCTGGTAAAGCTGCAAAACTTCACCGCTCAAAAGTCTGTGAGGGGAGACTGTGGACCACAGCTTTTCCCGATTTTATACATTCTATAAAAATTTTTTATTTTTGAGCCTGTGATTAAATATTGCTCTGCAGTCCAGCTCCTCCTACTACTACTACTCCTGGGTTCTGTCACCGGATCGCCTGGTCCCTGGTCAGTAACATCGTCCTTTAGAAACTAACATTGCCAACTAGCGCCACACCATTCATATTCTCCAGCATCTAATACCCTAATAACCTCTCTCTGCCCCTGACCATCCAGGGCCTAGAACTCTCCCACACTTAACAAATCACATTCATAATCTTTAAAACCTAATACCTCATACTAGAGCTGCACAATTAATCGTCAAGAATCATTATCGCAATCTTGACTAAAGTGTTTCACAATTCTTTCTATGCAAAGAATTCTCTCTGCTCTTCTGAAGCCTTCAAAAGAAAGGAAGGAGAAAAACTGGGCAGTCTGCCAAGAATCAAAACATTCTTTATCAGTCCAACTTAAAGCGGTTCTGCACCTTTAAAAAAAAAAATCTTAAAAGCCAGCAGCTACAAATATTGCAGCTGCTGACTTTTAATAAATTGACACTTGCCTGCCCCAGGGTCCAGCGATGTCGGCGGCAGATGATGAGCAATCGCTCGTCTCTCTGCTGCCCCCGCCGCCATCCTCTGTCAGGGAATCGGGAAGTGAAGCATTGCGGCTTCACTGCCCGGTTCCCTACTGCGCATGCGCGAGTCGTGCTGCGTGTCTCCACTGGTCCCCCGCTGTGTCCTGGGAACTGTGTGTTTCCCAGAACACAACGGGGGAGGCGGGGCATCTGCGGCTAGCTTGTCCCGGAAGTGGATGCAGATACCTGGATTATCCAGGTATCCGCACCCCCTCCCCCCGAAAGGTGCCAATTGTGGCACCGGAGGGGGGAGGGATCAGATGAGCGTAACTTCCACTTCAGGGTGGAGGTCCGCTTTAAGTATAAAGGTTGTAACAATTTGTCAATGGAATAGACTTTTGTGTGCAGGTGAAAAAAGTTTAAACACTAAACCTTTTTTTTTTTTACATTTGTTGGTTTCAAGTTAAAATAATTTCTATTTATTTTTTTGCTAGAAAGTTACTTAGAACCCCCAAACATTATATATATATATATATATATATTAGGTAGACACCCTAGAGAATAAAATGGTGGTTGTTGCAATGCTTTGTCATACTGTATTTGCGTAGCAATCTTTCAAATGCAATTTATTTTTTTATTACTTTAACCACTTCAGCCCCGGAAGATTTACCCCCTTCCTGACCAGAGCACATTTTGCGATTCGGTACTGCGTCACTTTAACTGGCAATTGCGCAGTCGTGTGACGTGGCTCCCAAACAAAATTAACGTCCTTTTTTTCCCCCCACAAATAGAGCTTTCTTTTGGTGGTATTTGATCACCCCTGCTGCTTTTTATTTTTTGCGCTATAAACAAAAAAAGAGCGACAATTTTGAAAAAAATGCATTATTTTTTGCTATAATAAATATCCCCCAAAAATATATAAAAAAAACATATTTTTTCCTCAGTTTAGGCCGATACGTATTCTTCTACATATTTTTGGTAAAAAAAAATCACAATAAGTGATTATTAATTGGTTCGCGCAAAAGTTATAGCGTTTACAAAACAGGGGATCGTTTTTATGGCATTTTAATTTAATATATATATATTTTTTTTAAATGGCGGCGATCAGCGATTTTTATCATGACTGTGACATTATGGCAGACACATCAGACATTTTTGACACATTTTTGGGACCCTTGTCATTTATACAGCAATCAGTGCTAAACAAATGCACTGATTCCTGTGTAAATGACACTGGCAGTGAAGGGGTTAACCACTAAGTGGCAGTGTAGGGGTGAAGTGTGTCCTAGGGGCTTGTTTCTAACCGTGGGGGGCGTGGCTGTGTTTTACAGATCACTGATCTCTGCTCCAATCACAGGGAGCAGAGATCAGTATCACTTGTTGCTAGGCAGAATAGGAGATGCGGTTTACATCGGTAAAGTATCATAGAGGACATGTTCAAGATTGAAATTGATAACGGTATATATTAAAAGAGACATACCTGCTCTGTGCAGTAGTTTTGCACAGAGCAAACCAAAGCCTGCTATTCTTGGGTCCCCTGCTGGATGCTGTCCACTCGTCCGCTTCTGTGCCTGCCCCTGTAGTAAGCCCCTTGCAGGCTTGCTCCCAAGCCTTGTTGCCTGCACCCATAGACACACAGGGCATGCCCCCCCCCCCCCCAGAGAATGCAGTAAGGTGTAAAACCTTTTTCCTTTACAACCACTTCACAAATACCATTTATTATGTCTACCACCTTATACCCAATTCCTTAACCCTTCCCCTACCCCAAAAAATCTTCCACATCTAACAGATCCTATTAATAATCTCCAGTACTTAATACCCCAATTCCCTAATCACTCCTCCTCTCCCCCTAGAACTCTTCTACATCTAACAGATCCCATTTAAAACCTCCTGTATATAATACCCCCGTCGTCCTCTACCCCAGAACGCTTCCACATCTAACAGATCCTATTCATAAACCCCAGTACATAATACCCCATTCCCTAATCACCCCTCAAATCCCCCTATCAAACCTGCTCCTGTAACTTTCCCACACCAACAAATCCTATTCATAATTTCCAGAACCTGACACCCTATACCCTAGTAACCCCTTCTCTGCCCCTATCCATCCAACGCCTAAAAAGCTTCCACACCTAACGCATCCCAACCATAATCTCCTGTAGGTAATACCCCATACCCTAATACCCCCTCCTCTACTCCTATCCATCCAGTGCCTAAACATCTCTCATACCTACAAAATCTGTGCATAATATTCTGTACCCCTCCACTGCCCCATCCATCCAATCTCTCTATAACTTTCCCACACCTAAAAAATGACATTCATAGTCTCTAGCACCTGACGCCCCATTCTCTAATAGCCCCTCTTCTGCCCCTATCCAAACAACACCTATAGCTTTCCCACATCGAACATATCACAGAATCTGCATTATGTAATACCTGTACCCTGCATTACATAATAACCCCTCTGTCCCTATCCATCCAGCACCTATCAAATCACATTTTATTATCCTAAGCACCAAATACCCCAGCGGTGGCGGCGGCGTTGTGATTGACACTGGATCTACATGGGGGGACATTGTTTTTATTTTTAATGAAGGAATTGTCAAACTGTGTGTGTAGTTTTTACACATTTTTGGTCAATGAGTAGGGTTTTCATACTCCTTCACATGGGAGTGGGATCAGAGGTCCCCCTTGCTAAAGGGGGCTTCCAGATTCCAACAAGCCCCCTGTGCAGACAGCCACAGCCCAGGGTTGTTGGTTGGAGGTCCTTGTCCCCAAAGCACAGCCCATGTTGAGGTCATGTGGCCTAGTATGGTTCAGGAGGGGGGGTACGCTTGCTTGCACCCCTCCCTCCTTTCCTGACCTGCTGGGCTGCATGCTTGGATAAGGGTCTTGTATTAATTTTGGGGGTGGGCCCCAGGCTGACTTTTTTTATTTTTATTTTGTGGTTCTCCTTAAAATACATGGGGGTTGGGACCCCCACACCAGTTTTTTTTTTTCACATTTCTCTATTCCCGGCAATGGGAATTTAAATGTCATTTTGTTTTTCTTTATAAATGTTAGTTTTGCTGCAGCAGATTCTATACAAGGTACAGATGCGCCACTTTACAGGCAGACTAAGGGGACCCCCAGGCATTAAAATCACTGCTGTACCCAGGCCCCCATACCCTTTTTATGGCCAACTTGCATATGAGCCTTCAAAATGGGGACTTTTGATTTTTCAGGTTCGGATCCCATAGACTTTAATGGGGTTTAGAGTTCGGGTCAGAACTTTTGCTATGTTTGGGAGTTCTGGTGCAAACTGAATCGGGGGGCTGTTTGGCCCAACTCTAATCAGAAAAATGAAAAGTTGGGTTTACGTGTTCTTTAATAAATACAGTTCAACAGCACATGGAGATATTGCTCAGTTTTTTTTCAATGAATAGATATTTTCTACCTATCCTGTATCCTATAATGTATAACATACATTGTATATGATCATTCAAGGACTTGCCTGGCTCTGCCCGGCTCTACATTATCTCCCTTATCTTTATTATTTTTACAGATAAGGAAGCGGTGCATTATGGAAATCTAGATCAATGCGTTGCTAAACATTTTCCTTTTTTACCTATATTTGGCTTTTTCAATAAAGCAGTTCAAAGGGCAAAGATGATATTGAAATTGGAACTGCAGCCAATCAGATTACATATTATTAGACCTTGTATGCAGAAACAGGTAACTTTGTGATATTTGGCTGCTGTAGGTCACAATTCTCTTATTGAACAACCTTGATTGGATCAGAGATTTCTTTTTTAAATTTGGAGCAAAGAAAACATAATGATGGCCCCATAGCATCCAGTTTTATATTTTGCTTCTGCGCCCTGCAAAAGGGATCTGTTTTATGGAAATGTTCATTAAAATAGACTAGTAGGAACAAAGCTTAAAGTAGAAGCCAGGCCAAAACTGTTTGTTTTGGATTGAGTAGGGAGGGGTTAGAACCTCTGCTGGGTTTTTGTTGCTGTCTGTCTCCCTCTTTAGGGAGATTTTCCCTAATTTCCTGTTATAAGTGAAAGCAAAGCTATTTTTTTAAGTAAAGTTAAAATGGAAGTAAACCCTTCCAAACAACTTTGACCTACAGGTAAGCCTAGATTAAGGCTTACCTGTAGGTCCAAGTAATATCTCCTAAACCTATATGGTTTAGGAGATATTTGCCCGAAAATGGGCACCGCTGTCTACGGCGCATGCGCCGTAGACAGCGGCGCGCAGGCGCACTAAATGCGGCAAGTCCAAGAATGGATTTGCCAAATTTGTCTACTCCCGTGCGCATGCGCGGGAGTGACGTCATCGCGGCTCCGGCGAATGGCAGCGTCGGAGCTCCGAGACGCGACTCCCGTGCGCATGCGCGGGAGTGACGTCATCGCGGCTTCTCCGCTGTCATTCGTCGGAGCTGCGAGAGACGCCACAACCAAGATGGATGCGGCGGACTACAGGTGACAGCGGCGACTTCGCTGGCTCCTGTGTCAGGTAAGTGACACATAATGAGCTACTATGCGATGCATAGTAGTCCATTATGCTTTACCTTTGCAGGGAAAAAAAGAGGAAGTAAACCCATCAGGGTTTACTTCCTCTTTAATAATGTTGCAGTCTGGGGAAAAGAAGAATGTGAAAATGCTTCCCTCTGCCTACAGGAAGTTGATGGCCTCATCTTAGCCTAGGCGAAGCCATTTGTCCGGAGTCAAAAGCTGTTTTTTAATTATAAAAGTTGGAGATTTTTTGTTTATTGTATATCAATTCTAAAAAAGGGCCGGTTTATTGTCCTTCAGACTCTTGAAAGGCTGGATTTTGACCAGTGGAAGTGGAAATTTTCCTGGCATCTGTGGGAATAAACATCTAGTATTAAGGGGAGGAATAGTGCCCCATCATTGGCATTAAGGGGAGGAATAGTGCCCCATCATTGGCATTAAGGGGAGGAATAGTGCCCCATCATTGGCATTAAGGGGAGGAATAGTGCCCCATCATTGGCATTAAGGGGAGGAATAGTGCCCCATCATTGGCATTAAGGGGAGGAATAGTGCCCCATCATTGGCGTCAGTGGGAGGAATAGTGCCCCATCATTGGTATCATAGCGTGGAGTAGTGACCCATTAGTGGTGTCAGTGGGAGAAATAGTGGCCCATTGTTGGTGTCAGATGGCGGAATAGGTCTTGTATCAGTGGGAGGGATGTTGCCCTAAGGGCCGGATAAAGGCAAGCAAAGGGCCACAGTTTGGAGACCACTTCTGTATATTATAACTAGAGATGGGTTTGACTTTGAGCCAGTGAGATACAGTTGGGCGATTCCCTGACCAACAGTTTCATATACACAAAGGGATGGGGATGCTCATGACATCATTGACCCAGTATGACCACATGACCAATGACCAAACCTGGAACCTAAACCCAAGTCCCATTCCTAATTGTGACATGTCATGAAATTAGTCATGCAGTCTTGTCATGTTACTGTACATTTACCACCTTAACAGTTCCTAATTCTTCCCCATTCTTTTGAAAACAAGTTTGAAAAAGAAGTTTAGGCTTTTATGTACATGGAAAGGTTGATTTACCAAAGCCAAATAGACTGTGCACTTTGCAAAGTGCAATTGCCTTATGTAAGAGCACTTGCCCAAGAGCTTAGTAAATGAGGTAAAGCTTCACTTTACAAAGAATACCCAATCACGTGCAAGGAAGAAAAAAGCAATTTTGCTTGCACAGGATTGGGTGATGGAAGTCAGAAGAGCTTCTGCTCATTTGCTCTGGAACAACTGCTCTTTCAGATCACAACTGCACTTAGCAAAGTGCGCAGCCTATTTGCCTCTAGTAAATCCACCTGATTGTGCCAAACGGAGCACTTATTTCACATTCCTGGCACTCTTGTGATGGATGGATGAAAATTGCATTGGACTATACAGCCCAATATAGTGATATATAGACTGCAATGTCATCCAGAGTGACCGCCATTCCTTGTCCATTCTGTTGCTTCCCATCTGGTCAAAACCGTCCTGAAAATATGAAGTTCTATGCAGGAGCTGTGTATACATTGTGGCAGTGCTGTGCCTGGCCACGGTATAAAAAAAAGAGGTTATGACCCAGGATTCTCATCCTGGAAGGTCGAGGGGCTCCAGGGAACTTGTGTCATTCAGAGGAAACTGGAAAGTCATTGGTTGGTAAAACCTAGTTTGGGACCTGGAGCCCGGAGATTTCATAGAGATCTAGGAGGGATGAAATCTCCTCCAATCCTGGGTCTGTGTTTTGAGAACCACCAGCACACTAATTAGGCAGGTGTGAGCTGGGCTTTTAGGAGAGGCCTGACTTGGGTTCTGGGTTCTGACCCAACAGACAAAGGAGGTTGCTGCCAGGGAGACAGGAGGGCTCCATCTAGGAGAGACAGTTGGAAGCCAGAGCAGCGAGGGGCAGCAGAGTCTTGTGTATGAAGACTGTCTGTTGGAGGCAGACAAAGGGTCTATAGGGTAAGGCCAAAGCAAGGGGTGCCACCTTGTATAAGCCTTGAGTAGAGGTCGGCCGATATATCGGCCGATATTTGCCGTTTTTTAATTAATCGGCATCGGCCGATTGTGCTGATAAAAAGGCCGATTTAGAACAGCGGGACTTGGAAATGACTTCTGTAATAGAAGTCAGTGTAAGTTGCCTGAGTCCTCATAGAAACGACTTTCCTCCTCTCTGGGCAGGCTGCCAAGAAAAGAACAAAAAGATACAATGTTTACACTTGAATGAATTAAATCATCTCTGTGTGTAGAAGTTCTCAGTTTAACCATTTAAAGACTAAATCTTTTCTGACACTTGTTGCTTACAAGTAAAAGTCCTGTATTTTCTGCCAGAAAATCACTTAGACCCCCCAAAAATTATATATATATTTTTTTAGCAGAGATCCTAGGGAATAAAATAGCGGTTGTTGCAATATTTTATGTCACACAGCGATTGCACAGAGGTCTTTCAAATGCATCATTTTTTTGGGAAAAAAATACACTATTTAAAAAATAAAATTTAAAAACAGTAAAGTTAGCCCATTTTTTTTTTCGTCCAAAAGTTTTGACTACCAGTTTTTATTTAATATATTGTTTTTTTTTTTTTTTTTTTTTTTTTAATCTAAATCATACATACAAGTAAACTGATTGGAGGTTTGTTTTGTTTAATAAATGTTTAAATGTAAGAAATTTTCTGTATCACTTATGAAGGCTGCTTTCACACTGGAGCGGGCAGGCGTTGATGGTAAAACGCTGCAAGTTTAAGCGGCTCTTTACCATTATTTTAGCGGCGCTATTTAGCTGCTAGTGGGGCACATAAAACCCAGCTAGCGGCCGAGGAAGAGGTTAAATGCGCCCGTGAAGCACCGCTGCCAAATCGCATTGCATGCGCTTCGGCAGTGGTGCCCATTCATATCAATGGGCAGGAGTGGTGGAGGAGCGGTATACACCACTCCAAACATGCTGCTTGCAGGACTTTTTTAAGATCCTGCCAGCGCATCGCCTTTGTGCCCGTTCACACTACCGCGACTTGTCAGGCGACTTAGTCGCCTGACAAGTCGCGCTCCGTTCTGTACTATGGAACCGTTCTAATAGGAGTGACTCAAGTCGCTCCGACTTAGAAAAAGGTTCCTGTACTATTTTTGGGGCGACTTCAGGCGACTTGCATTGACTTCTATACAGTCGTCGTTTTGCAAGTCACTGCTGAAGTCGTGTCTGAGTCGCGCTGCAAGTCGTGTCGCCCCTGTGTGAACGGGCACTCCGTGTGAAAGCACTCTGTCTTTCACACAGACTGCAGGGGAGCCGTTTTGCAGGCACTTTACAGGCGCTACTTTTAGCCCAAAAGCGCCTGAAAAATGTCCCAGTGGGAAAGGTGTGTTAGATTTTATGAGATCAAGGGGGATTAAAAAAAAAAAAATCGGCCTAACATATCGGCCCAAAAAAATCGGCATCATATATCGGCTATCGGCCGCCATGATTTCTAAATATCGGCATCGGCCAGAGAAAAACCCATATCGGTCGACCTCTAGCCTTGAGGCTGAATATGTATTTCTTTGGATGGAAATGCTGAAAACCCCTGTGAGGGAAACTCATTGATTTTGTTTTCTAGAAGCTTGTTGAACTTTGTTTTAATAAAATTGGGCAAGAACAGTCCTTAAAAAGAAGAGAAGCGAGTGGTGGTGTCCCTAGAAGCTCTATTTGAAGCGGGTTCTCACAACATCCATAGCCCACATGCACTAAGCCCTAGTGAAGGTGTGGGTTGGTGCGGATTGCTGTGTGTATGTTTTACCAAAGACCGAGTCAGATTTTGCTGATGGAGAAACGTTTTGCTTACAGGGCTTATTTTACAGCTACCCAGACATCTGATAGGCCGGATTAGAAGAAATTGCCTGAGTAGAATCCCATAATTGTGTTAATGTGCTTGAAAATGGAGAGTGAGTACGGAGTGGCTTTTTTGGGACTGTGCGAGGAGACACAAAGGGTGTATCCTGGTTTTCTGAGCCCAAAGTATTACATAAATAAATTCTTACAGACCAACTATCAACTTGTTCCATTTCATGTAGTCATGTTGTATGGTCATTGCTTAGTAGGCTAGTTCCTGGTCTTTATTATGTGCAGCAATGGTATTTCAAGCCCCTGAGACTCATGGAGCCTGTGTAATTATTAACTTTTTTTTAAGTGCCACAATAATTTTGTAAATGAGCCGTAGCTCTTGTTCAGTCTTGCCAATATATATATCCTTATCCAAGCCCAGTCAGACGATAAGTTCAGTTCTCAGTAGACAAAGCCTACACGTGTCCTTGTTGTTAATCCAAGTTTCCGTGTCCTTTACATAGTTGCCCATTGGGAGTAGCAGAGTTGTGCAAGCTCATTTAAAGGATAAGTTCACTGTGTAAACCAGTCCACCCTCCCTAGCTACATACTTACCTTGCAAGCCCAGTCAGACGATAAGTTCAGTTCTCAGTAGACAAAAGCCTACACGTGTCCTTGTTATTAATCCAAGTTTCCGTGTCCTTTCCATAGTTGCCCATTGGGAGTAGCAGAGTTGTGTAAGCTCATTTAAAGGATAAGTTCACTGTGTAAACCAGTCCACCCTCCCTAGCTACATACTTACCTTGCAATCATGCCCAGAACCTCAACTGTTTTAGATCCCGGTGGTAGATCTTAGCCACACCAGTGCAGTAGCTTCCCATAGGTTTCTGTGGAGCCATCTTCCATGGCCAGAAACTTTTCCTATAGAACCCCTGGTCTACACTAACCTTTCTCACACTTTTTACCCAAGAGGAACCCTGAAATAGCCTGGGTTCCCGAGACCTGAAAGTTAGCTTTCTCAGAGAGTAAGCTTTAGCGCACCTAAACAATGGCAACGTTTTGTACGAGCTCTATCCATTGTGTCAAGTGATCATTTTAGTAAAATCTAATGCTAGAATGGGATATTGGAGAAAGCACGTGGTCTAGGTTATTCACAACTACTTTCCATCGGTTTAGAACAACCATGCTCAACCAGGGTTCCTCCAGAGGTTGCTAGGGGTTTTTTAGGCTGTGACTGGCTAACCTCCCATCTGATAGTGCCTGCATAGTTCCAAGTCAATTGTCACTTAGCAGAGACAGCTGGCTGGTAAGGGTGGCACTCTCCTCACTGTCCACCAATGTACTGGGCAATTTCTTTGGGAGAGTCTTTGGGAAATTGCCCAGTACATTGGTGGACAGTGAGGAGCGTGCCACCCTTACCAGCCAGCTGTCTCTGCTAAGTGACAATTGACTTGGAACCATGCAGGCACTATCAGATAGGAGGTTAGCCAGTCATAGCCTAAAAAACTCCTAGCAACCTCTGGAGGAACCCTGGTTGAGCATGGTTGTTCTAAACCAGTGATGGTGAACCTTGGCACCCCAGATGTTTTGGAACTACATTTCCCATGATGCTCATGCACTCTGCAGTGTAGTGGAGCATCATGGGAAATGTAGTTTCAAAACATCAGGAGTGCCAAGGTTCGCCATCACTGTTCAAAACCGATGGAAAGTAGTTGTGAATAACCTAGACCACGTGCTTTCTCCAATATCCCATTCTAGCATTAGATTTTACTAAAATGATCACTTGACACAATGGATAGAGCTCGTACAAAATGTCGCCATCGTTTAGGTGCGCTAAAGCCAACGTGATATCTAAATTTAATCTTGAGCACAAACATAAATGCAGGGCTGGTGTGTTTAAAGTTCACCTTGATGTTTTCTTGACTTTTGCTCTCGTATCTTAATCCTCAGTCGTCACAGTTCTGCAGGTCGAAAGTTAGGAGTACGTCGACATGAGAAACGTTTGGCAGGAACTGAAGTGACAATGAAATCACTTGTAGGAAAAACAAATATTGAAACTGAAAACGTGTGTTCGTCGCACTGACGTCTTACCTGGTGCTTTGTGAGATTTCCAGTTTTAAAGGCTGAAATTAAAAAAATTTCAGTTACAATAAATAACTCCGCTCGTGCTAGTTTATCTACAACCTGTCTCAGTCAGTAGATTTCACTGCCACCCCCGACCACAAAACCAAAAGTTCTTCAAACTCTTTATTGGCATTTTACCTGCTTGACCTCCTCGGTCCCGTCACATGTTAATAAATGGCTGCTTTACCTATTGCTGAGACAGGACCTTGGAGCTTACAACTAAAATCCATAACTCATTTTATTTTTTTTATTAAGCGGACATATAAGGTCTGCTTATAATGCCCGGACCTCTCCCCCATAAAATGTGCCTACTGAAATGTTGAAAAGATATGTAAATAAAAAAAATTCAGATTTTTTTTTAGTTGCTTTACCTCCCTCTACTGCATCTCTGGGCGTGACGTCACCATTGCCAGTCCAGGCCAATTCTGACATTTGTCATACATGTAAAAATCAGCATTTGTTTGCTAGGAACGTACTTGGAACCCCCACACACTATACATTTTTTAAGCAGACACCCTGGAGAATAAAATGGTTGTTGCAATTGTTTTATGTTGCACGATATTTGTGCAGCGGGTTTATCAAGCGCAAATTTTCAAGAAAAAATACATTTTAATACACCAGTATAGTGAAATGACGGACGAGAACACTTTCTGGGAGGACGTTGTATGATGTCCTCCCATTTTTGCCGGACATGCACGCCCATCGAGCGTGAGCTGTGTCCCTAGGGCACAGCGCATCAACAATTCCATGTGATCGGCTGCTTGCAATCACAGCTAATCAGTTTAAACAGGAAATGCTGGTTATTGGCATTCCTTTCCTTGCGCTGACAGTGCTTGAGGAGAGGAGAGCCAGTAAGCCGCATTCCTTGGTGGGGACATCTGCACTGTGTCAGGCGCTGATCATCAGTGCCATAATTATCAGTGCAAACTCATCAGTGGTGCCTTTCAGTGATGCCTGTCAGTGGTTATCATTGCCACCCATAAGTGCTGCATTTTAGTGCCTCCTCATCAGTGCCACCTCATTCGTGCTCATCAGCACAAATCAGTGAAGACAAAAAAAAAACTTATTTATAAATTTTATAACAAAAAGGAAGAAAATGTAGGTCTATTTTAATTTAGGTCTTTTTTTTTTTTTCATTTTGTTTAGCAAAAAAATAAAAAATAAAACAGTGGTGTTTAAGCCCCAGAAGATTTGGCTGCTCAATGACCAGAGCATTTTTTGCGATACGGCACTGCGTCTCTTTAACTGACAATTGCGCGGTCGTGCGACGCTGTACCCAAACAAAATTGACGTCCTTTTTTTTTTTCCCCACAAATAGAGCTTTCTTTTGGTGGTATTTGATCATCTCTGCGTTTTTTGTTTTTTTTGGGGTTTTTTTTTGCGCTATAACCAAAGGGTGACCATTTTGGAAAAAACACAATATTTTGTACTTTTTGCTATAATAAATATCCCCAGTTTCTTTAAAAAAAAAACAAACAAATTTTTTCCTCAGTTTAAGCCGATATGTATTCTTCTACATATTTTTGGTAATAAAATCACAATAAGCGTATATTGATTGATTTGCGCAAAAAACTTATAGCGTCTACAAAATAGGGGATAGATTTATGGCATTTTTATTATTTTTTTTTTTACTAGTAATGGCGACGATCTGCAAATTTTAGCGCGATTTTGACATTGTGGCGGTCACATCGGATACTTTTGACACATTTTTGGGACGATTGACAATTATACAGCGATCGGTGCTATAAAAATGCACTGATTACTGTATAAATGTCACTGGCAGGGAAGGGGTTAATACTAGAGGGCGATCAAGGGGTTATCTGTGTTCCCTGACTGTGTGTTCTAACTGTAGGGGGAGGAGACTGACTATAGGAGATGACAGATCGTGGTTCCTAGCTATTAAGAACTCGCAATTTGTGTCTCTTCACGAACAGAACAGTTCTGCCTCTTGTGCCTACGATCGCTCGTGGCCGGTGGTCATCGCGTCCTTCGGCACGTGCGCACCTGCTATCCCGCTTAAAGTAGCTGACGTATAGCTATGATGGCTCGCTGGAACGTGCCGACCTGCCGCAGTTTAATAACAGCGGCTGGTCGGCAAGTAGTTAAACACCACAAAAGAAAAGCTCTATGTGTCTCAAACAAATTATAAACATTTTTGATTGGGTACAGTGTTCCATGACTGCGCAATTGCCATTCAAATTGCGCCAGCTCTAAAAGCTGAAAATTGGCCTGGGCAGGAAGAGGGTGATGATGCCCAGTAGGCACGTGGTTAAGGTAAGTATGGCTTACATTTTATAAAATGATGTATGGGAGAGGACATAGATTGGGGAATTGTTAACCCGGAGTCCAGATTTAAATGATAAATGTACCTGGGTTTCTTCTTGATACTTTGTTCTGGCACTCCTATATTAAAGGTGTCTATGGCTGTTACGGCAGGCAATAATGGCATATTGATAACGAGGAGAACATGACCAGTATCGGAGATGCCTGACCCCTCCACAGCCACAAGGGCATTCAACTTACTGGCTATAAACTACTTTGCGCTATCAGAGCCCATCTTTTATTGCCGGCTCACTCTCAGCTTTGTCTTTATGGGGCTGTTTAGTGGAATTAATCTTAAGGCGGCCACACATGTATCAAGATTTGGCCGGTTCAGCTGGCACTGACCAAATTACGATCCATGTACAGTGCCTTGAAAAAGTATTCATACCCCTTGAAATGTTGCACATTTTGTCATGTTACAACCAAAAACGTAAATATATTTTATTGGAATTTTACATAATAGACCAATGCAAAGTAGCACATAATTGTGACGTGGAAGGAAAATGCTAAATTTTTTTTTTTTTTTTTTTTTTTACAAATATGTGAAAAGTGTGGGGTACATTTGTATGGCGCCCCCCTGAGCCAACACTTTGTAGAACCGCCTTTCACTGCAATTACAGCTGCAAGTCTTTTTGGGGATGTCTCTACCAGCTTTGCACATCTAGAGAGTGACATTTTTGCCCATTCTTCTTTGCAAAATAGCTCAAGCTGTCAGATTGGATGGAGAGCGTCTGTGAACAGCAATTTTCAAGTCTTGCCACAGATTCTCAATTGGATTTAGGTCTGGACTTTGACTGGGCCATTCTAAAACATGAATATGCTTTGATCTATAACATTCCATTGTATCTCTGGCTGTATGTTTAGGGTCGTTGTCCTGCTGGAAGGTGAACCTCCGCCCCATTCTCAAGCCTTTTTGCAGATTTTAACAGGTTTTCTTCTAAGATTGCCTTGTATTTGGATCCATCCATCTTCCCATCAACTCTGACCAGCCTCCCTGTCCCTGTTGAAAAAAAGCATCCCCACCACATGATGCTGCCACCACCATGTTTCAGGTGGGGATGGTGAGTTCAGGGTGATGTGCAGTGTTAGTTTTCCGCCACACATAGCGTTTTGCTTTTAGGCCAAAAAGTAAAATTTTGGTCTCATCTGATGAGAGCACCTTCTTCCACACGTTTGCTGTGTCCCCCACATGGCTTCTCACAAACTGCAAATGGGACTTCTTATGGCTTTCTTTCAGCAATGGTTTTCTTCTTGCCACTACTTCCATAAAGGCCTGGAGTGGAGGACTAATAGTTGTCCTGTGGACAGATTCTCCCACCTGAGCTGTGGATCTCTGCAGCTCCTCCAGAGTTACCATGGGCCTCTTGGCTGCTTCTCTGATGAATGCTCTCCTTGCCCGGCCTGTCAGTTTAGGTGGACGGCCATGTCTTGGTAGGTTTGCAGTTGTGCCATACTCTTTCCATTTTCGGATGATGGATTGAACAGAGCTCCGTGAGATGTTCAAAGCTTGGGAGATTTTTTTTTTTATAACCTAATCCTGCTTTAGACTTCTCCACAACTTTATCCCTGAATTGTCTGGTGTGTTCCTTGGCCTTCATGATGCAGTTTGTTCACTAAGGTTCTCTAACAAACCTCTGAGGACTTAACAGAACAGCTATTTATACTTAGATTAAATTACAAACAGGTGGATTCTATTTACTAATCAGGTGACTTCTGAAGGCAATTGGTTCTACTAGATTTTAGTTGGGTGTATCAGATTCAAGGGGACTGAATACAAATGCACACCACACCTTTTTACGATTATTTATTTGTAAAAATATTTGAAAACCATTTGTAATTTTCCTTCCCCTTCACAATTATGTGCCACTTTGTGTTGGTCTATCACATAAAATCCCAATAAAATACATTTACATTTTGGTTGAAGCATGACAAAATGTGGAAAATTTAAAGGGTTATGAATACTTTTTCAAGACACTGTATTTGCTATTGGAGAAAATTGGATTGCGCCTCATTACAAGATGTGTTGCTCATAGTTCTATTAAGGTGGTATGTAATTTCTGGGTAACGCAGTAGCTTAACCACTTAAGGACCGCCTCACGCCGATGTATGTCGGCAGAATGGCACGGCTGGGCACAAGCACGTACCTGTATGTTGCTTTTTAAGTGCCCAGCCATGGGTCGGGAGCACGCCTCCGGCGGCATGCTCCCGACCTGGTCCTGTGCTCCGTGACCGTGGTACCAGCGGACCCGATCGCCACTGGTGTCCCGCGATCGGGTCACAGAGCTGAAGAACGAGGAGAGGTCTGTGTAAACAAACCTCTCTCCGTGCTTCCCTGTGTGGCTGTCACCGATTTGTCTGTTCCCTTTTATAGGGAAGGACGATTAGTGACGTCACATGCCAGGCCACACCCCCTACAATAAAAAAAATACATAACACCTACACTGCCCCCTAGTAGTTAACTCCTTCACTGCCAGTGTCATTTACACAAGAGCATTTAAAAAGCACTGATTGCTGTATAAATGACAATGGTTCCAAAAGTGTGTCAAAAATGTCCGACGTGTCCGCCATAATGTCGCAGTCACAATAAAAATCACTGATTGCCGCCATTACTAGCAAAAAAAAAAAATTTCTAAAAATGCTATAAAACTGTCCCCTATTTTGTAAACACTATAACTTTTGTGCAAACCAATCAATAATCGCTAATTGCGTTTTTTTTTTTTTTTTACCAAAAATATGTAGAAGAATACGTATTGGTCCATAACTGAGGAAAAAAAATGCTTTTTTTTAATATATTTTTTGAGGATATTTATTATAGCAAAAAGTAAAAAAAAATTATTTTTTTTAATTAAAATTGTTGCTCTATTTTTGTTTATAGCACAAAAAATAAAAACAGCAGAGGTGATCAAATACCACCAAAAGAAAGCTCTATTTGTGAAAAAAAAAAGGACGCCAATTTTGTTTGGGAGCCACGTCGCACGACCGCGCAATTGTCAGTTAAAGCAACACAGTGCCGAATCGCAAAAAGGGGCCTGGTCCTTTGGCTGCAAATTGGTCCGGGGCTTAAGTGGTTAACTACAACTCCCAACCTGGTATAAATTACTAGGAGACGGCTGCCTGCTAAAAACGCTTCACTCTTGTCAATTGCACAAAGTCTCCTAAAGATAACGCAAAACAATTTTGCTGCTAACTGCACTCTGCACGGCCGTTATCGGACCGGTCTGATGGATGAACGTGTGTTGTAAACCCAAGTATTGCAATTTAATGATGACTCAGCACGTAATTATGTAGGAGATTAAAACAAAGTGCCTTAGCATTTCCCATTAATATTAGTGTCCTGCTGGCACAGAGAAGGGAAAACAAGATACATCATTTAATCTAGTCCGTACACGCCGGTCAACAATTTATTTGTAAAAAGAAGAAGAAAAATATGTTCCGTAATAAAAAAGAAAAGAAAAGTTTGCCTGTTGTACGCCAGTCCAAGTGACGGTTCGGGCAACATTCATACCATTGTGCTGGGTAGCTGTGGGCCAATGCTGACCACTATGTTGTCTCTCCTTGAAAAATGATCTAGCTACCAGTCCCTTGTCATAGAAGAAGCTGAATATTTACCTATTGAAATCCTCAGTCTTTGCCAAAAATAAATCTGATGAAAATGGGGTTATCTGCGTTATGCAGAATGGCATGCTGCGTCCCATTGACTTCAATTCAAAAATTTCCCCCTACCGACTTCAATGCAAAAATCGTGTCCCATTGATTTCAATGCAAAAAACACCAGTCACATTAAATAAAAAATAAAAATAAATTAAAAAATCTGCGGAGATGATGCAAAAGATGGTCAGACTGCGGACATGATGCAAGAGGGTAAGGGACTGCGGACATAATATAAGAGATGGCCAGAGACTGCAGACATGGTGCAAGAAATGGTCAGAGACTGCAGACATGATGCAAGAGATGGCCAGAGACTGCGGACATATGATAAAAGAGATGGCCAGAGACTGTGGACATGACACAAGAGATGGCCAGAGACTGTGGACATGACACAAGAGATGGCCAGAGACTGCGGACATGACACAAGAGATGGCAAGAGACTGCGGACATGACACAAGAGATGGCCAGAGACTGCGGACATGACACAAGAGATGGCCAGAGACTGCGGACATGACACAAGAGATGGCCAGAGACTGCGGACATGACACAAGAGATGGCCAGAGACTGCGGACATGACACAAGAGATGGCCAGAGACTGCGGACATGACACAAGAGATGGCCAGAGACTGCGGACATGACACAAGAGATGGCCAGAGACTGCGGACATGACACAAGAGATGGCCAGAGACTGCGGACATGACACAAGAGATGGCCAGAGACTGCGGACATGACACAAGAGATGGCCAGAGACTGCGGACATGACACAAGAGATGGCCAGAGACTGCGGACATGACACAAGAGATGGCCAGAGACTGCGGACATGACACAAGAGATGGCCAGAGACTGCGGACATGACACAAGAGATGGCCAGAGACTGCGGACATGACACAAGAGATGGCCAGAGACTGCGGACATGATACAAGAGATGGCCAGAGACTGCGGACATGATACAAGAGATGGCCAGAGACTGCGTAACATGAATATAAAACAGATGGTCAAAGACTGCAAACCTGCTGCAGGATACTGTCAGAGACTATGAACAGGCCTTAGGAGATGGTCATAGACTGAGAACATGTTACATTAAGGCTGCTAGAAATCACTGCTACAACAAGGCAATAAGGAAACAGAAATTGGTATCTGCGGGGCCCCGAGGTCTGCACAAATAGTCCACAGGTTGGGCACTAAAGTTCTAGGTCATCTCAGAAATGTAGGAGGTATGGAATAAGTAGCTATTCTTACATATGTACATTGGGGGGGGGTTCTGTGTCGGAATGTCTGGTAATAAATAATGATGCCATAGCCACTTTCTGCTCTCGTAGTATCTGCCGATGTATAGGAACTATTTATGTATATTTTTAATGTACATTTAATTTTGTTATGTACTATTTTTATATATTAAACTCCTTTTTATTTTTTACTTTTTTTACTTTTCACAAATTGCTTCTCCAGTTATATATCCCAGACTTGTAGAAGGCCATAGATCTTGTGGATCAATTGTTCCCAAACAGTGGAAAAGAACACTTCTTGGCTAACGGCCTCTAAATTGTAATGAAGTGTACTTGACAATGTACTTGACATTTGCTCTCCGCCATGACGCCTCAGATATCACTGTTCACGTTTTCCCTTCAACACACCATCTGAAGTCAACTGGAACGTCCTTCTGCCATCATTATGACTAAGACAACAGTGTTGTTTGGAGAGTTCTTAATAAGTTCAGTCTACAAAGGAATATGTGAGAATAGGCAATATTAGCAAAAAAATTTTTATTATTTTTATAATTTTTTTTTTATTTATTTTTTTAACTATGTTTCCTAACTAGTTGCAAGCCATTTCTACTTTTTTGCTACTAAATATAAACTTTCGGTTGTAACTTCTGTAACTCTTTCCAGATGGTGGGATCGACTTATTGGGTCGGCCAATTATCGGTGACCGATATTCACTTTTTTTGAAACTTCGCTATCGATCACAAACTTACGGATGTTACCGATTATTGCTTCAAGGGGTTGTACTGGGGTGAAGCCTGTCATGAAGGTGTAACCCCCCCCCCCCCTTCATGGCCAGCCCTGCGTTACTTTAACTGAAAATTGCGCGGTCATGTGACGCTGTACCCAAATAACATTTACGTCAGTTTTTTTGGTTGTTTTTTTTGCTATAAACGGGAAAAAAAGGCCAACAATTTTGAAAAAAGAAAAACAATATTTTTTACTTTCTGTTATAAAACATATCTGATGAATTTTTTTTTTTTTTTAAATGTAATTTCTTTATAAATTTTAGGCCAATATGTATTCTGCTACATGTTTTTGTTAAAAAAAATCCCAATAAGCGTATATTGATTGGTTCATGTGAATACTATAGCATCTACAAACTATGGGATATAGTTATGGATTGATTTATTTTTTAATACTAGTAATGGCCGTGATCAGCGACTTATAGCGGGACTGAGATATTGCGGCAGAAATTCTATTTAATTATTTTTATTTTTTTAAGGTAATTTTGTTAATGTTTTTGGAAAATAAAACCTAATGCACACTGTAACACATTGATGTACATATATACGGACGGTATACAGATACAACATAGAATTCCATTCACTGGTAGAAACATAGAATTCACCTATTAAAGTGGAGGTCTACCCAAAAAAAGAAATAAATGCATTAATAAAATGGAAAAAAAAAAAGTTTTCACTTACCTAAGGCTGCTGTTGCTAGGCAGTCTTCCTAATCTGCCTCTTCCTATTCCTCTGCGCTTCCTCCTCTTCAGTGAGCAGCCCCGTTGCCTTCTGGGATGTGTGTGTGTCCCAGAAAACAATGGGGCCATTCACAAAGCACCGCGCAACTTGCGCATGCGCAATAGGAAACGGGCAGTGAAGCCGCAAGGCTCCATTGCATGTTTCCCTTCGTTGGGCTAGAGGCGCCAGCAGCTGATCCGATGGACGGATCGGCCTCGGGGGTGGCCGACATTGTGGGCTCGCTGGACAGGTAAGTGTCCTTATTAAAAGTCAGCAGCTACAGTGTTTGTAGCTGCTGACTTTAAAAAATAATTTATTGGCCTGGAGCGCCCCTTTAATTCATGTAAGTGTGCATTAAACAGACAAAACCAAAGATCTAACAATAACCAGCTGGTTATAGAAAACATAAGTGTTAAGCTTTCACAGGCAGGACGACACATAAAAGGAGCAGATTATACTCAAAGAATAAAAAAAAAATCTATTGAAATATTCATCAGAGTCAGTTAATCAGTCCCAAGGCCCCTTTAGCGGTGATATCACTCAGATTTTTAAATTGTGGTGGACATTTTGACACTAACTGACACTTCTGACACTTTGCGGGAATCAGTGACACTAATACAGTGATCAGTGCTAAAAATATGCACTGTCACTGTACTGACAGTGGCTGGGAAGGGGTTAACCACCTAGGGTGATCAAGGGGTTAACTGTGTGCCTAGCCAGTGTTTCTTGTTCTAGTAATGTATAATATAGTATTTTGTAATGTGTAAAGTAATCATAGTAATTGGAGCTGCACAGTTAATCATTAAAAAATCATGATCTCGATTTAACCCCTCTGATGATCTCTATTACAGAGTTTGCCGATTCTTTCATATAACAAGTGGAGAGACTTATCTGCTCAGTCAGCTGTCAACCGAAAACATCCCGGCAGTCTGCCAAGTTTTTAACATGAAACATTGTAACTAATTCTTCCTTCTTAGATCAAAGGTATAAACTTCTGTGTATAAAGAAAAAATGCAGGCAGTCTAAGTTTTTTAACAAGGTGTTAATGCAGGAAGTTTAGCCACTTAAAGTCTAAATCTTTTTCTGACACTTGTTTCTTAAGTTAAAATCAATATTTTTTGCTAGAAAATTACATGGAAACCCCAAACATAATAAATTAAAAAAAAATATATATATATATTTTAGCAGAGACCCCAGGAATAAAATGTCAATTGCTGCAATATTTTATGTCGTACGGTATTTGCCCAGCGGCCTTTCAAATGCAATTTTGGGGAAAAAATACACTTCAATGAATAATAAAAAAAGAAACAGTAATGTTAGCCCAATTTGTTTTTGTTTTAACCAGTTGCCGACCGCCGCACGCCGATGTACGTCGGTAGAATGGCACGGGCAGGCATAAGGACATACATGTACGTCCCTTGCCTCCCGCGGGTCGGGGGCCCGATCGGGCCCCCGCCCGGTGCCTGCGGCGGTCGGTTTTCGTCCGGGAGCGTTCCGGGACGAGGGGGCGGCCATTCATTCATGGCCACCCCCTCGCGATCGATCCCGACGAATAGAAATCCCCGGTGACATCACTTCCTCTCCTGTAATGTAAACACAGGAGAGGAAGTGATGTATTCTCTCCTCCGTGTCGGTATTTTTCGTTCCGACACGGAGGAGAGCGGATCGGTGAGTTGCACCAACACTCTACACACACAGTAGAACATGCCAGGCACACTCACACCCCCCCTTTACCCCCCGATCACCCCCCCAATTACCCCTGCCCCCCAGTCACAGTGACACAAATGTCATTTTTTTTTTTTTTTTTTTTTTTTTTCATTGGTGTCATTTGTGACTGTAATAACTGTTAGGGCAGTTAGAGTTAGCCCCCTTTAGTTCTAATGTACCCCCCTAACCCCCCCAATAAAGGTTTAACCCCGTGATCACCCCCCGTCGCCAGTGTCACTAAGGCTGGGTTCACATTGCAGCGGTTTATGAGAACGAATGTGATTCGCACCGCACTGCAGTGCAAATCACATCCGATCTCTGTGCGATTCGAGTTCAGCCATTCGCCACACCCGCCGCACCCGCGGCAAATTCGCACGGGACCCTTTTTTTGGCCCGCAGCAGAATCGGATCGCATGGGTGTTCACACCATGCGATCCGAGTTTGCAGATCGCACTGCGATATGCGAACTGATCTGGGGGTGTCAGTAACATTTCACTGACACTCCCAGCAGTTCGCATAGGGCAGTGTGAACTGCCGCCGGGAGGCATGCGATGCGGGAACCCGCCGCGGATTCGCGGCGTTTCCGCATCGCTCCAGTGTGAACCCAGCCTAATAAGCGATCATTTTTCTGATCGCCGTATTAGTGTCACAGGTGACGCTAGTTAGGCAGGTAGGTATTTAGGTTCGCCGCAGCTTTTTATAGCGCCAGGGACCCCCATATACTACCGCATAAAGCCCCCTGATTGCCCCCTAGTTAACCCTTTCACCAGTGATCACCATATAACTGTTACAGGTGACGCTTGTTGGTTAGTTATTTTTTTATAGTTTCAGGGCACCCGCCATTTATTACCTAATAAAGGTTTAACCCCCTGATCACCCGGCGGGTGTCATTTGTGACTAATAACTGTTAGGGCAGTTAGGGTTAGCCCCCTTTAGTTCTAAGGTACCCCCCTAACCCCCCCAATAAAGGTTTAACCCCGTGATCACCCCCCGTCGCCAGTGTCACTAAGGCTGGGTTCACATTGCAGCGGTTTATGAGAACGGATGTGATTCGCACCGCACTGCAGTGCAAATCACATCCGATCTCTGTGCGATTCGAGTTCAGCCATTCGCCGCACCCGCCGCAAATTCGCACGGGACCCTTTTTTTGGCCCGCAGCAGAATCGGATCGCATGGGTGTTCACACCATGCGATCCGAGTTTGCAGATCGCACTGCGATATGCGAACTGATCTGGGGGTGTCAGTAACATTTCACTGACACTCCCAGCAGTTCGCATAGGGCAGTGTGAACTGCCGCCGGGAGGCATGCGATGCGGGAACCCGCCGCGCATTCGTGGCGTTCCCGCATCGCTCCAGTGTGAACCCAGCCTAATAAGCGATCGTTTTTCTGATCGCTGTATTAGTGTCACAGGTGACGCTAGTTAGGCAGGTAGGTATTTAGGTTCGCTGCAGCTTTTTATAGCGCCAGGGACCCCCATATACTACCGCATAAAGCCCCCTAATTGCCCCCTAGTTAACCCTTTCACCAGTGATCACCATATAACTGTTACAGGTGACGCTGGTTGGTTAGTTATTTTTTTATAGTTTCAGGGCACCCGCCATTTATTACCTAGTCTCACTAGTGTACCCCTAAATTTAGGGGTGTCTACTTTCCAAAATGGGGTCATTTGGGGGGGGTTTGTGCCATCTTGGCATTTTATGGCCTTCAAAACTGTAACGCCCTTAGAAAGCCTGAAGGCGGTGCTTGGTTTTCGGGGCCCCGTACGCGGCTAGGCTCCCAAAAAGTCCCACATATGTGGTATTCCCGTACTCAGGAGAAGCAGCAGAATTTATTTTGGGGTGTCATTTCACATATGCCCATGGCATGTGTGAGCAATATATCATTTAGTGACAACTTTGTGAAAAAAAAAAAAAAAAAAAAAAAGTTTGTAATTTTCCCGCAACTTGTGGCAAAATATAAAATATTCCATGGACTCAACATGCCTCTCAGCAAATAGCTTGGGGTGTCTACTTTCTAAAATGGGGTCATTTGTGGGGGTTTTGTGCCATCTTGGCATTTTATGGCCTTCAAAACTGTAATAGGTAGTGAGAAGTGAACTCAAAAATTTACGCCCTTAGAAAGCCTGAAGGCGGTGCTTGGTTTTCGGGGCCCCGTACGCGGCTAGGCTCCCAAAAAGTCCCACATATGTGGTATCCCCGTACTCAGGAGAAGCAGCAGAATTTATTTTGGGGTGTCATTTCACATATGCCCATGGCATGCATGAGCAATATATCATTTAGTGACAACTTTGTTAAAAAAAAAAAAAAAAAAAAGTTTGTAATTTTCCCGCAACTTGTGGCAAAATATAAAATATTCCATGAACTCAACATGCCTCTCAGCAAATAGCTTGGGGTGTCTACTTTCTAAAATGGGGTCATTTGTGGGGGTTTTGTGCCATCTTGGCATTTTATGGCCTTCAAAACTGTAATAGGTAGTGAGAAGTGAACTCAAAAATTTACGCCCTTAGAAAGCCTGAAGGCGGTGCTTGGTTTTCGGGGCCCCGTACGCGGCTAGGCTCCCAAAAAGTCCCACATATGTGGTATCCCCGTACTCAGGAGAAGCAGCAGAATTTATTTTGGGGTGTCATTTCACATATGCCCATGGCATGCATGAGCAATATATCATTTAGTGACAACTTTGTTAAAAAAAAAAAAAAAAAAAAGTTTGTAATTTTCCCGCAACTTGTGGCAAAATATAAAATATTCCATGAACTCAACATGCCTCTCAGCAAATAGCTTGGGGTGTCTACTTTCTAAAATGGGGTCATTTGTGGGGGTTTTGTGCCATCTTGGCATTTTATGGCCTTCAAAACTGTAATAGGTAGTGAGAAGTGAACTCAAAAATTTACGCCCTTAGAAAGCCTGAAGGCGGTGCTTGGTTTTCGGGGCCCCGTACGCGGCTAGGCTCCCAAAAAGTCCCACATATGTGGTATCCCCATACTCAGGAGAAGCAGCAGAATTTATTTTGGGGTGTCATTTCACATACGCCCATAGCATGTGTGAGCAATATATCATTTAGTGACAACTTTGTGTAAAAAAATTCAATCGCTTGAGGCAAAAAAATAAAATATTCAATGGGCTCAACATGCCTCTTATCAATTTCCTTAGGGGGTCTACTTTCCAAAATGGGGTCATTTGGGGGGTTTTGTACTGCCCTGCCATTTTAGCACCTCAAGAAATGAGATAGGCAGTCGTAAACTAAAAGCTGCGTAAATTCCAGAAAACGTACCTTAGTTTGTAGATGTGACAACTTTTGCGCAAACCAATAAATATACAATTATTGACTTTTTTTTTACCAAAGACATGTGGCTGAATACATTTTGGCCTAAATGTATGACTAAAATTGAGTTTATTGGATTTTTCTAATAACAAAAATTAGAAAATATCATTTTTTTTTCAAAATTTGCGGTCTTTTTACGTTTATATCGCAAAAAATAAAAATCGCAGAGGCAATCAAATACCATCAAAAGAAAGCTCTATTTGTGGGAAGAAAAGGACGCAAATTTTGTTTGGGTACAACATTGCATGACCGCGCAATTACCAGTTAAAGCAGCGCAGTGCCAAAGTGTAAAAAGACCTCTGGTCATTTACCAGCAAAATGGTCCGGTCTGAAAGTGGTTAATGTGAAAGACGATGATACGCCGCGAGAATCGCGATCTATCTTCTAAGCAAAAAAATTGTGATTCTCATTTTAGCTAGAATCGTGCAGCTCTAAGCCCTTGTACACACGGTCAGAGATTCCGACAACCAAATCCGTCGGATTTTGTCCGAAACTGTTGCATACACACGGTCGGACAAAGTTGTCGGAAAATCCGACGTGATGACGTTATTTCGTTACGATGGGACTATGTTCAGGCTAGTAGCCAATAGCTTTGGTGTAGGAATTTGATCTGAGCATGCGTGGCACTTTGTCCGATCGGAATTCTCTACACATGATCGGAGTATGTCCGATCGGAGCATTTTGTCGGAAAATTTTACCAACAAGTTGGAAAACTTGGTCCGTCGGATATTCCGACGGAAACAGTCCGATGGAGACCACACACAGTCGGAATATCCGACAAAACGGTCCGATCGGATACATTCCATCGGAATCTCCCACCGTGTGTACAAGGGCTAATAGTAATGTGTGATGCTTTTACTAGAGGAAGTCATGAATTCTAGTCCCTGCAGGAACACATAATTGCTCTGAGAGAGAGATTCTAGAGAGAGATTCTAGAGAGAGATTCAAGAGAGAGATTCAAGAGAGAGATTCTAGAGAGAGATTCTAGAGAGAGATTCTAGAGAGAGATTCTAGAGAGAGATTCTAGAGAGAGATTCTAGAGAGGGATTCTAGAGAGAGATTCTAGAGAGGGATATATGAGAGAGATGTGAGAGGGGGATATATGAGAGAGATGTGAGAGAGGGATATATGAGAGAGATGTGAGAGAGGGATATATGAGAGAGATGTGAGAGAGGGATATATGAGAGAGATGTGAGAGAGGGATATATGAGAGAGATGTGAGAGGGGGATATATGAGAGAGATGTGAGAGAGGGATATATGAGAGAGATGTGAGAGAGGGATATATGAGAGAGATGTGAGAGAGGGATATATGAGAGAGATGTGAGAGAGGGATATATGAGAGAGATGTGAGAGGGGGATATATGAGAGAGATGTGAGAGAGGGATATATGAGAGAGATGTGAGAGAGGGATATATGAGAGAGATGTGAGAGGGGGATATATGAGAGAGATGTGAGAGAGGGATATATGAGAGAGATGTGAGAGAGGGATATATGAGAGAGATGTGAGAGAGGGATATGAGAGAGGGATGTGAGAGAGGGATATGAGAGAGGGATATATGAGAGAGATGTGAGAGAGGGATATATGAGAGAGATGTGAGAGAGGGATATGAGAGAGGGATATATGAGAGAGGGATATGAGAGAGGGATATATGAGAGAGGGATATAGATGGGGAGATTATATATATATATATATATATATAATCTCTATCTATCTATATATCCATGTTGATTCCTTTAATTTGATTGGCGTGCTCCTTGTAGAATGTTAAGAAGAAAAGATGTAAAAGTCTGAGGAATGTAATATTGCCAGCAGGCCCTGCAGCCAGGAGACGACTCGGTGGAGCAGATTGATGTGAACAAATACTTGTAGACATTCCCGCGTGTTCCGGTGTCCTAATAACAGGGATTGGAGACCCCCAGGAGGTCTCTGCTGGTCTTGCAGGTTTCTCAGTCCGGGTTGCTCGCAGCTCCTGATCAGCGTCTGAGAGTCGCTGTGCAGTTTCCAGCAGGGCTTTGCTGCGCACGTTTCTGACACATTTGTATGTTTCAGCCAAATACTTCCCTGCTGGAGATTAAATCGGATCTCGCTGGCATTGTCTCTCTGCTACAAGGGTGGCAATGCTCTGGATTTTACTTGGGTTTTTTTCAGTAAACTCTTTATATCGATGAAGGAAAAGAAAAGGAAAAAGAAAAAAAAAAGGAAAAACAAATCAAAGCTGACACTTAACTACTTGAGTACCAGCCTGTAATACTCCTTCCTCTCTGGGCCATTTTTCAGTGCTGTGATAGTTTGACTGACAACTACTCTGTCATGCAAAGCTGTACCCTCATCAATTTTCTGTATATTTTTAGAGATGGATAGAACTCTATTTTGATGGTATATAACTAGGGCTGGGGAAAAAAATTGATTTAAATCTTGAATCGAGTTGAGAGGTCAAATCGATTAAAAAATTTAAGCAAATAGTTTTTTGTTTGTTTTTTTTTCACGACCGCGCCGATCCCGAGGTGCGGTGGGCAGGAGTTTTTAGGCGAGGCCGTGGCTTCGGCCTAGCCTGCGAAGATGCTTCCGGGTCTGGGGTGCGCGCATGTGATTGGACACGGCACGAGTTTGGCAGCAGATTTCAACCAATGATTTTAGCTGAAACCTGCTGAGTGTCCAATCATGGCACAGAGCTCTGTGTTCACAAATACACACAGAACTCTGTGTACGGTGAACAGCGATCTGGCTGTTTCTTCTCCCTTAAAAGCAGGGAGAAAAAACAGCCAGGTTAGTAAGTAAAAGGCGCACACATTACACTTGTTAGGCACACAGTTAACCCCGTGATTGCCCCTAGATGTTAACCCCTTCCCTGCCAGTGTCAGTACAGAATTATCACTGTATTAGTGTCATTAGCAACATCCATGTCAGTGACTCTCCCAGATAGAGTCCATTAGCACCAGATTTCCCGCCACCCTATCACACTATAAGCCGCTGATGATCACAGCCATTACAATATAGGGTTTTATAGCTGCATAAATTCCAGTATATATACCTTAGTTTGTAGATGCTATAACTTTCACACAAACCAATTCAAATGTTACTAAACCCACAACAGTAAACTCAGTCTGTGTATGCAGTAAAGCATGCTTGTTATACTCACTGTGGAACCTAAGGGGATACTCCTCTGCATTGTGTAAAAAGGCTGTTTGATCCTGTCTTCTCTGATCCTCCCCTTCTTCCACAGGCCCCAATCCATCTCCCAATAGTACAGAGCCCTAGGAGGCACTCTGCACATGCTGAGTTTGGTGTGTGTTGCTAGAGAGTTTTTTTTTTTTTTTTTTGGGATGATCAGCACAGGGCCAATCGGCACTGTCCAGACAGAGGGTCAGGGGTCATGCAGCCTCATAGGACAGTCAGAGCAGAATCTTTCCTACAAGCTTTAACCAGACACTGATAGAAGTCACAAGACTGCTACATACTGCTGGTAAGAAAAGGTATTTATCAGTTTATATTTACTAAAATAATTGCATTTCCATCTTCTGTGTACTGTGGGAGACCAGATATAGTGAATGCAGGCTCCTGAGCTTAGTAACACTTTAATATATAATTATTGGGATTTTTTTTTTACCAAAAAAAAAAAAAAACACGTAGTAGACTACATTTTGGCCTACTTTTATGAAGAAATTCGATTTCTCAGATTTTTTTTTTAATAATTAGAAAATATATTTGTTTTTTTTTTCAAACTTTAAAAAAATATATATATATATATTTTTTTATATATAATAATAAAAAATAAGAAACCCCAAAAAAGAAAAAAGCTCATCAAATGGCATCAAAAGAAAGCTCTATTTGTGTGAAATTATATATTTTTCATCTGCGTACAGCGTTGCATGACTGAGCAATTGAATGCAGCGCTCAATAGAAAAAAAAATGGTCTGGCCATGAAGGGGGGTAAAACCTTTGAGGTCAAGTAATTAATAACTGGTGAGTTTCTCTATATAATTCAGGCAGATCACGGCTGGCGGGAGGGGCCAGCAGGGTTCTGTACATGGCTTCCTGAAATCATCACAGCCCTCTGCCTTAACCACTTGAGCTCTGGAAGATTTACCCCCCCTCATGACCAGACCATTTTTTGCGATACGTCACTGTGTTTAACTGACAATTGCAGATCCTGTGACAATGTACCCAAATATAATGTCTCCCCCCCCCCCCACAAATAGAGCTTTCTTTTGGTGGCATTTGATCACCTCCTACATTTTATTTTTTGAGCTATAAACAAACAAAAATGGACAATAAAAAAACAAAAAACTGTTTTTTACTTTCTGTTATAAAACCTATTGAAATAATAAAATTGAAAAAAAAATGGAATTTAGGCCAATATGTATTACATAGTTACATAGTTAGCAAGGTTGAATAAAGACACCAGTCCATCCTGAGTGAGTGTCTACAATTGTCCCTATCCCTGTACATTGCACACTCACATCGGTCTCCACCCTCAAGGAGCCCACAATCCAAAGTCCCCATTCATATATTAGGGCCAATTTTGGACAGAAGCCAATTAACCTACCTGCATGTCTTTGGAGTGTGGGAGGAAACCGGAGTACCCGGAGGAAACCCACGCAGACACAGGGAGAACATGCAAACTCCAGGCAGGTGGTGTTGTGGTTGGGATTTGAACCAGCGACCCTTTTTACTGCTAGGTTAGAGTGCTAACCACTATACCACTGTGCCACCCTAACCCACTACACCACTGTGCCGCCCGAATTCTGCCACATATTTTTGGTAAGAAAAAAAAAATCCCAATAAGCATGTATTGAATGGTTTGGACAAAAGGTATATTACAAACGATGGGATATTTTTATTCAGTTATTTTATTATTTGCTAGTAATGGCGGAGATTAGCCACCATTATAGTGGGGCTGCGATCTTGTGGCGGACCCTCTGACACATGTGACACTTTTTTGGGGACCAGTGCTAAAAATATGCACTGTCACTGTACTAAAGACACTGGCTGGGAAAGGGTTAACATCAGGAGCGATCAATGGGTTAACTGTGTGTTTTATTGGGAGGGAGGTGCTTTTACTATGGGAAGATATGGATCAATGTCCCTGCTTTTTAGAGACACGGGATCCATGCGTTCCCTCCTGACAGACTGGCGATCTGACTTGTTTACATAGGAAGACCACCGTTCTGCGTCCCTGAAGGATGATCAGCGGGTGCTGGCGGACATAGTCTGTGGTACCCGCTGATTGGCTCCTGCTGTGACTATACACAGCGAGCTGCCGGCGGCGCGCGTTCGTGTCTGCTACCTGAAAGCGCTGAATCACATGTGTATTTAGATTTATATATAATATACCATATTTATCGGCATATAACACGCACCCCAAGTTTAGGAGAGAATTTTAAGGGGAAAAAAATTATATTTAAATGCCCATCATTGCAGCCTTGTCCATCGTTTGTCCCCTTTTCAGTGTCATTTTCAGCCTTGTCGGTTTTATTTTCAGGTTTTCTTTTTAAAAATGGCGCCGCCGGGATGTCCTGTGTATCTCGGCGGCGCTCTGTAGTTCTCGGCCACCTTTGGCCCTTCTCGGCGGTTTTCGGCCGCCGTGAAGGGCCGAGAGGCTCCAAAATAGTGGAGGATCAGTGGGGGATCGGCGTATAACACACACCCGCGATTTTTTCCCCGTGCGTGTGCGTGTTATAAGCCGATAAATACAGTATATATAATATACATACACACAGTACATGATCTGGTGCACACTTGCTGACCTGTAGCAGTAAACTGCTATAGGGCTGTCAACAAGTGGTTAATACCTCTCTCAAGAGACCCTGATTTTAGGAGTGGGTTGGGTCATGGGAGGAGTTATGCAAATATAAAAAGGCCTTGCTGGGTGGAGATCAGTCTGGAGGAGTGGGGGCTTTTGCATGCAAGTCATCCGGGGTAACACCCACATGTGAGTCTGACTGGCAGAACTGACATCCAATGAATGAAAGGGGCGGGCTGGACAGGGCTAGATCAGCATTTCTCAACCTTTTGAACCCAGAGGAACCCCTAAAATAATTTTCAGGGAAACCTGTACTTAGAGATATTAAAGTCTGTTATTTAAAAAAAAAAAAAAAAAAAAAAACATATTTACCTGCTCTGTCCAGATCTTCCTCTTCTCGGATCCCCCGCTAGTGCTCCTGGCCCCTCCCTCTTGTAAAATGCCCCCCTCAGCAAGGGGCTTGCTATGGGGACATCTGAGCTGAGCACCGCCCTCCCTCTTCTCATTGGCTCACTGACTTTGATTGACAGCAGCGGGTGTCAATGGCGCCCGCTGCTGTCCTAGACAATGAGGAGGGAGAGACCTGGGCAGCCAAAGCTTTCGTGCAACATCGCTGCGTTGAGATGAGGCTCTGGTAAGACCCCTTTCACACTGGGGCACTTTGCAGGCGCTACAGCGCTAAAAATATCGTCTGCAAAGCGTCCTGAAGGAGCTGCTCCATTCACTGCAATGTGAAAGCCCTAAGGGGTTTCACACTGGGGCGGTGCACTGGCAGGACGGTAAAAAAATGTCGCTTAATACCGCTCCTCCACCGCTCCTGCCCATTGAAATCAAGGGGGCAGTGCGGCTATACCACCGGCAAAGTGCTGCTGCAGCAGCGCTTTGCGGGTGGTTTTAACCCTTTTTCGGCCACTAGTGGGGTTAAAATCGCCCCACTAGTGGCGGAATATTTCCGTAAATACAACGGTAAAGCACCGCTAGAAATAGCGCTGCTTTACCGCTGATGCCCGGGCTGGTGACCTAATTTCCCCTCGGTGCCGCACAGTCACCTGGGATCTGTCACATGTCCCAGATGACTGCGGCGTATCACGGAGTGCAGCGCCGCTCGCGCATGCACAGTGGATGTCCGGATGTGAAGCCACAGCCTGGCTGCCCACAGTAAGAATGCCGGCACCACGAGGGGGAGGGGGGCTTCGTTCCCCCGCATCGCTGGACCCTGGGACAGGTAAGTGTCCGATTATTAAAAGTCAGCAGCTGCAGTATTTGTAACTACTGACTTTAAATTTTTTTTTTTTTTAGGGGGCACCCCACTTTAAGCAGGCTATCCCCCCTCCCTTTAGTCTATTATGAATTCTGCTGCTAGACTAATACTAACCAATCTGTGACTGCTGTCCCTCTCTGCCAATCCCTTCACTGGCTTCCCTACCCCATTGTGTAAAATTCAAAATGCTAACTACAACATACAAGTCCGTCCACAACATCACCCCCAGCTACATCACCGACCTCAACTGCAGATATCGCCCAAATCAGCCCCTCCGTTCCTCCCAGGACCTCCTGCTCTCTAGCTCCCTTGTTACCTCCCTCTCATTCTCGCTGTCAGGACTTCTCCAGAGCCTCTCCAATCCTCTGGGACTCCCTGCCCCACTATATCCGATCAGCCCCTAACCTGTATATGAGATCCCTGAAAACTCCTTTTATTCAGGGAAGCCTATCCCACACCCACCTAACTGTCCCCGAGCCACCCCCATCATATCATTCTCTCATTCTCCCATCCCTTTAGAATGTAAGCTCTACGAGCCAGTCCCTCCTGTACCTTTTGTATTGAACTGTAATTGTGTTGTCCCTCCTCTGCACTGTAAAGCGCTGAGTAAACTGTTTTACGCTATATAAATTGTGTATTATAATAATGTTTGACGCTGAATATCATTGTTATGGCAGCAGCTAGCTTCCCGGTCGTTTCTGAGCTTACTGGAGCAGTCGGTAAGCTCGGAACCAATCCGATGCGGCCAATGGGTAGGCAGAAAGTCGAGCGAGGGCAAAATCGCTGCCACTCGGCTCTATGCCCTTGGAGGACCAAAGCAACCTCTGATGTCCCTTCCTGTTCTCGGTCTTAAAGGCATGATTTTTATTTTATTTTTTTTTTCATTTTATTTTTTTATCATCAAAGTGTCAAAAAGTTTTTTTTCTTCTTTTGCTTTTAAGGGTGAATGAGAGATCTGGGATCTTTTTTGACCCCAGATCTCTCAATAAAGAGGACCCGTCATGCTTATTTTCTATTGCAAGAGATACATTCCTTGTAATAGGAATAAAAGTGATATATAAAAATAAAGGGACAGTATAAAAAGTAAAAGAAAAAAGAAAATAAAGCGCCCCATCCCTCCGAGCTTGCGTGGAAAAGCGAACGCATATGTACCTCACGCCTTCATATGTAAATGGTGTTCAAGCCACACATGTGAGGTATCGCCGTGATTGTTAGAGTGAGAGCAATAATTCTAGCACAGGACCTCCTCTAACTCTTACAGATAACGTGCCATTCCACCAGCATGCGCAATTTTAAAGCATGACAAGTTGGGTATCTATTTATTCAGTGTAACATCTTTCAGATCATACAGAGAAAATTGGGATAACTTTACTCCTTTTTTTTTTTTTTTTTTTTATTCATTAAAGTGTTTTTTTTTTCTTTTTTTTTTTATTGCATTTGAAAGACTGCTGCGCAGATACAATGTGACCTAAAATATAACAATTGCTATCTAAGTAATTTTCTAGTAAAACATACAGATTTTTACTTGTAAACAAATGTCAGAAAAAGGCCTGGTCTTTATGGTTATCAGTGGTCCATGGCAAAAATGGCCCTTGTGTTTTTGGTGTTCAGTAGGAAGAATGCAACCCTCACAATGGTGGCCAGAATACCACCCTACAGACAGTTCATAAGATAACCGGTGTCATGCTGCTGGCTTTGCCAAGTGGTGCAGGTCCTGGAACCCATCAAATGAGAGGTCAAAGAGGCACAGTTCAGGAGGAACCCTCTGCAACATCTGGAGGAACCCTGGTTGAGAATGGCTGGGCTAGATGATGCTGGACATCCTTCAGCCCGAAAATGAGGCAGGCTCTGACTTGCTGCAGCTTCTCACAGTGTGCAGGGAAATCGGAGTAAGCAATTTCAGCCCTGGAGAGAATCCTGTACTATTGAGGAAGACTGAAGAGTAAGGCTGGAGTTACACAATGAGTAAAATAATCCAATGCTCTACTGTTGATCTAAGAGGGTGCAGTCACCCATAGTCACAGGACATCATCCTCTTGGTCAGGGGTCTCCAAACTGCAGTCAGTGGGCTGAATGTGTCCCTTTTGCTTGCCCTTATCTGGCCCTTGGGGCACTATTCCTCCCACTGACACCAGAGATGGGGAACTATTCCTCCCACTGACACCAGAGATGGGGAACTATTCCTCCCACTGACACCAGAGATGGGGAACTATTCCTCCCACTGACACCAGAGATGGGGAACTATTCCTCCCACTGACACCAGAGATGGGGAACTATTCCTCCCACTGACACCAGAGATGGGGAACTATTCCTCCCACTGACACCAGAGATGGGGAACTATTCCTCCCACTGAGCCCAATTATGGGGCACTATTCCTCCTAATGACACCAGAGATGGGGCACTATTCCTTCCACTGACACCAGAGATGAGGAACTATTCCTCCCACTGACACCATAGATGGGGCACTATTCTTCCTAGTGACCCCAGAGATGGGGAACTATTTCTCCCATTGACCCCAATTATGGGGCACTATTTCTCCCACTGACACCATAGATGGGACACTATTCCTCCCATTGACCCCAATTATGGGGCACTATTCCTCCCACTGACAAAAAGAGATGGGGGACTATTTCTCCCACTGACCCCAATTATGGGGCACTATTCCTGCCACTGACATCAATGGTGGTGCCTTTCTTTTTACTTCCATTGACCACCAAGCCTATGGCATTATTTACTCCCAGTGATGTTGGGGCATTTTCCACTCCCATTGGCCACAGTCCAGCCCCCCTAAGGTTTGAAGGGCAGTAAACTGGCCCTTTTGTTTCAAAAGTTTGGAGATCCCTGCTCTTATTCACACCTGAGCGTAGCGTGTTTGAAAGTTTTTACCGGCGTTTTGTCACGCGACAACGAGCGTTTTGTCACACTACAACACGCGACAACGAGCGTTTTGTCACACTACAACAGGTGTGAACGGGCTGTCAGTGATAGTAAGTCTCTTTGACAGCCCGTTCACACCTGAACGTTTTGTAGTCCTACGCCTGAAGCTACAAAACGCTGGAGGGGAAAAAATCCATTATTCTCAATGGAGATGGTTCACATCTCCACTCCATGTCGCCTGAAGCCCTACGCCTGAAGCTCAAACAAGTTCCGGACCCTTTTTTGTCGCGCGAATTGGGCTGATTTGGGCGTTTTCATTCCCATAGAAACTAATGGAAACGCTCGATTCGAGCGTTTAGCGTGACAACGAGCGTTTCTACGGGCGTTTTGACGCTGTATCTGCCCAAGAAAAAATAAGCAGATGAAAAATATTTTTCCTATTGGCTGAAAAAAAACGCCGAAGTTAAAAAGCGCTCGTTGTCGCGCGTTGTAGTGTGACAAAACGCTCGTTGTCGCGCGTTGTAGTGTGACAAAACGCTCGTTGTCGCGCGTTGTAGTGTGACAAAACGCTCGTTGTCGCGCGACAAAACGCCGGTAAAAACGTTCAAACACGCTGCGCTGAGGTGTGCAGCCTGAGTAAGGCTGGGTTCACACTGCTGCGGGGGGAGATCCGGATGTGATTCGCACCGCAAATCACATCCGATCTCCGTAGCGCTGCGAGTTCAGCCATACAGATAGTATGGCTGAACTCGCAGCGGTTCCGCAGCAAACTCGCACGGGACCCTTTTTTTCGTCCGCAACAGAATCGGATCGCATGGGCGTTCACACCATGCGATCCGATTCTTGTGCGAGTCGGCAGATCGCACTGCGATATGCGATCGGATCTGGGGGTGTCATTAACATATCATTGACACTCCCAGCCGTTCGCATAGGGCAGTGTGAACTGCCGGCGGGAGTCGTGCGATGCGGGAAAACGCCGCGGATTCGCGGCGTTCCCGCATCGCAGCGGTGTGAACCCGGCCTAAACCTTAGTTTTTAATAATAATTTAAAAAAAAAAAAAAAAAAAAACGTCATTCTTCCTTTCCCTCAGCTTTGTATTTATTTTTTATTTTTTACGGTTTGTACATCAATATTTCAATTTTGCTTTTGTTTTCCTAATGCTGAATTAAAGAGCTGGGTGGGCATCCTGGCTTTGGGTGCCAGGAGGACCTTGTTCCGGCACTGGTAATACAATCCAAAGCTGTTGGTAACATTCTACCCCTTTGGCAATTATACCTTGTTTATTCTCCATGAGACTTTGTAATGTCATGCCAGCTCTCTGCCATTTATAATGAGGTGACTGCTGGAAGAATGAACCATTGTCCTCGTATATATTCACTGGGAGCCAAATAGTGCGATCTATTGTGTCTGTGACCTGCTAGTGGGGCCTGGATAACCACAGTCAGTTTATTCTGCAGGCTGGAGGAATCCTGCTGAGCTCTGATTATTCTGTCCTGTGCGCTGCAATATCTCCTCCAAAATTAGAGCAGGAGGAGAGCGACTATAGGCACATATAGACATGAGAAGGTGATTAGTGGAATAAACATGCACCATCACACCAGCCTGGCATGCTTGTCTATGCCCTGTACAGACTTCACTGGCTGTGCCCAGACCTCTGTGGAGAGGTAATAGTCATCCCCAAATGTCTCAAGATGAGAGCAGCATTGGATATCAGCCCCAACACACTTATTATTATTATTATTATTAATAATGTATTTTTTGTTCGAGTTTGGATGATTTTATTATTAATAATAATAATAATAATAATAATAATAATATTAAATTTTTTTTAAGGTTAATTATTAATGTATTATTACATATTATTAATTTTACTTATGATGGTTTTTTGTTATTTGTGTCTTTATTTTACATTAATTTATTAATATATTATTACTATTTTATTTTTAAAATTTTTAATTTGAGCAGAAAATTGCACAAAAATCATCATAATTAAAATCCTCATAATTAAGTAAAATTAATATGTAATAATACATTAATAATTAACTATAGATAGACTATAACTATAATTATAGAATTATTATTATTAATAATAAAATAATAATCATCCAAACTCATTACATTAATAAATAACCTTAAAAATTAAATACATTATTATTATTGATTAATAATGATCATAATATTAAAATAACAAAAAAATACATTATTAATAATAATAATAATAATAATAATTATTATTTATTTTGGGTTGGGGTGTTTAGTTATTAATTTTTTTTTTAAGGGGTAGGGTTAAAGTTGGGGGTTAATTTTTTTTTTTATTTATTGTTACTTAGTATTTATTGAATTCATCTTTTATTTAGGATTTTTATTTATTTGTGTATTTGTTTTCCATTGATTTCTATGAGAATAGAAATGTGCCACAAACGGCCAAATCTGCTTGATTTGAGCAACCAAAAAAAAAAAGCTCCAGAACTTGTTTGAACTTCAGGCGTCATGGAGTGGAGATGTGAACCATCTCCATAGAGAATCATTGATATAATTTTTTTTTTTTTTTTCCCTCCGGCGTTTTTGAGCTTCAAGCTACAGACCGCTCATTGTGCGACTGCAGCCTAAAGCTTAACCCAACATCATTATGACCAATCCAGAAATAGTCCCAGGATTCATGGGATGGAAATCTCTCCTCTGGGTACAGAAAAGTGACGCGTCCGTTTTGGGCGCGCTTCCCCTTTAAGCGATGACGGCTCCGTTGTGTACGGTAATCTCTGTATCTTCGCAGCTTACAGAATTGTACATTTTGTCTTCAGCACCCCCCGAGCTCCGGCCTCCTTCCCCTCTGATGTTCTTCAGGATTGTAGCTCCACTTTACATCATCTCAGCTTGCCCAGACGTCAGACGTAAAGGTGGAAGAGCTGGCCTCCTTTCCTTTCTTTGATGGGAAAACATATCTATAAAAATAGTCTACAAAGCAGCCGGGACAAGAAATCGTACAAACTATAGAGGAAAAATACAACAGGAGCCGCCATATGAAGTACAACCCACGGAACGGGGACTTTTATTAAAGCGGTATTGAGCCCAAAAATAAAAATGTCATATATTGCAGCTTACCAATTCTTAGATGTGATGGCTGCATTGATTTTATTTTCACCTGTGATCCGGACGGTAAGTCTCCGCCATAGCCAAAAGACTGCTACAGTGCTTCTCTCTTCTGGGAGGACGTCCTCTTAGAACACGCCTCCCGTGCCGCCCTCGTCGTGTGCTCTTTGACCGCTGATCACAGATCGAGGTAAAGGACCAATCACATCGGCCCTTTACCATGTAATCAGCTGTGTCCAATCACAGCTGATCACATGTCAATAAGCTTTCTGGTTATTGGCCTTCTTTTCCTTACAAGCTGTCACTGTGTGAGGAAAGGAGAGCCGATAACCAGCAAGTCTGGCAGGGCACATTTATACTGATCAATAGTGCCCTGATTATCTGTTTAGCCTGATCAGCTCAGTTTGAGTGCAGCCTCACCAGTGCCCTGATTATCAGCGTAGCCCCATCAGCTCCGTTTTTAGTGTAGTACCATCAGCTCAGTTTTAGTGCAGCCTTACCAGTGCCCATAATTGCCTCCTCACCAGTGTCTATCAATGCAGCCTCATCTGTGCCCATCAGTGCATGCTCATCAGTTCCCTGATTATCAGTGTAGCCCCATCAGCTTAGTTTTAGTGCAGCCTCACTGGTGTCCATCAGTGCCTCACCAGTGCCCATCAGTGCCTCCTTACCAGTCCCTATCAGTGCCTCCTTACCAGTGCCCATCAGTGCAGCCTTACCAGTGCCCCCCAGTGCCTCCTCACCAGTGCCCATCAGTGCAGCCTTACCAGTGCCCCCCAGTGCCTCCTCATCAATGCAGCCTTACAAGTGCCCATCAGTGCAACCTTACCAGTACCTTCTCACCAGTGCCTATCAATGCAACCTCACCAGTGGCTCCTCATCAGTGCAGCCTTACCAGTGCCCGTCAGTGCAGCCTCATCAGTGCCTCCTCATCAATGCAGCCTACCAGTGCCCATCAGTGCAGCCTTACCAATGCCTTCTAATCTGTGCCCATCAGTGCATCCTCATAAGTAAAGAAGAAAAGCTACCTTTTCACCTTTTCATTTAGGTACTGTTTTTGCATGACTGAGTAATTGTCAAAATGTTAGAGCGCTGAAAGCTGAAAATTGGCCTGGGCAGTAATGGGGTAAAAGTGCCCAGTATTTAAATGGATAACAAACCAAGCTATCCAGCAAAAGTGGCACTGCCACCTAGCCAGCCGACAATGCAGAGCGGCCGGAGAGAGCTGAATCGTGCACCACACTGCCCACTAGCCAGCCCACAACGCAGACCGGCTGGAAAAAGCTGAATTGTGCTCCACACTGCCCCCTAGCCAGCCGACAACGCAGAGCAGCCGGAGAGAGCTGAATGGTGCACCACACTGCCCCCTAGCCATCCGACAACGCAGAGCAGCTGGAAAGAGCTGAATGGTGCACCACACTGCCCCCTAGCCATCCGACAATGCAGAGCAGCCGGAGAGATCTGAATGGTGCACCACACTGCCCCCTAGCCAGTCAACAACGCATACGCCAATGGGGTGGCCCCACTGACAGCGCCTGCGGTGGTTCCCTGGCTCTCCCCTTCTGAGAAGCCTGGGACTGCAGTAGATGACTTGTACAGTGAGAACGGATGGTGATCGGGGAACGTAATTATATCTATACAATTGTATTTAAAAACGCAGTGTAGGAGGAAGCTGATAACCTGTAAATTCTTATCAATAGTTGCCAATGGACAATTTAGGGTTTCGTAGCTTTTTGTGATTTCACGGATGTGCAGTGTTCAGGGCGGACATATTTGGTATCAATTAACTTGATGCATCTTCATCTTTTATATTTTATTCAAAAATTGGATATAATATTGTTTGTTTGCACTAAACTTAATTTTAGTGTATTTCTTTTCGTGAAAATGTGTGTTTGATAAATTAAAATATTTTATGCGACATAGAAAATTGCAAATGCCGTCATTTTATTCTCCAGAGTCTCCGCTTTCAGAAAATAAATGCCCGTTGTTGGTGGAGGGTGGAATAAAGTAGTTCAAAATAGAACTATAGGCAAAACCTTTTTTTTTTTTTTTTTTTCATTTTTGATTGAGTAAGGGAGGGCCATAACCCCTCTTAAAATGATTTTTGCCATTTGTGTCCCAATTGTAGAGATTAACCTTCACTTCCTGTCCCATAGCCAAACAGGAAGTGAGAGGAAATCCCTGCAAATTAGGAGGATTTCTTGAGGACCCCCAGATCACTAGAATTAGTGTCCCCATTGGAAGATTTCCTCTATTACTTTTCTGGGGGAAAATCCAAAATGTGTGATTTTCTTTTACTTTCAATGATAATGGTAAACAGGACATATAGGCAAGGGGGGATCTCCTTTAATGGGGGCACAGACAGCAATAAAAACTGACAGGGGTTCTAATTCCTCTCCACTCTATCCAAAACTAAAATAAAAGTTTTGCCTTTTAGATATACTTTAAAGCAAATAAATGCAGATTTTAACATGTGTGACAAATTACAAAATGACCTTGGTAGGCAAGTGGTTAAAGTGGTTGTAAAGGCATAAGTTTTTTTTTAAAGTGTTACTAAACTCAATACAGGAAAATCAGTCTGTATATGCAGTAAAGCATGCTCGTTATACTCACTGTGGAAGGGATTAATAATCCTCTGCATTGTGTAAAAAGGCTGTTTGATCCTGTCTGCTCCGATCCTCCCCTTCTTTTACTGTCCCCAATCCATCTCCTCACAGAACAGAGCCTTGGGGGCACTCTGCACATGCTCAGTTTGGTGTGTATTGCTAGAGGTTTTTTTTTTGTTTTGTTTTCTTGGTAGGGTGCATGTGATCGGCACAGGGCCAATCAGCACTGTCCAGACAGAGGGTCAGGGGTCCTGTAGCCTCATAGGACAGTCACAGGAGGATGGAAACTCCTCCCACAAGCTTTATCCAGACACTGATGGAAGTCGCAAGACTGCTATATACTGTTGAGAAAAGGTATTTAGCAGTTTATATTTACTAAAATAAGTGCATTTCCAAGTTCTGTGTACTGTGGGAGACCAGATATAGAGAATGCAGGGTCTATATAGGTTATAGGTATATAGTGAATGCAGGGTCGTTATAGGTATATAGTGAATGCAGGGTCTATATAGGTTATAGGTATATAGTGAATGCAGGGTCTATATAGGTATATAGTGAATGCAGGGTCTATATAGGTTATAGGTATATAGTGAATGCAGGGTCTATATAGGTATATAGTGAATGCAGGGTCCTGGGTTTAGTAACATGTAGGAATACTATAGTATTCTCTGCATTAAGGTAACAAAAACTTACCATAATCAGCTTCCTCCAGACCCTCAAAATACTTACCTGGCTCCCACTTGGGGTTGGGTCACCCGCACCCCCCTTCCCAATCGGGGGGGTCTTGTGGTCAGTTGGCCGGTCATCCAGCCCCGCACTTACCCCATCTAGGTTACGGGTGGCCGTCTCCTCCTCCTCCTCTGCATCACAGCGTCTCCTGCCTTCTCCTCCTAGGTGTCCAATAGCATCCTTTCAGCCAATGGAGTGATGGGTCTCGGGACCTGCTTCTTGATTGGTCAGGAGGAGGATCGGTGTGAAAATAGCGAATATTCATTCGCTATTGTCACACAACTGGGTGAGCTCAGAGTGCAGTGCTCTGAGCCCAAGCCCACCCTTTTCTTAAGCCTAATGGCTCTAATCACGTGCTCAAAAAAATGCCTTTAAGTTCACAATCACATATATCATAATTGCATATATAGCTTTTTAAAAAAAAAGAATCCAGATCTATTAAGACCTATAAATACAGTGACGCCCCGCCGTAGCGAGCGGCGAGTCTCGGGAAGGGTGTGTTCAGACATTGTGCAGTGTGGGTGATGAAGGTGGAGGAAGATAAAAGCCGGCGCTTCTGTTCATCGTTTTACGAGTGAGACTTTTCTGTACGTGTTAAAAGAATGGTTGACGTGTCAGATTTACTGGCTGCCTGTAGATCTCTGAGGTTGGAGAGTCCCGAGTGTTGTACAAGCAGAGGAAGTAGAAGCTTCACACCTCTATCTACCACCATCCGTGGTCTGATCTTACCTCTGCCGGCTCAAAGACCTTTCATGTCAAACTGGTTTTATTTTTAAGTTTCTTTTTTAGTTTATGGTGTTTTTTTATTATCTTTCAGGGCTCTTTTACACTTACGGCTGGGGGGGGGGGGGGGGCAGTAAAAATATGTTCAGCCGCGGTTCTACCATCCCTGGCCAACCACCCCCCCCCCCCCCCACTATCCCAACAAAGCAGTCGTCGTATTTGACCAACAATAGCATCGCCGAACGCCGCACTATTCCTTCCACTGATACCAATGATGGGCCACTATTGCTTCCACTGATACCAATGATGGGCCACTATTGCTTCCACTGATACCAATGATGGGGCACTATTGATTCCACTGATACCAATGATGGGGCACTATTGTTCCTAATGATACCAATGATGGGCCACTATTGCTTCCACTGATGCCAATGATGGGGCACTATTGCTTCCACTGATGCCAATGATGGGGCACTATTGATTCCACTGATACCAATGATGGGGCACTATTGTTCCTAATGATACCAATGATGGGCCACTATTGCTTCCACTGATACCAATGATGGGGCACTATTGATTCCACTGATACCAATGATGTTCCGAACGATACCAATGATGGGGCACTATTCCTTCCACTGATACCAATGATGGGGCACTATTCCTTCCACTGATACCAATGATGGGGCACTATTACTTCCACTAATACCAATGATGGGGCACTATTTTTTTCCTAACGATACCAATGATGGGATACTAATGCTTCCAGTGATACCAATGATGGGGCACTATTGCTTCCACTGATACCAATGATGGGGCACTATTCCTTCCACTAATACCAATGATAGGGCACAATTTTTCCTAACGATACAAATGATGGGGCACTATTTCTTCCACTGATACCAATGATGGGGCACTATTTCTTCCACTGATGCCAATGATGGGGCACTATTTCTTCCACTGATACCAATGATGGGGCACTATTGCTTCCACTGATACCAATGATGGGGCACTATTGCTTCCACTGATGCCAATGATGGGGCACTATTGCTTCCACTGATGCCAATGATGGGGCACTATTGCTTCCACTGATGCCAATGATGGGGCACTATTGCTTCCACTGATGCCAATGATGGGGCACTATTGCTTCCACTGATACCAATGATGGGGCACTATTACTCCCAATGATTCCAACAATGGGGCACTATTCCACAGGTGCTTGAGGCATTATTTACTCAACCCCCCCCCCACAGTTAGAACACCTCCCTAGGACACACTTAACCCTTTGATCGCCCCCTAGTGTTTGAACCCTCCCCTGCCAGTTTCATTTACACAGTAATCAGTGCCGCCATTACTAATCAAAAAAAATAATAATTAAAATTCCATAAGACCCCTTTCACACCACACCGCTGATAGCGTGGGCGGTAAAACGCGCTATTTTTAGCAGCGTTGCGGCGCATTTCGGCCGCTAGCGGGGCGCTTTTACCCCCGCTAGCGGCCGCAAAAGGGTTGAAACCGCCGGCAATACGCCGCAATAGCGGCGTTTTGCCGGCGGGATTACAGCGCTGCCCCATTGATTTCAATGGAGAGCAGCGGTGGAGGAGCGGTAAACACACCGCTCCTTCACCGTTTCAAAGAAGCTGCTGGCAGGACTTTTTTCTGACGTCTTGCCAGCGCACCGCTGTAGTGTGAAAGCCCGCGGGCTTTCACACTACAGACAATGGTGCAGCTTCTTTAGGGCATTTTGCAGGCGCTATTTTCTAACGCTATAGCGCCTGCAAAACGCCCTGGTGTGAAAGGGGTCTAACTATCCCCTGTTTTGTAGGAGCTATAACTTTTGTGCAAACCAAACAATATACGCTTATTGGGATATTTTTTTCTTTTTTTACCAAAAATATGTAGAAGAATACATATCTGCCTAAATTGAAGAAAAAATTAAGTGTGTTTTTTTTAATTTAATTTTATTTTTGGGGGGTATTTATTATAGCAAAAGCAAAAACTATTGCTTTCTTTTCAAAATTGTTGCTCTTTGTTTTGTTTATTGCACAAAAAATAAAAACAGCCGAGGTGATCAAATACCACTAAAAAGCTCTATTTGTGGGAGAAAAAAGGACGTCAATTTAGTTTGGGTGCAACATCGCACGACCGTGCAATTGTCAGTTAAAGACCGAAAATTCTGTAAAAAAAAAAATGAATTTTTCTTTGTTTCTGTTATAAAATTTAGCAGATTAGTAATTTTTCTTCATAAATTTTGGCCAGAATTTATACTGCTACATATCTTTGGTAAAAATAAGTACAAATTGGTGGACATTATTTGGTCTTTGTGAAAGTTATAGAGTCCACAAGCTATGGTGCCAATATCTGAAAATTGATCATACCTGAAGTACTGACGGCCTATTTCATTTCTTGAGACCCTAACATGCCAGAAAAGTACAAATACCCCCCCCCCCCCCCCCAATGACCCCTTTTTGGAAAGAAGACATTCCAAGGTATTTAGTAGGAGGCATGATGAGTTTTTTGAAGTTGTCATTTTTTCCCACAATTCTTTGCAAAATCAAGATTTTTTTTTTCCTTTTTATTTTTTTTCACAAAATCGTCATATTATCAGGTTATTTCTCACACACAGAATATGCATACCACAAATTACACCCCAAAACACATTCTGCTATTGCTCCCAAGTGCGGCGATACCACATGTGTGAGACTTTTACACAGTGTGGCCACATACAGAGGCCCAACATGCAGGGAGCACCTTCAGGCGTTCTGGAGCACCCAGGACAATTCTGACATTTCTCTCCTACATGTAAAAATCATCATTTATTTGCTAGAAAATTACATAGAAAATTACATAAAAGCATTTTATGTTTTTTTTTTTTTTTTAGCAAAGACCCTAGAGAATACAATGGTGGTCATTGCAACTTTTTATCTCACACGGTATTTGCGCAGCAATTATTCAAACGCGTTTTTTTGGTTAAAAAAACAGTTTTGTGCTTAAAAAAAACAAAAATAGATACCTAACATGTCATCCTTCAAAATGGCACACATCGTGGAATGGCGCCAAACATCGCTACTTAAAAATCCCCATAGGCGACGCTTAAATTTTTTTTACTGGTTACATGTTTGGAGTTACAGAGGAGGTCTAGGGCTAGAATTATTGCTCTCGCTCTAACGTTCGCAGCAATACCTCATGTGTGGTTTGAACACCGTTTTCATATGTGGGCGGGACTTTTTTTTTTTTTTTGTTCATTTTACTTTTTTACTATTTTAGTTTGACATTTTTTTTCCCCCAAAAATAAATTTTTTGATCACTTTTATTCTTATTATAAGTAATGTAAACATCCCTTTTAATAGGAATATGGCATGGCAGGTCCTCTTTACAGTGAGATATGGGGTCAATGAGACCCCCCCCCCATCTCACCTCTAGGCTGGGAAGCCTGAAATAAAAAATAAAAAAAATTCTGGCTTTGATTATATTGGCAAGTCGGTAGAAGCAGCGGCGGCGGGGGGGGACGTCCCCTCTCGCCTCTCGCCTCCTCTCGCCTCCTGTAAGAACGATCAAGCAGCGGAACAGCCGCTCTGATCTTTCTTATGGTGTAGGGAATTGCCGGCTCAAAAAGCTGATATCTGAATGATGCCTGTAGCTACAGGCATTATTCAGATATCCCCGCACAAAGTCAAGGACATCATATGATGGCCGGCGGGCGGGAAGTGGTTAAAATGCATTTTATTTTGTTTTTTTTTAAACACAAAGTTGTCCATTTATACAATATTTCTAACACATAGCATGTAGGTACCTAAAATGACACCCCAAAATAGATTCTCCTACTCCTCCTGAGTACGACGATACCACATGTGTGAGACTTCCACAGCCTGGTCACATACAGAGGCTGAGTACAGCCGAGCATGGCCGGGTATCACCGAGTTTTGCAGGGTATCACCAAGTATGACTGAGCATGGCCGAGTATGGCTGGGTATTGCCGACTATTGCAGGGTATGGCTGGGTATTACCGACTATCGCAGGGTATGGCTGGGTATCGCAGAGTATGGCTGGGTATCGCAATTTATGGCAGAGTATTGGCATGGTATTGCTGGGTATTGCAGAGTATTGCTGGGCATCACAGAGTATTGCTGGGTATTGGCAGGGCATCGCAGAGTATCAGCAGGGCATTGCTGGGTATTTCAGAGTACCGGCAGGGCATTGCTGGGTATTGCAGAGTATCGACAGGGAATTGAGGGGTTGTTGGTGAGCAGCACTGTGGGCACTGCAGATCCAGCCCACAGCGCTGCTGACACCGATCTGTCCCCCTCCACTGTACCAATTGGTACAGAGAGGGGAGGGAGGAACCAGCATCATAACATGACGCCGGTTTGTTTACAAGTGATCGCTCCGTCATTTGACTGAGCGATCACGTGGTAAACGGCTGTGATGAGCGGCCGTTTACCATTTACCACAGGACCCGGCGGTCACGGATGCTCTTGAGTGCGCACCCCAGGGGGCACGCAAGAGCGGAAGTTAAGCAATCGCCCTGTAGCCGTCATTCGGCTATGGGCAGGTTGCTAAGTGGTTAAAGACAGCTTAAAATATATTTTGCTGCTAGCTTTGCTAAGTGGTGCTGAACCTTGAACTTTTTGTGCACCATCAAAAAGGTGGTTCATCAACCATAGCTCAAGGAAACCCCTAGCAACCTCTGGAGGAACCACAGGGTTCCACGGAACCCTGGTTGAGAATGGCCATATACCATAATCCCTTGGCACCCCAGGTGTTTTGGAACTATATTTCCCATGATGCTCAACTTCACTGCAGAGTGCATGAGCATCACGGGAAATGTAGTTCCAAAACTTCTGGGGTGCCAAGGTTCCCCATCACTGGTCTATACCCTAAAAGCTTTCAAAACCTTGTGGTTGGTATAACAGTGGGTATGGAGTAAAGCGCACTCCA